>NC_046314.1:95407551-95720146 GCF_009819535.1 Lacerta agilis
CCACAGAGGTTTCTGCTATGCTACTCCGATGAGCGCAAATGGAATTTTCATGTTTTAATATTTTTGAGCTGGGAAAAGTTCATCTCACCAAATAACCCTGCACCGCAAAGAGAGTATAGAAGATAAATAATAAATATTAATGAAGACCCTGGGGCGCTTCCCCCCCTTTTAAAACAGAAAGATTACACGAGCGTACGCAAACATTGTTATTTTACAACGAAGTGGGTTGTCTCAGCATCCTGCTACAGAGGAATCTCGGCTTATACCACCTGCCTACCAAAATGGAAACAACATATATTAAACATGAAGGGTAACTTGTGCAGCGAGAAAATAAATATACCTTACGAGTAGATTACTGGGTTGTTTGGGAGGAAGACAAATCATTTTGATTTCATTTCCAAATAAATTGCTACTTTGGACATTCCTAAATTCTGAAAGCAAGCTGAACTCAGGGAATGTGCATTCAAACACATTATAATGCAGTGAAAATTCACAGTTGGCATTTGCATCCTCCTTCCCTTGGGTTTTCATCTACTGGTAGATGAAACCCTTTGGTGAGGGTTCTCTCCTCACTAAGGGTGAGAAAGGAGAGGCCCACTCCATCAGCTCAGCTGAGAAATGAACTTCTCTTTGGCTCCTCCTCTCCCTGGACTGTCTCCATTCTAGCAGGTCATCATAAGAAAAATTAAATAACTCTAAAAAACTAGGGCCCAAGTGGCTTGCTTCCCTCTTTTCTCCCCAATCCTATTTCCTTATGTATCACAATGATTAGACAATACGTTTGCACGCAGCAACTCTAGTTGTTATTTTTTTTGTTTTGTTTTGTTTTTTAAATTTTTGACAGTGGTTAAAAAGCTGCAAGTGCTTTATAAATTATTATTACTGTTGTCAGTAATGGCAACAATAATAAATTTATTAATCATGCTATGTATGTGTAGTGCTGGGTGACAAATGAGGGAAAGGAGAAGGCACTTGTGGGCTGCTCCACTTGATGTGTAGGAAAACCATGGGGTGATTTCATTGAATCATAAAATCATAGAATTGTAGAGTTGGAAGAAATCCTAAGGGTCATCTGGTCCAACCTCCTGCAATGCAGGAATCTCAGTTAAAGCATCCATGACTGATACCATACCTGAAGGAGGGTCTCCACCCCCATCATTCTGCCTGGATACTGAGGTCCAGCGCCGAGGGCCTTCTGGCGGATCCCTCGCTGCTAGAAGTGAAGTTACAGGGAACCAGGCAGAGGGCCGTCTCAGAAGTGTCGCACGCCTGTGGAATGCCCTCCCATCAAAGAAATAGACAACTATCTGATGTTTAGAAGACATCTGAAGGCAGCCCTGTTTAGGGAAGTTTTAACTGACTGATGTTTTAATGTATTTTTAATCTTTTGTTGGAAGCTGCCAGAATGGCTGGGGAAACCCAGTCAGATGGACAGGGTATAAATTATTATTATCATGCCATGGCAGCTTTGATGAGAGTAGGGAGCAGTAAAACAAGCACTAACCCTGAGCTGGTTGGGTCTGGGAGTTATGCTCAGTGCAAGCATAACGCACACCCATGCTGGGTACCATTGACTATTTGGCTAGCACATACCTGCACTGTGTCCTTTTGGCTGGCCCCTGCCTCCACTAAGTTACTATACTTTGTCACCATACCACACAAATGCCACCATATTTTGGTGAACCATGCTGACATTGGAGCCCAAAAGCAATAAATAGCACAGCTCGGGGGGGGGGGAGCATGTTTTGTTTTTCTTGTGCTTAATGAAATAAACTAAAAATCAGTTTAGAAAATAACACCCCCAAAATCCCATTGAAAGCGAGAAACTCTAGAATCTGAACCCTATTAAAGAATGTGTCATAACAAGATTTTCCATCAATAATCAGCTCTGTACTAGAAAGGAGCAGAAGAAAAAGGCAGCCTGACAGAATGAATGAACAAGGAGGGAAGAAAAAAGGAGCGGGGAGTGGCACTTACATTCACTTGAAGACAGCTCAGCTGTCTTGCTCAAAAGCTGAAATAAGCATCAATCAGACAACCCAGTTCTAGTTTGCTACCTACACAACCTATCCCCTTAACTGATGCTGGGCAGAACAATCCAAAAGGAAAGTACAATCAAAAGTGAGCAAACACCCTAATCCAAAGCCACATTGGGCTTGTGTCAGTATGGCAGAAAGCAGTGGTGTGGGTTCTTCCTCCTTTTCATTGGTTCACTGCTACATTTTAAAAATTAAAAACAAAATCCGTGCCACTGCTTCCATGCAGCACACCTGCATTATCTGTTCCCCTGTTCTAGGATTGGAGACACAGGAGTGCCTAGATCCAATGTTCCAAAGCCTCCTTTAACATGCCTGCCCCCCCAACATCCCCCCATTGTTTTCTCTGCTGTCACTCCACGGCAAGCAACATGTTACAACCAATCCCATGATCCCTCTTCTCTCTTTCTAAGAAATGTGGGGAGGCGGGAGAAGTAGTGAAATGGGGAGAAAGGGGAACTTTCTAGTACAGCTCTCTTCCCTGTGGCTACCATTTTATTTCCCCAGAATCCCTCCTTGGAACAACACAATTTAATCATTCTGTGAGAGGCTTCTGTCAAATAAATAAAATGGTGTCCCTTGACCACCATTGCCCCTCTCCCCGCAAAGCTACTTCAGAATCATCCTATTGGGGGGGGGGGTGGCAGCTGCTGGGAAGAGTGCTATTGCCCAGCACCATGAGAAAAGTCGTGTTGAAGAAGGGTAAACTGTAGGGTGACTTTGGGGGTCCTTTTCCCTTGACTGCCACTCCTCCCCCTGCCCCAAAATTTCAGACTGAAACATCGCTGAAGCTAACTTTCAGCTGAGCACTATTTATTTAACCCAATGCAGCCTGGGCAGGCTGTGCGTCTAAGTCAGGGTTTGGGAACCAGTGGACCTCCAGACATTGCTGGACTACATCTCCCATCATCCTGATCTTTGGCCATGCTGGCTGGGGCTGATGGGGTTGGGAATTCCACAACAACTGGAAGGCCATAGGTTCCTCACTGCTTGTGGATGAAGGAGATGTGGGCAGAGATTTAACCTTCTCCCGATCCTGCAGGAAGACGCTTCAGCTCAGAATTGCTCGACCCAAATTGGTGGACCCAAACTGCTTATCACCAACATGGGAAAACATACAAGGTTATTATGCCCATTCAAGAACCAGAATGAGTTCCTTCCTAATGGAAAGCTAATCATCAGAAGACAATCTGACTGTGGGGAGACACAAGTACTGAACAATCTACTCTCAAGTGCTGGTTTTACCACCTTACAGTCAATAATGTCACAATGGAAGTTGTAAAAGCATATTTCAAAGAATGCTGATGTATTTACTATTTACAGTTATTAGTTTACACACTAAACATTTTCATGGGCATAAAATGTAACATTTTAGATACCTAATTTGAAAATTACTGTTTTATACAGCTTGTTAAACAACCCATTTGCAGGTAGCAGATAAGTAGCTAATTACTAACAAATCTGACAGCTACAGCTGCAAAATGTTTGTATGATAATTCCAAAATTGAAAATGGTTTATTGAAGATCCATTCAGAAGCTAAATGACTTATCTGGAAAAAAACCACACGATTAAAACATTCCAATGTTTTTCTATAGGGATACAAACAAAGACCACTTTCATTTCATTTCTTCTACGCGGAAAAAATCGTTGCATGTTGGGACTGCTTAGTCCAATAAAAAGCAAATAAGAAAATATAATTCTAGCTTTCGATGCCAGCACAGTAGAATGGGGGGGGGGGAATGTACAGCCAATCCTTTAAAATCATGTATTAACTGGGCACTGTTTTGAAGGTGTGGAAATTATTTAATAGCAAATCAGGAAAAGAGATATTAGGGGGTGTATATATTACAACACTATGTATCGGTGTTTTTAAGTGTAGGATTTTAAAACATATAATAGGGAGATTTGCATTTAACTCCTTCACTTTGGTCCTGATTCAGATTTATGATTTGCACAGCAGAGGGGTGGAGGACTGTCATTTGCTTTTCTACGAGTGGAGGCATAGTGGAGGACAAATGGTTAAGCCCCTTCTCCCAATCTACACTTATTATTTGTTACATTTATATCTGATATTTCCTCCAAGGAGTCAAGGTGACATACAAAGCTCTCCCGCTACCCATCATTCATTCATTCATTCATTCAGTTAACTCATATCCCACTCTTCCTCCTGAAGTAGACCAAGGTGGCAAAGATGTCAATAATAGTAGTTAGTAGTAGTAGTAGTAGTAAAAGCATTCTTAAAACAGTAAAAAGCATTATAGAAACTGTGAAAAGCATTCTCTCAGCTAGTGATCTGAGAGTTACATCAGACCCTCCAAGCTTCCCTAATTTCCAGGGACACCCCTGATTTAGAGAAGCCGCCTGGTTTCTATTTTCATTGCAGAAATGTTGGCAGTTATGGAATTATCAAGCCACCTGAAGGCAATCCAGTTCAGGGACGTTTTTAAAAAATGTTTTTATATATGTTGGAAGCTGCCCAGAGTGGCTAGGGCAACCCAGTAAGATGTGTGGGGTATAAATAGTAAAATTATCATTATGGAATGGAGTGTCCCTATTTTCATCGGAGAAATGTTGAAGTGTATGTTATTTCCTCACAACAACCCTGAGTGAGAGGTGAGCCGAGAGGTTATGACCAGCCCAAAGTCACACAGCCTCATGGCTGAACAGGGATTTGAACCCTGGTCTCCAAGATGGAAAACAAGGTACTTAAATGCAAAGATATGTAGCTAACATATTCTTAATATAATATATTTTATTTATACCCTGCCTTTTTTCCTGATGGGACTCAAGGCAGCTTAGAGTTAAAAACAATAAATGTAGCATCTAGTCAATGGGTAGACAAACTAAGGCCCAGGGGCAGGATCCAGCCCAATCGACTTCTAAATCCAGCCCGCGGACAGTCAGTGTGTTTTTACATGAGTAGAACGTGTCCTTTATTTAAAATGAATCTCTGGGTTATTTGTGGGGCATAGGAATTTGTTCACCCCCAAAAAAAATATAGTCCTGCCCCTTACAAGGGATCCAGCCCCCAGGCCTTAGTTTGCCTACCCATGTTTTAAACCTTCCCTACCCACATGGAATGTTATGATCAACAGTTGATAACAACAATGTGGAAGGGGGTAAAAATAGGATGGGTAAATTAATGGATATGTAGCTAAATAAGATGCATCTGAACTGCCATGGAAACCTGGGTGGGGAACTCTATGCAAATTATTGTATACAGATGAAAATATGACCTGTAAATATGAAATGGGGGGGGAACCATTAACCTTTTTTAAAAAAAAACAACAACTTTTCTACCCACATGCTAACCACCACCTCTCTCTGTGCCCGGTAGTATATGTTTTTAAAAAACTCACAATAAAACATTGTAAATATAATATGCAGTTAGGCCTTGAGCACATGCAATCACATATTCTTTTCCTGTTTGCCCATGCTTCCCTTCTCCCTTCTCCTTCCTATCATCATAAGATAGGTAAAAACTTTTTGCAAATCTCATTAGACTTCCATGAATTCAACAGCCAATGCTGCTATAAAGTTCCCTTGCCTGGAATATTTTTATTAAGGTTTCCATAACAGGAATAAAATTATTTCATGGCTCTGTGCAAAATCCACTTATCTGCTTGCTTAAAATGTTTATCAAAGACGTCGGTAGGGACTGCTGACTGCACCCTACCTTAAAAGCAGTGAATCCTGCAATGCAGGGGGTTGGACTAGATGGCCCTTGGTTTATCTTCCAACTCTCCAGCTCTATGATTCTAAAAGAAAATGGTTTGAATATAATGCTCACAGTAAGATTATTTTGTTTCAAGTTTCCATAGTATGTATACCACTGTTATGGTACTTGTCCCACTTCACCAAAGCAGCTGTTTTAAACTGTTATCATAGAAGACTGGTTTGTTTATAGAATTATAAACCAGAATAGAAGTCGCAGCATAATCAAATACTTTCAAATTAACTCCTATTAGAAACAATTGTGGCTGAACAATGTATGACCATGAAATGAAACAAAGATTGGGCTTGCAAAATATCATGTGTTTCCCGAGCTGTCTGAATTTCAGTTAAAAACAACCATAAGTAAGCACTCTTGTTTTCTTGTACAAAGTTGCAAAAAAAGTAGGCAGGGACAGTTTTCAGAAACATAATTGCATTATCATTTTGGCCATTCAACATTCTTGAATAATGAAGTACATGGTTTAACCAGACACCATATTGCAATTTACTTTGAAATAAGAAATGTGTATTGTAACATAGGGTAATGTTAGAATTTTGATAGGCGATCACAGCTGCACCAGAATTAGTTTCTATAGCAACCAAGAAGAAATAATGTGGTGAATTGCATTGTAATACACAAAGATGGGTTCCTTGCAAACAGGATTATTTTGCTAAAAGTTTAGCTCCCCCCCTTTCAAATTAAACATTTTCTCTAAATAATTATTCTGTTTTTCCTATCTAAAAATGTTGCTTGTTGAATCCCCCTGCACCCTCGTGCCTGGACAAATATTACATTGCAATTGCTGTTCCTATAAATAAATTCAAGACATGTCCTTAAAAAAAGGGATTTCTAGTCTAACCTGAAGTATCATTTTCAACAATGTTCGTTGCAACATTCCCTTGGAAAGAAAGGCATATATTAAACATACCTTTGAATAATTCCTTACACAATGCACCATATGGGCAATGCTTTACAGTCCAAAGTCATCGTAAGAAATTGCATGATGGACTTGGGAATTAAAACTGAAATGCACCATCTAAAACCTTTAGACATATGAGATTTATAGAAGCTTTTATCAGCATGTACTCTCTCATGGCTGGCACACGATTTCACAAATATTAGTATTCAAGGTACCAGGCACTTTTTCAGGACAACAAGGTTTTTTTATTTTAAAAAAAATCAGTTCAAACATATCTTTAAAATCTCAAAGGTTAGTGATTTCTACCAGCAAAATAAACCATTACGTTTTGTTTTAAGCTATTTATGGCAATTAATTACAAGCATATGTCTGAGCCTTTTATGCATTTTGCCTCATAATGCGACCCATTACTGTGGCACAGTCTATCCCCCAGAGTTCCAAAGTATCTTTGGCGTTGCCATGGATACCAACGACATGCTTTCTCTTGCAAGTGCTTTGTGTGTCTTATCAAACACCAGAAAACTGACACAGTAGGAATCTGAGCCATCTATATAGGATGAATTTCTAATCTCTTGGTACTGTTCCTTAAGGTTCCCACCCCCACCCTTAGAAACAAGCTGCACAATACTGTATACACTTGAGTTCTAAATGAAATGAATTTGTAGATTAATGTTCAGGGGGGAAAGGAGTCATTTAACCCAACTGACTGCATTCCAAGAAAGAGAAAAAAGTGTCCAAAAAAAGGTTAGGGTTTCAGTTTCTAATGCTGCCGCACTGACTAGCGATGATATGAGAGTTTCAGAAATAACACTGAAGTTCTCAAGCAAAGAACAGCTGGCATTCAGCTTTGGCCCTGAGCTCACGTGGCACTGTGAGACATTTCGAAAATTATTCAGTGGACCAAATTTAGGGACTCTTTTCTTATATTTATAACTATATCCTGCCTTTCTTTTAACTCAAGGGAGCATATTCAAGGTTCCTGGGCAATCTTAGAGCCTGGGGATTGGTGATGGGACTGGTCAGAGGAGAAGAGGGAGCCAAATGAGAGGAGGTGGTTTTGGAAGCTGAAGAGGTAACAGAATTTAGTGAGCAGGAAGAGACTGTGGCAGAGAGCTGTGCAGACTCAGAGGCAGGAGAGAAGGGGGGTATGGTTGGGCGGTAGCTGATTTTCAACACCACGATATATCACGAGCTGAATATCATGGTATCTTGATATATCACAATATATATCTACGGCGGCGGAAAGCCTTGCCAGGCCTCCCCCCGGTGGCAGAGGATCCCGCCATACCTCCCTCAGCAGCAGAGGGCTTTGAAGACCCCCTCTTGGCAACAGAGGGTCCCGCCATACCTCTCCACAGTGGCAGAGGGTGTGCCACGCTTCCCCACAGCAACTGAGGACCTTGACGAGGCTCCCTGCAGCAGTGGAGGGCCTTAAAATGTAAACTAGTAGATTAAATAAAAATATTAAATAAACTTCCATATATTTAATATATTTTCAACTAATTTAAGAGTTGTTTAAGTGATTTACTAGTCAAGTTACATCTGCTTCCCCACTCAGAGGTCTAAGCATGCATGCATAAGCCCCACTGAGTTCAACTAAACTTACTTCTACTTTCCTGGGAGTAAGCCTCATTGAATTCAGGAGGGCTTGCTTGTGAGTAGACATGCATTAGCTTGCACTGCTTACAGCAAAACACTCAACCTCCCATTTCAGCATAAGGCAGCCAGCTAAATCTTCTCCTCTCCATGTCCCCCCAGAAGCCCCCCCAAGGCCTCATCCCACCAATCTCTCCCTTTTTATCAAAGGGAGGGAGGGCAAGCAAGAAAAAAGATAGTCTCCTTTGAATAAATAAATAAAACCTTCCCTTTTGATACGGAGAGAAACTATTTAGGGGGGGAAACAGCATAAACACCACCAGAAAATAAAAATAAAAACTCTTCCCCCTTTTTTCTAAAAGAAAAAAGAAAGAAGTGCTATCTAGTTCTTTGTTTACGTTCTTTCTTGTCCAGTCTCCTCCTGGATTGTTAGCAAGCTCTGCATAATTAAAGGTAAAGGGACCCCTGACCATTAGGTCCAGTCGTGTCCGACTCTGGGGTTGCGGCGCTCATCTGGTATTACTGGCCGAGGGAGCCGGTGTACAGCTTCCGGGTCATGTGGCCAGCATGACTAAGCTGCTTTTGGTGAATCAGAGCAGCGCACTGAAACGCTGTTTACCTTCCCGCTGGAGCGGTACCTATGAGACATGCAACAAAATGTTACAGTGTGTCCTCTTCATCCCCTAACAGAAGTGCTTCTGTTCAAAGTTAATCAGATGGACAGGGTATTATAAACTGTAAGCTGCCCAGGCAGGACAATTCATCCCACCCCCATTTTCTGTTTTCCTTTCCAGCTGACACTCAATGTCCTGGAAGTCACTAGGCATGCTCAGTCCTCACTGGGTTGTGGTTCATTCAAGCACTCTAATACAGCCCTCTCATTTCTCAGTGGCCATTTGGGCTCCAATCCTGTTGGCATCACTCAACAACCTGGGTTTGCTATTAGATGCAACAAGTGGCACCTGCAAAGAACATTGTGATAATATATCATCACACCCTGGCGAGCCTGCCATGATTTTATTAGCTGTAAGGAGCTCAAGAAAAACAATCCATTCTTCTTTCCTCCTATGTCTTTCACTTTTTAACAACGGACCCTCAGCTCAGTCTTTAAGCAGGGGGAATCTCCTTAGGTATTTTTTGTATTTTTGCAAACTTTGGGATTCCCTCCATAAATGCTGCTTCTGCCTCAGTGTCTCCGTTTCAGATTCCTTCCTGTTTGCACTGACACCTGAGTTTGCTATTAGACAGAGTGATGTTATACAAACTAAGAAGTCTGAGAAATAGGTTGCACAGTTCTAACTGATGACACAGTGATGTTTTTTGTTGTCAGCCTTTCTTTTCTCCTTTCACCATGCTAACTTAGGTAAATTCAGACCACCAGATAACCAAATCCAGGTTCGAGGCAAAAGTATGGCAAATTATACCTCAGTGAAAGCTCCAAGTTTATATTAATCCAGCTCATAAAAAATCAGTACTAGAAAAAAATTATAGACTACCAAAAAAATTCTAAATTCACATTTCAAGTGTGGCCTGCTAATCAAAATAAATTTGTAGGCGTGTCCTTAGCACCCGAGTAGCAAGTCCAATTGGCTTAGTCCCAGGTGAGTATTTATAGAATTGCCATCTATGGTTGCAACGCTAACCCTTAACAGGACTTCAATAGATATGGCTATGGTTGCACTATAAAGTATTTGTGACAAATTTCAGCAAATAAATCACCCTCCCCACCTATGTACATGGATACACATTCTTTCCATCTGAGGCCTTGGGTAGTAAGTCTATCCTCACTATAATGGCTATTCATCAGCAACACATCAATTACTGAATCCCCTTGGCCTTTTGACTTCATTATTTACAAATATAATTGTCCAGGAGGGGCTGTAGACAACTGATTAAATGTTGGGAGACAGTCCATTTAAAAGTGGTAGGTAGTAAGTGGTGTTCTCACTTTCACTTCCTGTTCTCAGGCCCAGAACCATGACTACCTGTAGTCTCAAACTATGTGATAAGTTTAGCTTTACATACCTCTGGCAATATTAACAAGCTCCATCAGTGTATTTCCAGTAGTGATTATGTTAGCTTACCACATGGCAAAAGGCCACAGATGGTCATCTCCCCTTGCTGTTAGCATCACCATGCTGCAGGTCATGTGTTTCCATCCTAATTCAAGTTGCTGGGAGTGATCAGCCTTCTGTTCTGAGCTTCACATCTTCCAAATATGTACTCTTATTAGCTCTATTTTTAACCTGCCACTCATATAGTATACTTAAAATTCAGAGCATGTTTACATTATCCAAACAGCAGGCTAATGGAACTGCAAACCAGACAGTCATGCATAATTCAAATCAGTATCCTAAGGCTTGCAACTTCTAGTCAAAGATGCCTCTAAATTAGATAGGGTGTGACTTTAACATGAAGAAAGTGTAGCTAATTTCTTCCTTTATCTGACAAATTGATGCATTTTGCAAAGGAATGCTATTAATGTGCAGCATCCATATAATAGTGCATTTGTAAACTACTGGTAGAAGGATGAACTACTACAAAATAAAATTAACCTGAAGACTGTAAAACCAAGTCAATAAACTCTAAATACTAAAAATATAAACTAGCTCACAAATTGGAAATGAAAAACAGGTTTTAGAAGGTTTCTGAAAACATTTCTATACACGCCATGGAAAAAGGCAACATGCTGGAACTGCTGAGAAAGGCCTCTACAAAGGCAAGAGGAAGATGGCCCAGAAACTATTGGATCAATCTCAGCAAGCTATTTCTGTGTCCCCGAGGGTAAATTAGACAAGATGCCATTAGCAACTGTGTCAGTGTTGCTGTTTTAAATAGTTAGCACAAGAGGGGTCTGATTTGGACCAGGACCCTGGCTAGCAATGGGATAGGAAGCAGGGCTTTAGCACTTGCTGTGGTCCCAATCTTGATCATGCCTGTTATTTCTATTGGATTTCTATTTGTGGGGAGAAGGGTTAAAGGCTCAAGGGCCACCTTTCCCCATATGGACTGACCCAAATCCCACATTCATCCTGAGGCCCTTCTTTGTATGCCTCCTCCACTAGAGGTCTGGAGGGTGGCAACATGAGAACGAGCCTTTTCTGTAGTGGCTCCCCTTTTGAAGAATACTCTCCACAGGGAAGTTCAGCTGTTGTCTTTATAATACACATTATACATCTTTAGGCACCAGACAAAAATGTTCCCCTTCAACCTTTTGGCTGAAATGTGTTTGTGGAAGGGGGAGGTGGTTATTGGTCTGTTTGTTTGTTTTTGTTATGTATTTTGTGTTTTTTATATTGTAATTTTATGTTGTGAATGGCCCTGAATCTACAGATGAAGGGCAGTATACAAATTTAATACAACAATTGTGGATACATAATTGTTAATTGCACAAATGGCATCTCACCTAGTTGAACCCTGAGTCTGAATATCTGTGAGGAAACAGGATATGAATGTCAAACATGGTTTGTAAAGCCATGACACTAAGTCAATTTAGAATTAAAGTCTCAGTACTGTAACTTATTTCTAAATATGTATCTGGTCATGTAACAATAAAGCAAATGCCTCCAGATAATACTTTCTGTTCTGTTAGCAGAAAGCAACCTGTTGGTTTTCAAAGCAGATGAGCAAGCTAGCTAAAGACAAAAATAAAATAACTTTGAGCTGAAGGAAGAAGGTGCTGATCCACGTAAAAAAAAAACTGTTCTGAGAATGTACAATTCTAATGCTTCATCTACAAGTAAAATCAGGTCAAGGTAGTAGATGACAATATATATGAGCACAAACTCACAGACCAAATGTAAAGTGAAAATCCACAATACTGAAAATATGTAAACCAGATATGCGAGAAAAAATATTTACATAATTACTTTGATATAAAATGAGAAAGGTCACGTGATGAATTTAAAACTGCAGGCAGCCATGTAAGTCCATGGGGGGGGGAGTTAATCCAAGAGCAACAGTAGTGTAATACTTTCCATTATGACAAAATTTAGTGAGCAAGATTTTAAGTTCCTCAGAAATTATTTTTCATACTGAATTCTCTTCCCAGCAAAGAAGGGAGGAATAAGAAAAATGAATTATTTTAGGGACTGAGCTTCTGGGAACCAATCTTTGGATAGGGCTAATTACATGATTCCTCCCTAGGCCAATGCTGCTCTCCCCAGGGTAATAATAATAATAATAATAATAATAATAATAATAATAAATAATATTTATTATTATTTCCCCAGCCACTCTGGGCGGCTTCCAACAAAAATCAAATACATTAAAATATCACACATTAAAAGCTTCCCTAAACAGGGCTGCCTTCAGATGTCCTCTAAATGTCTGGTAGTTGTCTATCTCTTTGACTTCTGAAGGGAGGGAGTTCCAAGGGTGGGTGCTACTACCGAGAAGGCCTCTGCCTGGTTCCCTGTAGCTTTGCTTCTCGCACTGAGGGAACCGCCAGAAGGCCCTCGGCGCTGGATCTCAGTGTCCGGGCTGAATGATGGGGGTGGAGACGCTCATTCAGGTATACAGGATGCATGTATACCTGTATACATGTATGCATGTGACCCAAGACACACTTATTTACTCTTTAATGAGCAGAGAGTAATTGGAACCTTGTTTAAGTGTTCAGTGATCAGTTCCAATTGGCACTGGATGCCTAAATAAGGCTTTCAGCAACCCTCCCAGTTTTGATCCCCTCAACCCAACTCTGTAAAAACTACACTCATTTATCTTCTCACAAAAAAACCAAACAAACTCCAAGTTTCTGCATCTCCCCTCCTCAGAAGAAGTTGGGGAATTCTCAATACATCGCCAAACATGTGCACCACTAATCCCATACATTTTAGAAGACGAAACAAAACAATGGGTGTACGTGAAGATAGAGATAATTGGAAACAGCCCCACCTTAGTGTACCTATTAAACCCCGGCATCACCTTGGAAGCAAACATGAAGGAGGGAAGTTTGGTAACCTACTCCCACATAATCTTTGTGTTAGTTCAATTCCTGCTAAGTCAAAAACCTTTCACAGGCCCCAAGGCTAGCACCTGCAAGCCACCTTCTGCTGCCGCTGGGGATATATGAGTGAAATGCACATGGGTTACAGCTGTTGAGGTTTGAAAGACTGAATTAGGGTTATTCTGGCTCCCAGGCTTTTTTTTTTAAGGGTTGGATATCTCTACCATTACTACCAATATAGTGGTATATCTCCTCTTTAGAAATAGATATAAAGACAGATGAAGTATCAGACAGTTTCCTACTTACTGAATATCACTCATTGGAAATGTTTCCGTCTCTGATATTTTCCAAGTACATAAGCTCAAGGTCATCTTAAAGACTTTATTTTCCTTTCCTTCTTACACTTCAAGCCACAGACTGGTGAGTTGGCAGGGTAGGGGGACTGAATGAAGCAGTCCTAGCTACATACAAGCTTTGTGCTGTTCTCCCAATACTGTCTTCATGCTTTCTACAATATGGCTCTCTATACCTGGTAGAGTTCCCACACATTGTGCATCCTGCAAACTGCCTTTTCCTTCAAATCACCCTCAAAAGACTTCTACACCTACAATACGTCTTTTTCACCACAACAACTCCACCGCCTCTTATTATTGATTGATTTTAGGGATTTATAACCCACCCTTTAACAATTCCCAGGGCAGCTTACATAGGTTTAAGTGACAATAAAACAAACTAAAACAAAAACAAAAACCATTATATGCTCATCACATGTATCATAAAGGTAACGACTCTGGGGTTGCGGCACTCATCTCGCATTACTGGCTGAGGGAGCCGGCGTACAGCTTCCGGGTCATGTGGCCAGCATGACTAAGCAGCTTCTGGCGAACCAGAGCAGCGCATGGAAACGCTGTTTACCTTCCCGCCAGAGCGGTACCTATTTATCTACTTGCACTTCATGTTTTCGAATTGCTAGGTTGGCAGGAGCACATGTATCATACCAAAATCCTATTTTTTTTATAATTCTGTGCAAGGCAAAAAGTGTATCCAATGAGTTGTAAGGACAAACTTGGGTAAAAAAGAATTTTTTATGACATTTGAGATGTTTTGTTTGTAGCCCACACTTGTTAAAACAACTGTGCATCAAAACCAAAATATTAAAGCAGTAGAACATTCTCCAAAACCGCATAATAGCAGAACTAGTAAAATTAACTTCTCTACCTATGAGGGGGAATCCTGCCCTTGGAAGCCTTCTCCCAATCTCCATAGAAAGGTTCACCATCAATACCTCCTTAGAAGACAAGGCAAAAAAGGTGGCATTCTGTTGTTGCATCTTGATCAGATGTCATTTCAACACAGTCTGGAATGTGAGTAGTATGCCAATCTGGGGTGGGATACTTAATTTCTATTACACTGAAACATTTTTAAAGACCACATATATGGAAAAGAAAAGATAAGGGGAGGACACTCCTTCTGCTCCAACAGTGCCCTGGATCTGGCAGTTCCTAAACCTCAAATTCTCCCTGCCTCGAGCCTGTTTTTATCTGCCTGATAAAAACTGGCTACAGTAAAGCCTCTCTGGGAGGCTCCATATGCTCTACTACAGGGCTACATTCCTTCCTTGAATAGGTACCACAACCATGGATCTTAAGGTTATGGAGGAGTACTGTGTCTCACAAGGCCAGCATCCATGACAAATCCAGTAAAAGTTGTGGGTGTGAAATCAGGTTTTCTAGATGTTTGGCAGCCACTCCTCCTTTAGAAGAATGTTCTTTGAGCAATTGTACTCGTTAAACCACACAGACACAAACAATGTTTTACTTGCAAATCCTTGCCAATAAATAACTGGGATGATGCTTAAACACTAGGGTACACCTGATCCTGTGAACAGCTAACTCACTGCAAAACACTACAACACTAGCTGATAAACCTAAAATAATTTCTTGCATTTTAAGGATTAAACGGGCACGTGTCGTTCTCCTTGAATAAGTAGTATTAAGCAGCAACATGCAGAGTTAAACAGAAGTATTAACTCCAGTCGTGTTGTTCGCTTAATAGTAAAAGAGAAAGGAGGGGAAATGATTTCAGACATAACCATCCTTCACCACAGAATTCATGCAAGCTGATGCAGTCTTTAATCTCCCCACAACTGCATACATTATGACAAACCGCTTGGATGCAGCACAATTCAACATGTAACCCTATCTTCAAAACCTTCAGATCAATTACAATCAATGGGATTTTTGCCAGTGACTTGGATAGAAGGTGGGTTTGCACCCACAGTGCGGTAGGAAAAATTTTAATGTTCACTAACTATAAACACATTACAAACATCAGCCTTTTCCAGGAGCCTACAGTCTGTTATTGCTTTTAACTTGGCAGCTTGTAGCTGGAAGATTCTGATGCTGAATTGTTTGGAGAGAGAGAAAGGAATTGGAAAGAAACAATGACACTAGGTTATCAAAAATGCTTGTTTGTTCCTTTTTGTCAGCCTACTTTAAAAATAAAATAAAACTGTCATGGAAAACAGCTTTAAAAAGCATTTCACATCTTCCCCTGCACTCTTTCATTTTCACTATTTAAAAAAAATAATTCTAAGCAGGCCCGCTTCTATGTTAGACTCTATGTAATACTGATACCTAGCAAAGGTATGGCTGAAAGGGCTGTTGCTGAAAAGGCAAAGATGTTCTTTAATTGCTATTATTATTATTATTATTATTATTATTATTATTATTATTTCTACCACCCTCAAAAAAGCTAATTCAAAAAAGGCTATATAAGACATGTACTAAGGGCTCATCCAGCCTCCAGCCTTCGTTTTGTGCCACATTTCTAGGCACAGGTCTGGGCATTAAAGCTCTGTGTCACAGCAGGTGGAATTTTTTGTCCCAGCACATTCCCTGAGAAAACCTGTGTTTTACGGCTGAACTGGAGCAAACAGCAAACAGGTTTTCCATGCAAAGCGTGGTGGAAAAGGAAGTGTGGATGAGCACTAATGTACCCTTTGGGAAAGGCTATACAAGATATGTACAACTGTAATGATTTTCCTTAAGAATTCCAAAGGAAACTAACCAAAACATCATGTGCAAATTCACCTAAATAGTAAATTAGAAAATTTGCTTGTAAATTAGTTTGTTGAACACTTAGCTATATCTGCAGCAGCAAACTGTACCTGGGCACATTTTAAAATTAAATGAGAATTGTATTTAGACTACCTACCCATATGAATCTGCATGGAAAGTTAATTAGATTAGGAGATATAGAAGAAAGTGCCTTTTCAGTGATGGCTCCACATTTTTGGAAGTCTCTCCCTAAAGGACATATAGCTTCATCTCTGTCTACCTATCAAAATATTTTCATTCTTATTTGAAAGTTGTTTTAAACCTACCTTAGGAGCATTTTTGCCCTAAAAGACATAAATTCAACTGAAAATGAAAACTCCAGGATCTAATTAACTAGATTACTGGTTGCTTGGGATGGTAGGGACAACAAAGATTGCAAGACAAGAGCAGTGAATTGCAAACTGTGTTCTAGGGCCTCGTGATACTCCTTAGAAGCTTATTATTATCTTTGGCTGGCTGCAGTGGGATTTGCTTATGTGTGGGTGAGGGGGGTTGTCGGGTTAGCCATATTGAATCGTATGCTGTCGGTGGGTTATGAGCTCTTTATAGTGTGAGTGGCCATTGTTATCTTGGAAGATGTTCAGTAGGGCCGGTTCTGGGGTAACGTCTAGTACCTGTTTAGTTATTTTGCTTATTTCTGGTATGACTGTGCACACTCCTTTTCTGACTGGGTCCTCGATTAGCCTACTTGGTTTGGTGGGATCTGCTGGTTCAGACACAGCATATGTCTGAGAAGGATCATAGGGAGGTACGAGGAAAAAACTGGTGTGACATTGATTTCTTTGGCAACTTGGAAGGGCTGTGGTGGGATCCAGAAACGGCAACCTGGAGCCCCACTGAGCACTTAACTGCTCTCTTCTCCATCAGCTTGGGAGCTTTTTCTGACACGCTTGCGGGGCATGATAGCATCCTTTGTCATTTGAGCATCTTTATCAAGATGCTAACAGATCTGCCTGCCTTTGATCAGTTGTGCTTCAAGGGAAGCTCACCAGACCTCTGATTCTTTAATATTTTCCAGCCCAGATAGATGTTAACCAAAGGACCTCATAATAGTCATCTCCTTGCAGGAGCAAGGAGGCATAAGAGAATCAGATGCACCACAAGAGCATCTTGGATGGGATGGCTTTCAAAGAGGGCTAGACAACTGCATGGAGGAGAGGCCTATCAAAGGCAACTAGCTGTGATGGCTATGCTCAGCCTCACCTGTTGGAGAGAACAATGCTTCTGAAAAGCACTTGCTGGAAGCCACAGACTCCCCAAATGTGTTTCACAAGGACCCCTTCCTTCCCTCTGCCCCAGTACCTGAGGGTCATCAAGTCTCTCCAGGGATTTGGCCAGAACAAAGTATATGTTGGGGAAAGGATCCCTCCGTGCAAAGAAAATGGAGGAATCAGCAGTGCCTGGCTCCCAGCTATGCTAGCACCAGTCTGGCGCATGAGGGTGGGGGACATGGGAGGGAAACATTCCTATAGTATAGGGCACTCAATTGGCATTTCCACCTACCTGAACTCTGAGCCTTTCCCCCCTTGCTCTGGGCTGCCTCTCCCCTAAGGAAGATGCAAGCTCTTGCTGGAAGCCACTGGTGGGGAGAGTGTCCTACGATTCCCAAATGTTTCAGAAGCATCTTTTTGTTCCTTTATATAATCATAGCATGGCAGGGAGGGATCCCAAGGGTAATCTAGTCCAACCCCCAGCAATGCAAGGATCCTGCCCACAGCCAGCCCTGGTTGGGCTCCAAAGCCCAGCCTCCTGGTTACTATTGCAATTCTGCATGGTGTGGAGAAAGGGGAGAGAGAAATGTGTTGCTTACACTCTCATAACACTGATATGAGATCCACACCATGCAGCCCTTTCAATAACTAAAGTCTAAAGGGCTGTCACATGGAGGATGGAACAAGCTTGTTTTCACCTGCTCCAGAGGCCCTTAGCAGTGATTTTTCTTGAGTAGCCAGTAGGGATACACAAATATGTCCATTTCTGTTTCTTTCAGGTTTTCCAACCTTAAACTCAGTTCTTCACATATGCACATCTATTTGCAAGTTATTTTTTAAAAAGTCCTCATTAAAATTCATCAGCATTTGAGTGCTAATTTCTCCTAATATACGTTTGTATGCAATTTTCCTGAACAACATGCATTTTTGTATTCGTTTTCAATAATATATACATTTATATGCATATCTTACACTAGTTTATGTATTTTTCTACATGTTATTTGGCTGGAGAACTGCATTGCATAGGCGTGCAAATTTATTAGATTCAGAGCTATTTATTCTAAAGGGAGAATAATAGTATCTTGAAGTGCCATATCTGCTTGAAGGAACTGTCATTCTTATAACATTTTAAGTTTTATATATGTACTTCATTATTTATATAAAATGTAAAATGAGAAATAAGAGAAAAATTATAGGAAATATTACATGTCAAAACATGTTTAACCATAGCTTGATCTTCCCATATTGGTAAGTCATCTTTTCTAAGTATTCCCATGCTAAAAAAAGAAAGAAAAAAGATTAATATGGCCACTAATATGGTGAAAAGAATAATCCTAAAGTAGCCCATATCTGAGTATTTTAAACTAATAATCATGAAACAAGTATATCTTGAGCTGGTATGCCTGCCAGGGAACACCAGAAAAGTGTCAGTACAATGCATTGGTACATAGTACTTTGTTTTACTAGCATAACTATTACTGTAGTTCAACCTAGTATAATGACGCAAGCTTTCTGATTGGTTTGGCCAAGCTAAACTTGTAGTCATTTTTTTTCACACTATGGTGAAATATGAGTTTACAACACTGCTTTTTACAGTATTCAGTGAAGTAGGAATTGACCAGTCTGCTCTTCAATACAAAGATTCCCATAATGTTAATTTAAATCAGCAGCAATGAAGTTAAAAAAATAATTCCTCAAAAGAACTGCATATTGTTTTGGAAAGTGTGAATTAGATAACTTGCATTCTATGTGCTGTAGGTGGGTAGTTAAATTCAATCCATCCATCCATCAATCAATCGCCGGGGAGAGGGTACAAACCCATGATATGCATCTAGTTACCACACAGACCATTAAGGCATGATATTACACACCCACACCCTTATCTATCTATCCATATACACACAGCCATTTGTGTGTATCATATCCATCTTGTACTATAATGTATATTTTTTGTATTATGCACACATCTGTTCCTAATGAAATTATCCTAGGGGTGGTAACTCTGTTTCTATCAAAGGAATCTTTTTTTCTCCATACAGTATGCAGTATGTGCCAAATGTTAAGTCATTGAATGGCAGTGATTGATGTGTAAAATACATTTCAGATGGAAAGTGCTCCATAAAATTACATTCCTTAAAATCCATTATTTAGCAGATATCCTTAGGAAAGGACAAAGCTCAGTGGCAGAGCACACACTCTGCATGCAAAATTTAAAAAAACCAAAAACAATATCCCTAGGTGCCCCAATATAAAATCCAGAAAGGTTCAATCCCTGAGGCTTAGAGAAAATCCTGGTGAGCTTGCTGTAGCAGCAGTGAGGTTAGGCTACTCAGCTTGTAGAAGATAAGCTCAATAATATAGTGAAACAATCCAGATCTGTGTTCAGGGTAGGCATTCATTTCATAGCAGTGAATCTTTATCTTCAGTTGGGGTTTGTTGGACACTTCTCTTCCTGTACCAATTTTCCAAAGCATGCAAGTTACCCCAGCAGAGACAGATCACAATAAACCTTTATGCACTACATATCGGTTATGGTTATACTGACCTTGCATGGGAGTTGAAGCAGAAGCTATAGATAGCACTGTATCCTAAAGAGGTCATCTCTAGGCTGTATGACAGAGCAGTGGAGTCTAGGATGGGAATAGAAAACCTCTGGCCTTCCAGATGTTGGACTCCAGTTGCCATTGTCAGGGATGAAGGAAGGTGTAGTAGAATCTGGTGACTGAAGTTGAGTGTGTTTCTCCCTATCTCAGAGGCAATGAGTACCATGCAGGGTCTAGTGTACTCCCTCCTCCACAGCTGTGATTCTGCCAGTGGGTCAGATCCTATCAATCATGTTAATATTGGTGCAGTTAAGAAAATATTCCTTTCATTCCTCAAGGTGACTTCAAACAATTCAATGTTGTTTAGGTAGAATTCTCATAGCTATAAAATTATATATATATGACTCACAATGAATAATAATCTTCCTAATTCTTTCTATTAGCTAAAATATTATTTAAATAACTATTAAGTACTATTTTGGGATATGAGAACCTACTATATTTTGAAAGATGGCTTTTCTGTTTCTACGGCCACCTCGTGAGATACTGTTACCAAACTTGGGACAAGGATTTCTGAGACTGGGGCATTGGTTTTCATTGGTGTTGGGCACCCAGCCACCATTTTGAATCAAGATGCTGGTCTGAAATGTGACTTTGGTGTGACTTCATCCGGTTTTTGATGTGATGAGTACAACTGTGCCAATTTCAAACTCAGCACAAGGGTTTCCAAGGTGGGAACTGCAGTTTTCATCAATACTAGGATGCCGGCTGCCAATGGGACATTGTGCTTATGGACAAATCAATCATTTCACAAACGGAATATTGATTGGTGGGGAAATACTCACACCGTCTATACAACATTGTATCCTTTTAAATACTTTTAAGACAATCAAACCTGCTTTTCACCCTCCATTGACTCATGGAACCTTATGGAGAGACACTTTAATTTGATTGCCTTTCTGGGAACATCTAAAACTACAATAGGCATCAACTATTTTTTTTTCTTTTCTGTACAAATACTAAGCTCTGTTTCTTTCTATGGGTATGTTTGTTACTTGAAATTTAAAAAAAAACAATTTGAAAATAATAAACTGATACAAAAAGGTAGAAGTATGATGCTCCTGACAAGAAGTAGTATGAAATGACAAAATAGGAGCAAGGCTGTGAACTGCTGCCGCCCCATGCACTATAGCACATTTGAATGCAATTTGCCACATCTTGTCTTATTTTCACAATGGAAGCATATCCCCTTTATTTCTGTTTTTCTTTTTACATTCTGGAGAATCCTTTGAGGAGATCCTTTACTTAGCCTCAGAGTTTCAGGCTCAATGATCCAAATCAATATCCTTGCCCAAGGGAGTAATTTATTTATTTCTCATCCAGCACCATCCTTAAGTACATTTCTTGGTAACAAGAAAAAATAGTTCTCTATTATTTATATGTGTGTTTTATATAAAGTTACACAGATTGTTATCTATTTAAAACTTCTGTATTAAGGTTGCAGTGATATTTTCTAAAACCTAAATATATGTTTCAATATATTTATGTTGAAGGTTTAAAATGTCCCTTGATGTCAATCACTTCTAATCTGAGATAGAAACTTTTTTGTAAAAAAGTTCTTTTAAAAGTTATACAGGTTGGTAGTGCTTGTTAGCCTCCTTTATGGCCTGCTGGTTTCTTGCTTTCTCAGCCACTATAATTCCTATGCTGCGCAGATTTTCTCCATCACGAATCTGATGCAACTGTGAACGTCCTTCATTATGTTTTCCTGCATTCAAAGTAAATTATTTGTGATATTGTAGTAATATTTCAAAAGTTTCTTTAAACGGAAATAATTTAGAAATACCCTAAATATGTTATACATTTCAGGAGAATAGTACTGATGCTTCTAGTATAAGATCAGTACTAACAATACCCTGACAGACAACTTGTGTTTAAATGGTCCATGTACTTCCGCACTGCTAACATTAAAGCTGCAAAGTCATGTAAGATCATGACTTCATTTTGTTTGACTGAAATGCTGAGATCGCATGTGAGTTCAGCTTTCTGAAGTTACATTGCAACAAGCAACAGAACTGCTAGCGTGAGCCAATTTTTAGTGCAAACTAATCAAGAGGTATGTTGCTAGAACATAAAGAGCGGGGAAGATAACAGGGATGAGAAACTCATGGCCCTCCAGATGTTATGCTATGTTGCAACTCCCATCACCCCTGTCATTTGGCTATGCTGGCTGGGACTGGTGGGAGTTGGGAGTACACAAAATATCTGAAGGCCACAGGTTTCACCTTCCTTGTCCTAGAGAGTCAACTCCATTTCTATTGTCCTACTTGGTCACCTAGAAGCAGATGTCTTCAAACCTTTCAGACTAAGGATCGACTTTTAACCCAAACATGCATTTGAGGACCCATTTCTTAATATTTTCTTAATCTTTTACCATATATTTGTATGGTGGTAGTACTCCTGTTGCGACCCCTTTGAATCAGGCTACACCCATTAGGCTGTACCCTAACAGATGAAGACCTAAGGCAATTCTGACTCACTCCTATTGAGAAAGTGACTGTGCTATTTACAAACCTAGTGCTGTGTTGCTTCCAGTAACACAAATGTAAATCTTAATTTACTCTACCTCACCTAACTAATACTCAGAGTAAACCTACTGAATGAATGAAACATTAGTCATTATGAAATCAGTCCATTGGTTTCAGTGTCTACTTGGAGTATGACTTAGTCGGATACAATCGTATGACTTCAGTTAGATTTATGCATGAATAACTACATAGAGCTGAATCAGAAATGTTTTCATTGAGTACATTTAATACTACAGAAGAAATATCAGAGTGGTAGATTGTCAGAAGAAGGGCATGGCAGGTTGTATTGTCCCACTGAGCCAACACTTTGATTATTATTTTAGAGAGTTTCCTGGTCTCTCACCATTATTCCTACACTCTGCCTTACACAATCTAATGTGCAAATATACCAACAGATCTAGAAAGAACAACAAATCCCTCCCACTCACATTTACTAGACACAAAGACTGCTGATTGTAATTACATCAGGCTTGCATGGTTCACGTCCAGTTTTTGCAATAGTCAAGCATCTGGTAAGCATAGCATCTTACGCAGATGAGAAGCATAGGTGATAGTCATTTGCATACCAATGACTTCTAACTGCAATTGTCATACCGTATTTTTCGGTCCATAAGGCGCTCCGGACCACTAGACGCACCTGTTTTTTAAAGGTTTTTTTCCTGGTTTTCCTCCTCTAAAAGGCAGGGAGGGGAGCACTGGAGGGGGAGCCCCTTCTCTCTTCACAGCGGCTCATCCCCGCTTGCTGTCGCGGTCACTCTCTCAGACCTGAGCAGCACCCCCGGGACGTTTAACGGTCTATTGGTAACTGCCCCAACGACATATGGTATATCCGCTGCCACCAGCCAGTATTCACTCTGGCAATGAATAACTCACTTCAGATTCAGATTGTGGGTAAAATAAAACATAAGTTTCTTTATTGTTTGTACAAAGCGTAATGGTTTCAAATGACTTGGTAAAATGTTTAATATAACTGTATGGTTATTCAGATAAGTATATTTCAACTCTCTACCTAGTATTCCAATAACTATCCCCTAATGCCTCCTGTTAAATTCAACCTGCTCTAGCTCTGCTCTTTAGCTCTATCTCCCTCTCTCTATCCCTCCCTAACTCAACTGCCTAACTTCCAACCTCTAACTGCCTTTTCTTCCACACTCTAATTGCCCTGGAGAGCTCCCATGGACAATCTCCTCCCTGCCAAGTTAACCCTTGGAGAACCTTTAGGGGTGAAACGCTACACTTGCTTTAAAGGGACATGGGATGAGGGGAGAACGCTTCGTTTCTCCACTCCTCCCCATGTCCCTTTAAAGCATGCGGGGATGAACCTGCTTTTCGCATCGGCGCGCGGGGTGGTGGAGAAAGCAGCAGCATCCCTGCTGTCTTCACCACCACCCCGCACCTTGCACCGATCCCAAAAGCCTGCTTTTGGGATCGGAGGGCAGCGCGTTGGGTGGTGGAGGAAATCCTCCACCAACCTAACTGCCGCCCACCGATCCCAAAAGCAGGCATCACAGCTGCCTCCCCCCACCTCCGCCGAACGCGGCGGGGATGGGAGAGGCACAGGAAGCAATGGGGATGTTGCTGGATCGTGGCAGCACCTGGCACAACCAGCAACATCCCCGTCGCTTCCTGCTGCCTCCCCCATCCCCCGCCGTGTTCAGCGGGAGGTGGGGGGAGGCAGCGAAGATGTTGCTGGATCGTGCCCAGCACCTCCGTTCGCAGAAAGAAGCTTCTTCAGCGAACGGGAGGTGCTGACACAATCCAGCAACATCCTGTCGCTTCCTGCTGCCTCCCCCCATTCCCCCTTTTTAGGAGGGAAAAAGTGTGTCTTATGGAGCGTAAAATACGGTATATTTCAATACAGCCTCTATATCATAGGTAGGCAAACTAAAGCCCAGGGGCCAGATCCGGCCCAATTACCTTCTAAAGCCGGCCTGTGGGCGGTTCTGGGAATCAGCGTGTTTTTACATGAGTAGAATGTGTCCTTTTATTAAAATGCATCTCTGGGTTATTTGTGGGGCCTGCCTGGTGTTTTGACATGAGTAGAATGTGTGCTTTTATTTAAAATGCATCTCTGGGTTATTTGTGGGGCATAGGAATTCATTCATTTTTCCCCCAAAATATAGTCTGGCCCCCCACAAGGTCTGAGGGACAGTGGACCAGCCCCCTGCTGAAAGGTTTGCTGACCCCTGCTCTATATAGTGAATAGGCAAGTGTGAGGGGAAGAGGAAATACTATGAAACCTTAGAGAACTTCACATGAAGCCAGAGAGGTAATAAGTAGGCATTCATCCTTGCTCTTCCAGGAATGAAACAGATCAACTCAGCAATGTCCTATTTCACTGTCTTATGAAAAATCATAAGGATTCCAGTCATAGTACCAACACACCATCATGTCAAAATCTGCTAAAGTTCTAATAGGATTATCATTATCACAACATCATTAAAGCATGCTAGGAACTTCACTCAACTCCTACATAAGACACTGATCTACCTAAAAGTGAGACTACATCCAGGGCTGTCTTAAAGGGATCGGCCGCCGTTGCGCAACGATCCCTCGGCGCCCCCGGCGTGCCGCCTCTCCGCCCGCCTCCCTCCCACGCTGGCCGCCCCTCGGGAGGGGGGGTGGGCGAGCGGGGGATGAGGGGCGTGGCGCTGGTGCGGCGTGGCGCTTTGTGCGGCCCTTCCCAGCGCTCCAGCTGGGGCTCCAGAGGGCGGGCGGCTTGCAGCTCGCCCGCCGGCGCGCAAGCACTCGCCCGCCCGTGGAGGCGGGGGCGGTTGGGGAGGGGGCGCCCGGTATGCCGGCGGGCTCGCGGGGGTGCCCCTGGGGGGCCCGGCGCCCTGGCGCACCGCGCCACCCAGCATCTATGACGAGACGGCCCCTGGCTACATCAAAGGGAGATGAGGGAAGCAGAGTCACCATCAGTCTGTAGAGAAATAACCAGGCTCCTCCCCAATCAACTGTCAATGGGCAGCAGCCATTACATCAGGTGACAGCAGAAAGAAGCAAGTCACTCCATTGGCTTGGCTGAGAGACTAGCAACTTTGGATCCCTCTTTTTCCTTGAACTCTTTGTAATTAAACATTAGTGCCTGGGTTTGCTTCCCCCCCCCTTCTATCTCAATCTATTTTTTTTATTGTAGCTTTTTAGACTGGAAGCCTGAGGACATGGACTGTATGTTACCTATAAGAACGTAAGACTAGGATGCTGATCATTTCCCAAAGACTTGTCACTATTTTACTATGAGGGGAAAAAACTATTTGCCACTTTAGAAAGGGAAGAAGGGTCTCCAAACACTTAAGTTACCTTAAGAAAAAGCAGAAGGAACTATCTCAAAGGTGGAAAGAAAAAGCATTTTGTTAACACCACCCAAAAATCATCTAATTTTTGGCAAGGCCAAAGTTGGTAAGACTCTTCGTTAGGGAAATATGGATTTACAAAAAATATCTTATGAAAACACTTCATATAATTAGTAGTTGACACAATATGCCCTAATGAATCAGGAAATATTAATTGATATAAGAAAAAGCCTTTTGGATCAGCCAATGACCCATCTGATCCATCCTGTTCTCAGTGGCCAGCCAGATGCCTATGGGAAGCCTGGAAGAAACACCTGAGCACAACCACACTATCCCTACTTGTGATTCTCAGCAACTGGTAGTCAAATACATCCAACAGTGGACGTATAACTTTATTGATTGAGAAGCTGATACTTTCAGATGAAAGACAAAATAACAGACTATTCAAATAAACTTATGCCCTACTTTTATTATCTCAGAGACAGATTCTATCTCCCTTTTAACTAGTCCTCAATCCAAAATAATATGTCTGTTGTTGATGATGAATCACTTGATGATTTCCTGACCCAAACTCTGAGCACACACCAGAATTCCACTACCTTATTAGAAGTCATCTAAGACAGAAAATATAAGCGTCACACATGGTATGGTACCTTAGACACTCTTGACATTCCCTTAGACATTACAGTATGGTAATGATGATGATTACATTTATGAATCATCTTCCAAGGTGATTTACAGACATTATGTGCCAACAAGTCATCAGGATTATATTTCTTCCGAATTTGCCCAACTAACTTTTTCTGTCTCAGAATAGGTCCTTAAATAAACTGACACATATATGTAAAACTCTAAATAAATTCTGCTATAGTTACACAACTGAACCAGGTCATCACCAGAGTTCTCAAAACCCGAGTTTTCTATCATCCAGCTGGTATAGAAGTCTCAGAGGATGTCTTATCTGGTATCCCAGTAAGAATATAATAGGGCTAGAGCATGTACCTTTGGTCACAACAACAGTGATTTCTTAACAATCTCATTTATAAACAGTCAGTACAAACCAGGGTGACAAGATGAAAAAAAGAAGTGCACCTTTAAGACCTGCATAGAAGAGGTAAATTTGGGGTGGTGTTGCTTGTATGACAAGTAACACATACTGAAAACACTTCTTTTACATAACTATTAAAGGTGCAGAGCCCAGTCTTTTTCATCTAGTCACCCTAAAACCACCATATACCAAAGGCAATTTATTATCAGGAAATGTTTACAAACTTTTCCATACATAACAATAAATTGTAAACATCTATGCTTTTGTTAAACGTTTCCTATATGAATATAGGGGAAATGCTTGGAAAGCACTAAGAACTCAGAAGGTAAAAGATCAATAAAAGAAATCCAGTCTTTCCCCTAAATCCCTAACTATTTCAGTCAAGGTTTTAGATTTTACTGGCACCTTTACAGTTAATATCTTGCAACCGCTGTATCTTTATCCTATAGTGCTTTTTGATGAATGTGAAATAAGATGAAGTAAAAACTATTGTAAATAATGTCATACCTTCATCTATTGAGGCTTCACTACTGTACCCATCATACTCTGCAGACAGAGGGCTATATTTTTGTCTGGTTTCCCAAATATAGTTTTTCTGTTGTCTGTTATCGCCTGCTGGTGGCCTTGAATTTTTGTGTTCTGGATAAGGCTTCGTGATATTTACCCAGTGCCTCATCTTCACTTTCAGATGATGAACCATGCTGATCTTTATTTATGTATGAGTTGTCTATTTTGGAAAAAAGGAGGGGGGAATGATAACAGATGGCACCATAAAGGAGAGTGCTAAAATTATAATGGGTAAACATTAACTGTTAATACATTTTCCCCCTAAACAGAAGGTAATATAGTTCACATTTTAACCCAGTTTAGGCAAGAGCTCAAACTTGACAATAAGTGTATTAACATTAACATAATTATTTTTGTTTCTGCTATTCCTGGAAATATTTATTTTAGCCTGAAATAATCAGGCTTTTAAAGGTTTGTTTCCTATATACATGCTATATACCAAGGTTGTTTCCTATATACATGCTTTACTGCAGCCCATGGGGAAGATTAACACACACCCCCCCCAATGCATTTCATGTTGTTTTGTCTTCTCTCTTTGCCCTATCACCCTTAGTGGATTCAGAAAGCTCTTCTGTAACTTGATATAGGGGTTTATCCTTCCTGTTGGATAGATACATTTATGTCAACATTTGTTTTCATGTATCTGCAAAGTTTGGGATACCTTCATGGCTTTGCTAGCAATAGATTTAAATGTTTGTTTTCCTTCAATTATTAGAGGTGTGACAGAGACTATTTTATAATTTATGCATTGACTGATTTTAGAGAAAATATATTTTTGATAATATTATATATATATGACTTGTTGCATTGCCACTTCATGATTTGTATGTTAGTTTTCTCTCTTTTAGTATTACTCCTCATGAAAAGTTATATGTAGCTTATAATATGTTAAGTTCCCAGATAGTATTTGTTATAATAAAAAAAACCTCTGCACACTATGTCCTGATGCGCTAAAATCAGCCAAAATCAGTATTTGTTATAATAAAACAACCTCTGCACACTATGTCCTGATGCACTAAGTAAACAAACACATATAAATATAGAATTCAAGAATCATGTACAAAATATTCTTGTTATCCAGTGTCATCCGTTGAAAGATCTAGCAAAATTTAAGGGAACAGAAAGATATTTTTTTAGGTTGATTAATCACTATTCAAAAGTTAGTAGCATTAATCAGAAAAGAAAATATGTAACCAGTTTTCAAGGAGTGTGAATAAAATTAGATGAAGCAAATTTCAGAGAAAATAATATACATATCATAAAGAGTTTCTACCAAGGAGACTGTTTTAAAGATCATTATGAATGAAATCTAAAAAACAGTTGGGAAAAGAAGTATGTAGTAAAAGATCCAGGAAAGGCCACATGGATAAAGTATGATATAAGACACCTCACCTTTTTCTGGTGTCTTCTTACTACTCACTTCTTTTGAACAACATTCTGATTGCTTAGCCTTTTCCTTTTTACTTTCTTTTGAAAGAATAGGTGGTGCATTTTCTTCCTGCTTTGTTACAGACTGTCTGTGGCCATCAGAAAATGGTTTGCATTTCTTTTCTTTTACTTCATGAACCCCATGAGCTTTTTAGACTTTAACTTCTGCAATTCTTCATTTTTTTCTGAATTCCTGGAAGCAAAACTGTGCACTTCTTTGGTGTTTTTGAAATCAAGTCCTGGTGATCTTTGTTTTGCTTTTTTATGGGATGGGACCCTCATTTTGCTCTACTACGGCATGCAATTCTTGATTTAGTTCTTTATTAAGGGACTCATCTGGTCTATATGTATTGGAGTTCTGCCTAATATCTTTTGGAAAGGTAACATTTTTCAAGTCTTCTTTCTCTTTATTTTCCTCTTTATCTACTGCAGATTTATCTTCTTGTGCGGTAGCAGTATCATCTGTCCGAAGGCTGTTGATCATACTTGTTACCTGTTCTGTAACTGAGTCAGCTACTGTATAGCTGACATCTCCAACAGCACTGGTTAGATCATCTACAGCATTACTGAGTGTGTCAACCAGAGAAGACATAGAAGGAAGGCTCAGATTTTGTTGAAAATTTTTGAAAAATGCCATGTTTTGATTGTTAGTACATTATTGTAGAGGAAGAGCTACTACTGCTTTGAGAATAAGGTATTCCTCAAATGCATTGCTATTGTATTTTTTTAAAGTATCCTAAACCCTATCCTTTAAATTGTGGACTCTGCAGATTAGTCATTCTCTGAATTCTGTTACCTTAAAAGCAATAAATAGGAGCAAGTGTTTTCTACTACACGAAGCCAAAATCAATTGATAAATATCAATTCTGTTTTTTATGTTGTGTTGTATGTTGTGTTGTATAACATAACCAGACATTTTAAATATTATATGTAAATTGTTGAATTTACTCTACACCTGTAAGAAAAAGTTTAAACATATTTAAATAATATATTATAAAGACAGATACACTGCATTGTTTCGAAACACTAGCATATACCCTGCATTGTATCAGTTATTAAGAAACCATAAAACATAATTCTTAACATTGGACTACATTCTTAACATTGTATTCACCCAGACCACAATAATGCTGTACCCATGGGCAACAGTCTGTACAACCCCAGTAAAATCAACAAGTTTATGCAGTCTAAACTCTATGTTGAACTGTGGTCATGGAATATAATTCAGTTCAAATATGATTATTGTGTGTCTCCCCTTTAACTTTTAATGAATGATACACGGCAAATAAAAGAGGTTCGTCCTACCACTTTTGAGATTCAGAAATATCTAAGATTTTGTCCCTCATAATTGAGAAAATATGGTTTCCTGGTATATAAAAGCTGTGATCTAATTATTCTTATTAAGCATATTTGGGAAATATAAAACCATTTGTTTCTTTCCACTATCTAAAATGTCAACCCCTTACACAAGATTCAACAGAGCCCAAAACCATTAAATTCTGACTAAGCACTACAGATGGATTAGTAAAAGTATTTTGGACTATATAAGATATTTATTTTATTCAAGTCAAACTTTTATGCCTATATAACATTATTAATATGATATTACACCAGGGGTTTGCTGACTTTCAAAGCCATAGACCATAGAATTTGATACTTACAAAGTTTGTCCTGTGAATTTTTTCTGGCATTGTATCGTGAATTGAGGTCTGGGAAACCTCCAACATTCTCAAAACACATCTTCTTGTTAATATATAGAAAAAGAATCAACAACAGGATAATAAACAGTCCAACTGCTGACAGAAATCCAACAGCCTCAGGAGATACTAGAAAAAACACAAACAATGACCAGCCTGGAAAGCCAACACATTTCATTAAACTAGATGGTTAGTAAATCACACCCAGACCCAAACTTCCATGCAAGTACATAATAGGGGGAAGATGAAACAAGAGGCCTTGTTTCATATTCCCCTTCAGTCAAGTGGTTACATGGGCACACTGCCTTTTCAGTGGTGGTAACAAGTCTGTGGAACTCCATACCCAGGGAAGTTGCTTTGCTTCTTTTTTGTTAGTTTTTTAGGCATCAGACCAAGATGGTTTTATTTCAGGCTCAACAGAGTTCATGGAATAGATTTCAACTGCTGGTGCTTTGAATGCTTTTATTTAACTCTTTTACCTTGTTTCATTTTATTTGCTCTTTAAGTTATTTACTAACATTCATTATATTATCATATTGTTTATATATTTGCCTTATATTTTAAAAGAATAAAATAAAAACCCTTAATAAATAAATATTAATCGCCATCATTTTCATTACAATATAATTTTTCAGCCTACTTTCAATCAAGTCATCAATCACAGATCTACTGTCAAGACCAATGTGTATATATATCCCCATCCTGCCAATTGTGAAATCTATGAGGCTTTGGCTGAATACGACAGCAATTTTATGTCTACTTTTATGAATTGTGTTTACTTTTATATTTCATAAAAGCAATGTGACCCATTAATGAACATAATGTTTAAATCAAAGTTTAAAATCTCATCCTTTTGGATTATAACCAGGAATGTTTTTTGTTTTTGTTTATGTTTTTTGCTGCAAATAAACAGTTACCACACATGGAGATCTATGTGGAACCTGTCATTGTGAATGAATTCAACACATGCTTTCTCATGTCCACTACAGATATATCGTAAAATCTTTGACTTGGTCAGGTAACAAATTGACAGCCAGTGCATGTTTAATGTGTTGATTGGATCCCACACCTGTCAGTAATCTGGACCTTGTTTTGAAGCCACTGCTTTCTCACTCCAGCTTCTTGTTCTCTTTGCTTGCCTCCAGATTGACTAGGGGCCATCCAACACCCTCTAAAGTTCTAACATTTAGTCTTCCAAGGGTCTAGAGTAGACACACAATTCTAATGTTATTGTATGAAGTTTTTTTTTTTAGTTTTTATGACATATCAAAGGTACATACACTAGATAAAATACATATTACATTCCTGATACATATAATATTTAACTTCTAGATTAAATTCAATTCAGGTAATAGAACAAATAAATTGAGTACAGAAAGTAACAAATTATCACCCGAGAGTAAGAAAGAGTGAAAATAAAAGATAGAAGTTGAGTAAGAAGAAGAGAGAAAGGAGAGCAAAGAAAGTGAAGGAGGGGAAAGTAAAAAAGATAGAAGGTTTCTAACAGAGACCTTCCTATTTTAAATACAAAAAGAAAACATTCTCACTATAGATGACTTCCACTGCTGACTACAGCGTTTCATTAAGGATTAGTGCTTGTAGTACAGAGCAACCACTATAGAGGGATCTACATGCATTTTTGTATGTCTGCATGTCTGTGACTGCAAGAGACTGTGAATCTGGGGTGGCCACACCAACTTGAGTGACTTCCTCATTCACTTGAGCTATGTCCACCAGTGGCATGCAGCCCTGTTTTCATCTCTAAATTGTTAACAATGCCTTGCTTTAAGTGCTGCATCTAATTTATGAAAACTACTTGCTGTTTCAATAGGCTTTTTTATCAAGTTGTGGCCAATGCCTTCAAGCATGCAGTGTTTCATTTGCCCCCATTTACTTTGACTATATAATGCCATAGCACAGAAACAATCAATTAAAACAACAGCATCATCATGTGAACAGCACTGAAAGATCACAGAACAATTGAATTCAAACCCTTTTATTGTAAAAGGGTACATATTTCATAATCTTTGGAGTCTATTAGAACCCAAATGCATAAAATAGTTATTAGGGTTTTTAAAAAGTAAAAGTAAAAAGGTAAGTGATTAACTACATATTCTTGAATTTGTGACTAGCCCTATTTTATTGCAGAAGTTACTCCTGCCTGTATAGTTCTTCTGCAAGGGCACTGTCCCAATAGGATAACACTTTTTTCAGCCATAGAGTATAGCTGGTTTGCTTATTAGCTTAATGTTAAGTTTAGTGTTTAATGTGATAATATCAATTACAGATCTAAGGTCATTTTCTGAGGTTAAGAGAATACAGCAATTAATACCTTACGAAAGAATGTTACTTTAGCTTCAGCTAGACTAATTAATTATTCATCTACTTTAACACCAAATGCAAGTATTTGGAATTATCTATCTTGTATCAATTTGCATACATGAACCCATCTTTAGGACTATAAGCAGTCTGAGTTTATCACATGTGAAAAAGACGTGACTATTCTGATAGTTTTCTTAAACCTGTAACCAGTATTTCTATAACCCCATGAGGGATTATGTGCAGTACAGTATACTGTGCTGTTTGCATTACACTGTTTAACATTAAGCATTTAATTCTCTTAAATGAATTACTAAGCACAATTATTTTATAGACAGAAAATAATAGTAATTATCATAAAATTAAATATAAGGAATTTAATACAATTATGCAGAGGATGCACTCCATTAAAAATATTGCTAAAGTTATACCTAATTAATGACCCACAATAGTATTAATTGCTTCTTGAAAAGTATTACAACTTTCAAAATACAACCGATTTCGTAAAGACTATCTTAGAACTGTTTTTATGAGGTTGAACAGTTTTATTCAACATAGCAGATGTACAATGATGAAAAAATGTAAGTTCTATCTAATGAACTAAAGTAATTCAAGGAACATTATTAAATTTCATTCACAGAATAACAGGTGAAAGAAATTCACTGAAATTAATATCATAATGCACTGTCAATACTAGCAATGAATTCAAAGGTTATAAATTATGCTAACAAAATTAGTATTTGGCAACTTGCCATAAATTAAATTTCATTATATTAGGTCTTTAGTTTTCTATGCCACAAAAATCAACATATGTTGTATATTTAAATTTGTTTTTATCTCTTTCCAAAAGCAATTTCAAACATACTGGGAAAGTATTTTTGAAGAGTAACAGTATCACAAGCATTAAACCAAAACAAATACCTTTAATTTTAAGAAAGGATAATTGCTTTAAAATAGCATTTATAAACTTCTTTTTTACTTACATAAAGTGTTGACTGTTCAATTGCTGCAATAGTGAATGAAACTATATATTTATCTTACTGCATGTCAAGACAGTTTAATTATTAATGTGGTCAATGCAATAGTATCTGCCTTGTGTACAAGCCAAACTGGTACTTGATCTGAAACCCCATGATGGTCAATGAACATACTCTTATTTTAAAAACACAATTCAATGGTTTGTATTCAAAGTAGCACTAAGGGGAATGTTCCATGACAGCAAGGATTTCTCTTTGCACAAGGGAATATTCACCCTCTCTCTTCTCACCTATGTGTTCCCTAAATCTGTTTTGGGGGTTACCCCAGCACTCGAGAGCAGATTTGGGGATGGCATGGTATGTAAGGAGAAGTTAAGTCTCTTTGCACAAATGGAACTCATTCCGCTTGTGGAATTATTTAGTTGAAAACTGCTTAGTATTAAAAGTTATGCTATTTTTACAGTGTTAAGGTATCAAATACAGTATTGGTATTTAATTTATAAAATAATTAATTCACTATAACTGAATCACTTCATTTCTTTCACAATAGTATAGAATTTAAAAAGTTTAAAATAGGCATATAACAAAGGAGTACTAAAAAGTTCTTATTTTAGCTGCTTCTAAAGATCATCATTAATCAAAGGGTATTTAACCAATCCTTGCTCCATTTACCCACTGGATACATGCCACAACAAAAAAACCAAAGTCACTATTGACAATATGTGTAGCTCTTTATTTGCTTTCTTGGCTTAATAGGCCAGTGTCCATTTAAGACAGAGACAGAATCATTATCTGCCATAATGTTATCCCAGAGACCAGCCCCAGTGTTAAAGGGTAGCACAGATATCACTAAAACTATGGCACAAGAAAGCAGTCTGTTTCAGTGGAAGAGGCATATTCTTAGAAGATTATGTTACTTGCTCACAGCAATCAGAAAAACAGAAGTCCACAGCAGAGATGTACAAGTGGGCCACTGCCTTAATTGATTCAGAAATAAACCAAGGCTCAGAAAATATTCCTCCTTCCAGTCAGCCCTCTTTGGTCCCCAAAGAACCCTCCCCATCAACTCCCCACTTCAACTTCCTTCTCTTCTTTTTATCAAGTCCTTACCTGACCAAGACAGTGGTGACAGCAGGTGAAGGCACATATGCCCAGCTATCCTAGTATGCTGGCTTGCTGACACACTGTATATCAGCCCACACCTTGACTTGTGAGAGATGAAGTATGTGACTACTGCAATTTCTGCAGTCTTCTGAACCCATGGGTAATCTGGGCTTATACGTTTAAAACACATGTTTAAAAACACATGTCTAAAAATACATGTTCAAAAACATGGCAGGGAGATCTTCTTTATGACAACCATAGTTTAGTAGTTCACATTAGTAGTGACATCCACTGCCCCATATAAAAAAACAAAGTTTTTAATAATTATTGGCAGCTTCAGATTATTGTCAATTAATACTGCTTAGTTTAAAAAAACTATCCCAGAATCAACAGAAATAAGCTTGTCTTTACTAACTTAAGTCCACTGATCTCAATGGTTTGAAGTCCACTGATCTCAATGGCCAAAAACAATTCATAGAGTATTCTTTTGCATACCGTGTTTCTCCTAAAATAAGACACCGTCTTATATTTTTTTTCGCTCAACAAAACACAGTATGGCTTATTTTCAGGGGATGTCTTATTTAAACCGCGTCGCATCGGTACGCTGCATAGCCACGCCTCTCCAGGCTGTTTTAATGGGAGGTGCCACGTCACTATGGCTTATTTTCGCGGTATGGCTTATTTTTGGGGAACGGCTTATATTTCACAAATGCATAGAAATCCTGCTATGGCTTATTTTATGGCCATGTCTTATTTTAGGAGAAACAGGGTAGTATTCATTAGACCATGGTTTTCATGGGGAAATTTTTAATGTATTTCATAAATTAGCCATTAGATGGCACTATAGGTCAACTAGATTACAAAGTGCAAAACCTACACTTTGAATGTTCTGTTCCCACTAAATAAGTACCACAGATAGTAACTTTGATTTCTTACTCAAATATTGGGTAGAATCCAGATACAGCTCAACATATTTAAATCCTATTAATTTCAAAGGGAGGGAACTGAGCAAGTGCTTAACTCCAAATGAAACGAACAGGCCTTCAAAGTGCTTCATTTAAGATGGATCATACTTTCCTGTTTTATGAAGATAAACATAATTTTTGATTTATAAAAGTAATGAGCACTGACCCATGCAACAAGCTCATCTAATAGCTCATCATTTCTAAATATAAGATTTGTCCTTTTTTGTTATTATTATCCTTATTTATGAACAATGGGTTACAATAAAGAGTAAATTATCTCTCTAGAAATCAGCAAGCTGATGCAATTACTTGAATTTATTGTATTTATTTTAGTGAGATGCAAATGCACATAACTGCGTCACATAAATTAAGTAAAATAACTTAATGACAGATTATTGATTATGTCCAACCTACATCTCTAGCTAAACAAATAAACTGTGACTACAAGACAATGAAAATATTTAAAGAAACATTTAATTGCTACTGTTTAACCAAAGAACCCTGGGGAATGGAATACCTGCACTGAGCAGGATCAGTTATGCTCTACATTATTCAACATCTCTAACGTATTCGTCTGATGCATTCTAGATTACATTCAGCCTCATTCATAACTCAGGGCCAATTTATATGTAACCAACCACTGAAATGTGAGAAAGGTTCTGCATAGAAGAATCACATGGCACACCAGTAGTGTCTATTTCTAGGAACCACATGGGACAGTTTAATTATATGATTACACCTACATCAACACAATACTTGTGCTAGTGTGAGAAGTAACCACATTACCCACTGATTTCAGAAGACTCCTGTTGTCAAACGACTTAGTTGTCAAACAAATCAGCTCCCAAATGCCACAAACCAGGAAGTGAGTGTTCCAGTTTGCAAACGTTTTTTGGAAGCCGAACGTCCGACGCAGCTTCTGATTGAGTGCAGGAAGCTCCTGCAGCCAATCAGAAGCAGCACCTTGGTTTTCAAACCATCTTGGGAGTCAAATGGACTCCTAGAATGAATTAAATTTGACAACAAGGTACTACTGTACTAAATAAAAAATAATTATTATTATTATTAAAGTGTCTCTGCCATATTCCTTAACATTCAAGAAAGGAGCAAGTTTTTTTCCACTGTTGAACTTTTATATTATATTGAGCTTTGTGAAGCTCAACGCTTTCAAAAACACTGCCCTCAAAATTTGCTGAAGCACTAAATATTGTAATTATTCATTATATTTCCAAAAACAGAATTTTTATATTATAGTTATACACACATTGGTCCTCTTTGCACATAAGACACAGATCATTCCAAATCTGATCCTGCTCTAGTACAAACAAAAGCAATAAACCATTATCCCTGGCTTAGCATTACATCCACGAGAACATATAACACCGGTCCTGAGAGATCTGCATTGGCTCCCAGTACATTTCTGAGCACAATTCAAAGTGTTGATGCTGACCTTTAAAGCCCTAAACGGCCTCGGACCTGTATACCTGAAGGAGCGTCTCCACCCCCATCGTTCAGCCCGGACACTGAGATTCAACGCCGAGGGCCTTCTGGCGGTTCCCTCATTGCGAGAAGTGAGGTTACAAGGAATCAGGCAGAGGGCCTTCTTGGTAGTGGCGCCCGCCCTGTGGAATGCCCTCCCATCAGATGTCAAGAAAATAAGCAGCTATCCTATTTTTAAAAGACATCTGAAGGCAGCCCTGTTTAGGGAAGTTTTAATATTTAATGCTGTATTGTTTTTAACACTCAATTGGGAGCCGCCCAGAGTGGCTAAGGAAACTCAGCCAGATGGACGGGGTATAAATATTATTATTATTATTATTATTATTATTATTATTATTATTATTACTATTATTATCATCCAACCCAAAGATTGTGTTTTATTTTTCTTGAACAAGTCATGTTCTGAAAGCCAAAAACAAATTTTGGTTTTAGATTGTAATTCATGTGAAGCAAATCAAACCACAGTTGCTACTTCAGACATAACTCTAATTCAGGGACTATGGTTTGTTGCTCCTATTTGAGCTAGGGGAACAGCAGGTTTACTGCAATATTCTGATACAGTCAGTGTCTAACTTACTTTACGCTATATAATTCTGGTTTCACAGAAAAAAAATTATCCATAGTTTAAAACTAAGAGATCCTAGTCATCTTTACTCTTTTAATATATCTGCACCACAAATTCAATAGGAAATGTTCATTACTTTGCTTTTTTTTTCTTTGAGACATGTTACCTATGTCAAAGCTGCTTGTCTCGTTCTCTACCATCCTTCACACTTTCATGTGCTCTAACTACACCCAGCAGAAGGTCTATAAACTAGATGAAAAGGGGGAGGGGAAGAAACTAAATTACTTTTTTGCTTCGAAATCCATATGTTTAACAAAGATTTAGACAAAAATTAGCCCTTTTCGTAATATAAAGTTTGAGTCTATCAAGCAATTAAGACTTGCACAAAACCTTAATAAACATTGTGAAATACGTATTATAAAATATATGATATAGTGATGGGGATAAAAACTAAAAATATAATTCAATGAAAATAAATTAGGAGTTCATATTATTTTTAAAAATTATTAAGGTTACTGTTAAATAAACACAGAACAAGCGGAAGTCTGAATTTACAGCACAATCTTATGCATTTTTCCACAAAGTAAGTTTTATTGTATTCAGTGAGGCTTACTCCAGCTAAGTATGCACCACAATCAAGACTGCCTCCATGCAGCACAATTCTCTACATGTCTACTCAGTTCTGAGTACAGTGGTACCTTTGGTTACGTACTTAATTCATTCCAGAGGTCTGTTCTTAACCTGAAACTGTTCTTAACCTGAAGCACCACTTTAGCTAATGGGACCTCCCGCTGCCACTGCGCCGCCAGAGCATGATTTCTGTTCTTATCCTGAAGCAAAGTTCTTAACCTGAAGCGTTATTTCTGGGTTAGCGGAGTATGTAACCTGAAGCGTATGTAACCCGAGGTACCACTGTAAACCCACTGATTTCCTTGGTACTGTATTTGCTTCCTGGTGAGAGTTATAGGATTGTGGTTATAATCATTTTCTCTAGTCCATATAATATTGATTGGATGTACACAAACTATAAAGGCTTTTTAGGCTTGGAGAAGAGGGAATGGAAGGGAACGCAGAGAGGGTGTAAGCCCCAATTTAAGGAATGTAGGGAAAGTGAAGGAAATATGTACCACATGTGGTGGACATGCAGGAAAATCAAAGAGTTTTGGAATCTAATTTATGATATAAAAATAATAATGATGTGTAAAATAATAACAAAGAAATAAGGGGAAATTGTATGATACGTTGTAAGAATATATTAGAAAATATGAAAGATGATTGTAATAATCATATGTACATTTGATATTAGAAATTTAAATGCACCGGGAGTTGATGGGAAGTCTATTACACATTAGTAAGAGCGTTGAACAAAATAGGTTTTATAAGACTGAATCAATTTTATTCGTATATTTACATAAGATCGCTTACACAATATCGTTTTTTGTTTATATAAGTTTGTTTTGTTATGTATGAAACTTAATAAAGCATGGAAAACTTTTTTTTTCAAAGGAATGGTCTGTTTCAGGAAGGAACTGTGCCAGTGGTGTAGCTAGGTAATTTTAGACCCTGAACTTAGTGGTCTTATTGGGAGGGGGGCATATACACTCATATATGTTACTTCAGTCATGATGCCTACTACAGTATTAGCATTTCTTCTGCCCCACTGCCATTCTGTGGTTTAAAACTGCTTTTTATTTTATTTTTATGTTAGAGCAAATCATCATCATCATCATATTTATTACCCATCCTTAACTGTTTATTAGAAATAGTTTCATAAAATAATAATACACTGAGCATAAGTAGTTTTGGATTTAGAACTCAGGACTTATCATGACCATGAGAATAAAATGTGGTTTGTTTCTGTACACATTATCCTTCATCATCTCCCCCTGGCCTACACTTCCGTCCTGAGGTCCAGCCCTAGCTGTACCAACTATGGCCTACCTTGAATTGGGACTGCTCTTAACTGACATGTTTATAATAAGCTCCATATTTATAAACAAAGCAATGTATAGATAGATATGTATAATCCCCCCATACTTTTTATTCTGTGTGAGAGTGGTAATAATTTTTTTATAAAAAAATCTAAAATACAATTAAGTGTGATCCTATGCATGTCTGCTCAGAAGAAAGTGTCATTGAGTTTGGTGGGACTTACTCCCAGGTAAGTTGGTCTAAGACCCAAGTGGAGCCACATAATTTGCCATAGGTGGCATGTATATTTAGCTCTTCCACAGGTACAAGGAGGACACCCATGGGAAGCGGTCACTGCATGAGCCTTACCAAATTTTCTCCCACTTCTGAATCACCACCTCAGAAGGAACAGCAGCTACTGCAGCCCTAACTAGCACATAGTCATGGCAATAACTAGTACACAAATCTGACCTCTTTTAGCCCCTTAATTATAGGCGCCTCCAAGCTGTATTCCAGGTGCACTAAACTACTATCCCAAAATTTCTTAATTCTGTAACCTCAGCCTTTCTATGGGCATGGCTAATCTGCTGAAGACTTTAGATCAAGGACATCTAGCTACTATGATTACACTGGACCTTACAGCTGCATCCCATCAGATATGACTGAACATAAGCTGCCTCTTCAACATGAGCCAGCTTGAATAAAATATACCTACAAAATTTATACCCACAAGATGAGAATGAATCACTAATGATGAACAATTACGTGTTGTTCCAAAGAGATTTAAATGTGTTCCTCTGCTGTTCTACACCCATGATTCAGTAGCAGACACTTAAGAGTAAACATAATGTATCTCTTACCCCTTTGCATCATAGTACTTTTTTCTCTGACCTGAAGAAATCCTGAATATGGCCTGCTGGGAAGACTGGTGGGGAGTGTATGAAGGGTACAATATGAGGGTATGAAGGGCACAATATGAATGTCCTCAGTTTCTTTTGCATTGACAAGTTCAGACCAAGGAAGCGGGTCATCATCATCTTCAAATTTTGAATACTGAGTTTGAGATTGATGTGCTAATTGTGATTTTATTTGTCCTGTGGTGGTTTTGCCTCAATGGTCCCTGGTGGTCACAAAGCTCAGTTTCCGCTATTTCCTCCTTTATGGGCCTCCAGTTATGTTGCTTTGTCACTAAATTGTTCATAACGGAATAGCATAGTTACTTACTGCTCTAAGCAACTGTGATCATATCATATCTGTCCTGCATTCCTTACATTTAGTGCCTTTAGATTAGAAGATAATTTAAAATTGTATTGCTAGTTTTTTAAGCCTTGACAACTTAAAATTAGCAGAACACTGGATTCTAATGGTATCTCATCCAAGAGTTCTTTAAAAAACACAAATGTGAAATTGAAATAAAATCAGTCTCCATACTTGAGAACAGGAAAATGCCCAGTATAATAGCTTTTTAAAAAAGGATGTGGGGGTGCCAAAAAATTACACACTTGTTAGCTTCTAGTATATTCTAAATACACTGAAATATTGTTAAAGATAAAACTACCAAGCACCAAGAAGAACAAGTTTTGCTGGGAAAAACTCACGTGCTTTCTGCAGAATAAGTCTGCCTCACTATTCCGTTCAGAGTTCCTTGACAGTGGCAACAAGCACATTTTATCCTTCTGCTTTCAAAAAGTGTTTGACTAATCCTTCACCAAAGTAAACTTAGAAGCTAGTGGATAGAGGTCAGAGCACAAATGGATGGTTTTCACAATGAGGGAAGTAAGGAACTGTATTGGAACAAGAACTTTTTAAATTATTCATTAATTATCTGGAGCTAGGCATAAGCATGGTAGAGTTTGCTGATGACACCAAGTTATTCAGAATGGTTAAAAAAAGCAACAAAAAAAACTCCAAAAGGAGCTCTCCTAATTAGCTGAATAGGCAATAAAAAGGTGAAATTATCTTACCCACTCAAATGCTTCGATCTGCAAAGCTGGCACTTTCACAAGTGCCATCTAATGATGAAAAGCCTCACTGTAGTTTCTGGTAAGTGCTAAAAACTTTTTTGCTTAGGTAAACCTACTAGACAAATAATTTATTACATCTGTTTGTTGTAAAACTGCAGATTTTTACTTATATTTTGATAAATTTTACTTTGCATATTGTTTTTATTGGTGTTTTAATGAATTTTTGTATTGTTTTATGTAAAACTTTAAAACATAAGAGGTTTTTGTTGTTTAAACAGTATATAAAACTTGTTAAATAAATAAGAAAAGTGTGGTTCCATGTAAGTAACAGCAAAGTGATAACATTTCATGGTAAAAAAAAAAAATCCTAACTTTACAAGGCAATTTATGGAGTCTGAGCTGGCACTGACTGACCAACAAATAACTCGAGGTTGTGGTGGATAGCTCAATGAAAACAAGTGACCAGGATGCTGCAGCTGTGAAAAAAGTAAATCCCATGATAGCTATTGTTAGGGAAGGAATCAAAAATAAAACTTCTAGGATCACATAATTAAAATACAAATATATGGTGTGCCCATGCTTTGAAGTATAGTACTGTGTATGGTGGTACCTTGGTTTTCAAATGTCTTGGTTCCCAAATGCCGAAAACCCAGAAGTGTGTGTTCCGGTTTTCTAATGTTTGTCGGAAGCCGAATGTCTGATGCAGCTGTCGGCTATTGTTTCCAGGGCGTCTACACCAAACAAAAGCTGCGCCTTGGTTTTCAAACATTTTGGAAGTCAAACGGACTTCCGGAGCGGATTAAGCTTGGCGCTTTTGTTTTTGCTATTTATTTTGCGTTTTTGTTTTTGAGGCTTTTTCGGTTAATTTGTTTATATGACTGTGTGGAACCCAATTCAGCTACGGATTGGTAGATTGTGTGACTGTGGAAATGGATAAAAGTCCCCCATCTAAACATGACTATCATCAGTGCAGGAAGGGGAATTAAAAAAAAAATTATCATCTACAATACTGTCTTATTTATTTTATAGTACAGTACAGTACAGCCCTGAGTGCTCACTGGAAGGACAGATCCTGAAACTGAGGCTCCATACTTGGCCACCTCATGAGAAGAGAAGACTCCCTGGAAAAGACCCTGATGTTGGGAAAGATTGAGTGCACAAGGAGAAGGGACGACAGAGGATGAGATGGTTGGACAGTGTTCTCGAAGCTACCAATGTGAGTCTGACCAAACTGTGGGAGGCAGTGGAAGACAGGAGTGCCTGGTGTGCTCTCTGGTCCATGGGGTCACAAATAGTCGGACATAACTAAACGACTAAACAACAACAACAACAGTACATTGATTATTGCTTTCATTTTATGGACCAATAGTCTCGTTAGATAGTAAAATTCATGTTAAATTGCTGTTTCAGGGTTGTTTTTAAAAGTCTGGAACAGATTAATCCGTTTTGCATTACTTTCTATGGAAAGTGTGCCTTAGTTTTGGAACACTTTGGTTTTGGAACGGACTTCTGGAATAGATTGAGAACCAAGGTACCACTGTATTGTTCTGGGCATGCCCTTCTCAAAACATATGTAGAACTAGGGGTGGGCGGGGAGAGTTTAAAAGGGGGGTAACCAAAATATTCAAGTGGGTAGAGCAATTCCCAGTTTATGCCAGAAGGTTACAACTGGGTTTTGGGGGTTTGTTTGTTTTAAGGGCATTTAAGCAGGGACATGAGACATGTTAGAAGTTAGAAGTGTGACCCTACTTTTATTTCTTAACTACAGTGGGTAGCCGTGTTGGTCTGCCATAGTCGAAACAAAATAGAAAATCTTTCCAGTAGCACCTTAGAGACCAACTGAGTTTGTTCTTGGTATGAGCTTTCGTGTGCATGCACACGAAGAAGTGTGCATGCACACGAAAGCTCATACCAAGAACAAACTCAGTTGGTCTCTAAGGTGCTACTGGAAAGAAGTTTCTATTTTGTTTATTTCTTAAGGATACTTTGAGGATATGGCAATTTTGCTATTAATACAAAAAAAAATTGGTTCTGTATTTATGTATAATTGTGTTTTTATTCTATGTTGGAAGCTGCCCAGTGTGGCTGGGGCAACTCAGTAAGATGGGCAGGATAGAATTATTCTTATTATTACTATTACTACTACTTTTTAAAGAGTTGTCTAATAAACATTATGTCGTATGGAAATGAGTGGACAAAGCTACACTATGCAACATTTTTAAGCTGGAAATCAGCAGACAATAATTCAGTTGATTGTTACCAATGGAAATTCAATCACCATAGCCAAGTACTTATCTAGTTTCATTGGGTTATATAATCTTGATTTATTAAAGAGCTAGTAAGTGGCTTTCAAAACAAAAGCATTATGATAATAACAGACTAAAGGAAAAATACGTATCTAGTTTCATACCTTCTAAAAAACAAACTGGTGATGACAAAGTTATTTGCTAATGCTTAAAATATTTATTATTAACCATTTTACTTTCTGTTCTCAATCTCAAGGCAACTTATAACAATATAAAAATATGTTTCGTCACATCCATTCAGTCTTAATTATTTAAACAGGGGCAGGAGGTCTGGAATAGTTTCAAAACTCTCTATATACCCACAGGTTATTGGAATTTAGGCCTCTTTGCAGATTAGACTTTACCCCTTTCAAGTGTCAGAGGTGGTGATAGACCAACAAAAGGAACAATGATTCCAGTTCAGTGGAGCATTGGTTATCTCTACAAAACATTTTGCAAAACAGCCCCCCATAAGCACACTTCTGTTGCTAAGAAAACAAAACTAAAAGGCCTGAACCTGAGGTAGGCATAAGATACCATCTGAAGGCTTGTGGCCCACAAATAGTATCATGGTGTAAATTATCAGCAGCCAAGGTGTATAAGGGTTCACTCCTAATAAATTCCTCTTTGCACAGTTTTGTGATGATTCCATGTTTGTCTGATACTACTCTGACATGTGGTAGACATGCAGGAAAATCAAAGAGTTTTGGAATCTAATTTATGATATAAAAATAATAATGATGTATAAAATAATAACAAAGAAATAGGAAAATGGTATGATACGTTGTAGATATATTAGAAATATGAAAAGATGATGGTATAATGATATGTTCATTCGATATTAGAAATTTTAAAATGCACCGGGAGTTGATGGGAAGTCTATTATACATTAGTAAGAGCGTTGAACTTATATAGGTTTTGTAAGATTGAATCAATTTTTATTCGTATATTTACATAAGATCGCTTACACAATATCGTTTTTTGTTTATATAAGTTTGTTTTGTTATGTATGAAACTCTGACATAGCATTTTGGTGTTGGCACTTTGGTGCTGAGATAAACCTGTATTTATCCAGGCATTTACAGGATGTTACTATGCTGCTCTTACTGATATGCCAGACTTATATTCAAATTGTTAGCTGTAAAAGTATTACACCCGAAATCAATCATGTATTTTGAATAGGTTATATTTTCCAAGTACTTTAATTTAAACATGAAAGGAGAATGGGCTTACTGAATACATATGTACTTGGAATTTTTAAATGTAAACCGCTTTGAGATCTATTGACAGTAAGCATTCTATAAATGACTTAAATAAGTAAAATAAATAACTTTCACTAGCCTACAATTAATATTTGACACATATAGCCTATAGCCTGGATCTAAAGAACCATACAACTATGGCTATGCATTAAAATAAACTTTTGACTTGTGTTTCTGGAACAGCAATTTCCATGCTGCATTGCAAGCCGCTTTTGAAACTGAAAATTTCAATGAAGATTTGATACTGAATGGGAGTTTGCCATGCAAGAAGAAGAAGAAGAATAAATAATTTGCACTGGACAACCCTAGTGCTTTGGCATGCTTAAAATAGCTTAATAAAGGTTTCATTTATTTATTGAGATTCCTGCATTGCAGGGGGATGGACTAGATAACCCTACAATTCGATAATTCAATTATTTTATTATTCTATCACATTTGTATTATTATTATTTTTTTAAATATTTTTATGAAGAATTTCTTGATTTACAAAGGTATTGCAATGTCTCTCTCGTATTTTCCGTATCACATTTTTACAAATCAGTTTTTGTTGTTGATACATTAGGAAGAAAGGGGGAGAGAGGTGGGTGGGGTGGGAGATAGGTGGGGTGGGGTGACGATGTTTCTATTTTACTTAATATGGCTAGGGTTTGGTGTCAGCGTTGTTTGTGTGGGTTCTCTGTTGTTCGCTTGTGCTCCATTGGCGGTGAGAGAGGTCGGGGTTGGCTTAGGGTGTGATTGTTCATTTGTGGTTGGCTGTGGTTATCTTTGGTTTCCTCTGTGAGTGGGGTTGGTGGGTGTTTTGGATCAGGTTAGCCATATTGATTTGTATGCTGTCAGTAGATTTTTTGTCATTGTCTTGTTGGGCTGTGTGTGTGATGAAGGGGAACTATACCGGGGTGAAGGTGTCTTCTTCTGTTTGTCCCCGTGTCAGTTTCAGGTTACTGGTTAGTTTTTCTAGTAGAGCTGTTTCCCATACTACTTGGTACCATTGGTGCATGTTTGCTCCTGTCAGGTCTTTCCAGTGTCTGGTTATGATGTTTCTGGCTGCTGAGAGTAGATGGATTATGAGTTCTTTGTGTTGTAAGTGGGCATTATTGTCTTGGAAGATGTTTAGTAAGACCAATTCTGGGGTGGTTTCTAGCACTTGCTTGGTTATTCTACATCACATTTGCATTATGTCCTTCCTTGAAGTGAGTTGTGACAAACTGTCCATCTCTGGACCAGGTCTTGCCTTTCAATTCTTTTGAAATGGCCCACCAGTCATCTTTCACCCAAATTTTTGCCAGCAGCACTTCACGCTGAAGGAGATTTGAACCAAGGTCTTTCCAGGCCGAATATAGGATTCTGTCCACTACACTACAGTGTAGGCTATACAAATTGCTCTGTAGCAAGCATTTCTCACATGAAGACTGCAGGAGATAAGTTTGCCTGAAATAGGCTTTACTACATGCAAAAATACAGAAACTAGATTGAATTTGAAGCAACTTCCTGGAAATCTGATTGCAATTTTTAATTAACAGTCATTTATCTGATAGCCTGTGATGAGCAGGAATCACTTAAAAACAACCAGGCGAGAAAATTTAGTTATATTTTTATTTCCAAGAACTACATACTATCGCCAGATAGTCTATTACACATTTGTGTGCGTTAGAGAGCAACCCTAACTCCCACCCCACCAACAATGCCAGGCAGAGTAAAGGAACAACCACTGCATCCATAGTCCTACCACTAATGGCAGTTACAGCAGAGTAAGAGACAGGACAATTGGGCCCAATTCATACCTGATTACTATGCCATCTCCCAGCTAGCACAATGGCTAGGTCCAATGATGACATACAAGTTGTGAGGCTGGCCCAGAATCCAGCAGATCTTGAGCCAGCTCAGCATCAGCCTCTTCACAATCTTGGAATGCCCCATTCCAGGGCTGTGTCCCGCCGCCGCTGGTGGGGACATTCATCAGTCAGTGGGAGACCAGCTGAGCTGAGGAGAACTGAACATAAGGGAGGGTCTGGATTGCTCTTTCCGCTTAACTCTTCTAGGCTGTTCCACTATTTAAAAAATGTTTACATAATTAAAAGTATTCAAAGAAGATGCTTACCTTTTCTAATGCAAATTAGTTCATGTACGCCACAGGGTCTTTCACCACCTGTTCATGGAAAGAGAGTTAAGTGGGGAAACGATAAAATATATTTCAGTATTCATAAACTTATCTTAGGCGGGCTTAATAATCATCCAATGGTATTTATAATTATTTGAAAGACATTCAAACTTACTTACAGTATCAAATGGGGGTTATTAGTTTCTTATTCTATCCTCTATAGACAACAGTAGATTCAAAATATCTAAATTATAATTATAACTCATATTGGAGCAATCTACCTTGGTACTTAAGTATGCAAGCTTTGCAGTTATACAGAGTACTTTACTGGGCAGAATGAAATTTCAAGCTAATGAAAATGAGTTGTTCCCCAGAGCAAGTAACCCAATCAAAAGCCATTTGTACATTTACAATACTGAAGTGTCTAAAATGTTGGCTTGGCTTACTAGCCAGCCCTTACTTGTGCTTGTCACCAGTCACTTCCCATATCTTAAGATGCAGGGTCATCTCACATTTTGACAGCATATGGGTAAGATAAGAAACAGCAGCAGTCTTTCTTATGCTGATGGGAAGGGAATCCTGCTATTTCTTACTTGTTTAAAAATTGCAATGGAAAACGAGCCTGTGGGCTGCTGTGTGTTCTAGTCCCTGACAAGTAGATTTGTGGATACCTGTAATATTATACTATGCAAGACTATACTGCGAGGAGTTTGGGGTGTTGAGATGTGTGGCAGAACCCTCTAATCCCTGGATCCACCAAGTGTTAAAAGCTAACCAAGCCAAGTTAGCTTTCTGATGAGGTGATTAAGGAGCTTGGTGTGAGATGGCAAATGGGTGGGGCCCCCTCAATCAAGAGACAAGCCAGAGTTTGGAAGAGAGTTGAGAGGGCAGTGGTGTGATCTAGAAATAAAGCAACAAGCTGGAGAGAGAGGCAGAGCAACATTTGAGAGCAATGTTTGATTTCTATTTGAATCTAAGGCTGCGGCTATGGGAGAAACAAGATCCTTTTGGGGTATTGTTGCTGGGAACCCCTCCATTGTAGGCTCGGGTTGTATATACAGTGGGACCTTGGTTTACAACCATAATCCGTTCCAGAGGTCCGTTTGTAAACCAAAACAGGTTGTAACCCAAGGCACGCTTTCACCAATGGGGCCTCCAAAATTTGTTTGTAATCCAAAAAAAAGGTTGCAAACTGAGACACGCACTTACAGGTTTGACGTGTTTGTAATCCAAAATGTATGCAAACCAAGATGTATGCAAACCAAGGTACCGCTGTGTGTAAATGAACCATATATCATAAAGACACCACAGTCTCCACTGTGCCTCATTTCCAAAAGGAAACATAAACCCTGGGAAAGTGCCCAGCTTGGAGACTGGGGTGGCATGCAACAATATTAGACTATATAATTACTACAAAATGTGATCCTCAGTCCCACGAGTCAGGTTTATTCATTAAGTCTTTAGCAGCCAGAGATTCAGCAATATTTCAAGAAATTGTATAAGAAAGTTTATTTCACTGTATATAAAGTAAATCCCTACATCCATGTACAGTGAACGAACCTATATGCTTCTTAATTTCTGAATTTCAGAGCCTGGGGTAGTTATATTTACAGTACTGTGGGGATAACCAGCATCTGGGACAACCAGTAATTCCCGGAGTTCCTGCTCCCACTGGCCGTGAAAGGGTCCGCTGGTTATGAACCTGAAGGTCGTGTGATTGCACCTTAAAAACGTATTCCCACACAGTACCTCACTATTTCCACTACTATTCAATCAAATTTGCACCATGGACCTTTTTTAATGCTCTGGATTATGACAAGCATAATTACAAAACCACACCAAGGTTAAGCAGCAATATTATGCTGCTAAAAGCAGCGTTGACCCAGGCAATTGTGCTGGGTTATACAGGGTGTGGGACTTGCTCTCACTAGACCAACTACATCCTTTTGGATTGTAAGGGAGATAGCACAAGAGCCACAAACAAAATGCCTTTCCTACTCAGATAATTTTGGAAATAAGACTTGCAAAAGCTCTGTGCCTGAAGGCACTCACATCACAGGGATTGTTTGGCAGATAACAGCAACCCCAGGACTAACAAAACATATCCCTCAATGAAAACTATGTGTAACTCGCCCTCCAAAGATAGAGTAGGGAAGGGGGGAAATGAAGTGAAAAACAAGAAAAAAACCGAGATTTCAACCAACAAAATGCAAACACTGACAATAAAACAGAAAACAACATGAGAAGACCACAGAAAAAGATTTAGAAGCAACAGAAGGTGAAAAGAAAGACAAACCGCAAAACACCCATAGCAAATTGAAAGTAATTATGACAGAACTCTTCAGAGCTTAGGTCAGACCCAACCTAATCAAAGCTCTGGTCTGGAGGGCAGGATGGCTCCTCCCTACAAGGGAGAGGCAGAAGACTTACAAGGACCCTACCTATTCCACCCTGAAGGAGTTATCATCCCATGTGTTAGGAATGTCTCCCAGCATCATCTGGCAAACAATGCTTTAAAAAGCTTAACTATAGTGTGACATGATGTCCGAAATGATGAACCATGTTTTGTAAAGCAGAATCGCAACCCATGTTTTGAATTGACGGACCATAGTAATAACCACTGCTCCACCAGCAGAGGCTACTGTACCATGAAAACAGGAGAAAAAGTGCCAAGATTAAGTCTCAGTTCAGGCATAGAATGGTTGGAGGGACTCAGAAGGGCCCATCACTGATATTTCTCTTGTATTCTACGTAACAAAATTAACACCTAGAACCATTCACTACCATTACAGGATCTTCTCAACACTTTAAGAATGCATTTTCCATTTAGGAGTTTTAACAAATATGCTATCTTTAGTAACTTTGGCTCTGAAAAGTGCACTTTAATGAAGGCAAGATGTATATCAATAAAAAGCTACAACAAAACACCCAACAATATTAAGTGTCAGGCACCTCTGGAAGAAGATGAAGGATATAAATTTAATAAATAATATGTGTGTTATCTTGTTATTAAATGTGGTGAATTGGAAAAATAATTAAAATAGTTTCAGATATAAGACATATTCAGATATTTGCATGATAATCTCCCTCATTTTTTCTTAAAAAAAGAAAATCAATGTCTACAAGATAAACAAACAAGGATAATAAAGATGGCAATGACTACTAATTAATTTTATCAAGACAAATAACTGTCTTCTAAGACAGGCCAAAACACCAGACAGCATAGTTGGAAATGATCAACAAAGATTGCACTACTCTATTAATGTCATGTGTTGTTACACACTTTTCAAGACTATAAAACAGACACAAGCTAGTTGGCTAGGGAGAAAATTACTCTTGTCCATACAGCTGCAAATAAAATGTTTTAAATGTGGTGTAAAGTACAATATACAAATGTAATACTAGATGACTACACTGAGCTATGCAAAATTCAATGTATTTTTCAAAACACTTTTTTAAAACAGCATTTTCACAGCTTTTTAAATATTTGTGTAGATTCCACCTTAGTATGTTATTCAACTGAGAAACTGTGAAATATTGTTTCCCAATGTGCACTTCCAATAACATAATCACACCTTCTATTCCCACTTGCGATGCTTAAAGGGAACAAATCTTGCCATAAATGATGACATGTGCATGTGGATTATTTTACTGCCATAATTGTCTGCCTTTATATACCTTACATGGGAAAGGACTGATTCAGACTAAGATCCTATGCATAATTACATGGGAGTAAACTTGCTGAAGCAACTGTGACTTATTTTCAAGGAAACATGCATTGGATCAGACTGCCAATACACAAACTAAATAAATGTGCATGTCAAATGCATGAAACCAACTATTCTCAAAGGATAGAAGCAAGGAAAACTGGAAAAGAAGACAAGGTCTTCACTCAAACTTTAGTTTTATGGAGAGAGTACAAGTAAAATCCGTACCTCTCTCTAAGAATCGAACATATTAATAAGAACATTTTCCAGCTCATCAGCAGCAATGAATTCTCTCCCCCCCCCCAACTTCCTGCAGTGTCAACCAAATGCACTGAATACTCCCACACACTACAAAATTTAAAAGGTATATTTGAAAAGAATGGAGTTCAGAAAGACCAATGACTGCCTCCAATGACTGCCTTCCTTGGGAAGTGGGGAAAGAGAAGCTCCTCTCTCTCTCTCTCTCTTTTGTTTGCAGTATTTTAGTTGTGAAGCAGCTGATTAAAAAGTCCGCCTGAAGTCTACCCAAGTCTGTTGCTCTTTCTTTATCATTTGAATAAGACGAGAGGGTGTATATATACCCCCTCCTCTTGTTCAGATGATAAAGAAAGAGCAACAGACTTGGAAACACTCCACGCAACCAGCTGTATCCAGGGTTGAGAGCAGCATCTCTAGGAGATAGGTCAGGTGGCGGGAAAGGGGGGACGGGACGTTGAACCCTGCTTGTTTGCAGCCCCCCTGAAACCCAGCTGCCTTTGCGAGGCTGGTTTTATTTCTCTCAGGCACTTATTAAAAGCATTCACATAAAGGCTTGCCAGAAGGCGTTTGGCGAAGTGAGAAAAAGAAAGCGGCATTCTTCCGCCCCACTTCTTCTTGAGGCACCTTTTCGCCTTCCAGGAGCAGCTGCTGCCTGTGGCACAGGGCGGGGGGTGGTGGTGCCTAAGACAGACACAACTTCTAAGTAAAACGGGTCAATAACGGTGTGGCAACTACTACTGTATTCCTGAAGGGGACTTAATTTTTACATGTCACTGAAGAGTCAGCCACCTACACCATGTAAACAGAATATACAGGACCCCCACCATTATATCGGCGTGTGTTTGCGGAGGCGGCTGCCTCTCGTTTTCGGCGCCCACAAAAAAAGCCTCCTCGAGCAAACGGCCGCCGCTGCCGGGGGTCGAGCTGAGGCAGCGCCTGGCACCACAGTGGGGGAGAGCCGCCCCGAGCGCCCCTTCGCCCCCGCCGCTCACTTTGGGGAAAAGACCACTCATCATCATTCCCCCGCGCCCGCCACCCTGGTTTGGGGTTTGTTTTTTCTCATTCTCATTCTTTTAATTTATGCGTTTGTTTATTCCGCCGCCTCTCCTCAGGGGCAGGCGCCCCCCCGACCACCACCACCACCCACCGGCAGGCACCACAGCGCCGTTGCTCGCCCCTCCCCCTCGCCTACCGCGCCCGCTGCCCAGGTAGGGGGGAGGAGGGGGGTTATTCGAGAGGAGAGGAGCCCGTTATTGGCCTACTTACCATCAATCGCCATGATCTTCCAGGTGGGCCGTACCAAGTGGAACGCACGTAGGAGGCACACGCTGTCGGGTAGAGCCGGGAAGGAACAGCGGCGATGGGGAAGGGAAGCGCCCGAGGGTGGGGGTGGGGGGAAGGAGGAGGCAGCGGCAGGAGGAGGGGGGGCTGTTAAACAGAGCGGAGCGTGCCAGGGCTGTGGACCTGCGCGTGACTCCTCCTCCCCCACTCTTACTCCTCCTCCCTCCCTGCTCCGCGCGCCCAGATTCGAAAGTGCGGCAGTGGCTTTTTCTTCTTCGGCTTCTGCCGGCGCGCGGCGCGGGAGTTGACACCATCTCGCGGACCAACGGTCGTCCCACATTCTCTCCCGCTGTCAGTCAAACCGCGCGGCGGGGCTGCCTGCCGCTGCTGCTGCAGCCTCCCAACGCGAGCCAAGCCTCGCTGTTCAGCCTCTCGAAGGCTGGGCGTGGGTGTGAAGGAGGAAGTGGGGTGTTTGGGTGTTGCCTCACCCGCCGCGGGCGTCGCCGGATAAAAAGGCCTTATGTGAAAAGAGACGAGCTTGAGGCAGTCTATCTGAGGAGAGTCGTGCGCATCCAGCTTCCAGAGGGGGTTGCTTCATTAGTTCAGCGTCGCAAGCGGAGCCAGCGCCAGCAAGGTGAGGCGACTGCCTCAGGTAGCAGGATCCACCCGAGCAGCAGATCCCCATATCGATCTATCTTTCCCCACCACCACCACCCCTGCCTTGTTTCTGATGTAGATATTCCCGTACTCCAAAGCATGTGCGTATCCGCGGGGGGGGGCAGCCCCCCAAATCAATACAAAGCTGAGGTTCTCCCCCCCACACACACACAAAAAAAACTCTGGCTGCACCCATGTTCCACTGGGTAGCATAACCAGTTTGGCTGTACTGGGCGCCAGAGAGGGCGCTGCAACAATGATGTAGAACAGAGGTGGGTAGGTGGGTGCCAAATTTTAGTGCCACACAGGGCGCTGCTGAAATTTGAGAGTCCAAAGTCTGCTACTGCTCACTCTTCCTGGGTGGGGAGAAGAGCGTCATTTCGAGGTGTCCCTCAGGTGCCAAAATGTCTTGGGCTGACCCTGAGCAGAGCAAGGGCTCTTGTGGCAACTGCAAAGCAGTGGCGGGTCTTGTGTTAGATTTCAGTGGCGCCCTATGTGACGCCAAAATTCAGTGCTCCTCCGCCTCTCGTGCTCCATTGTAAACCATAGTGGTGGCGTCCAGAAGGCTCTGCACCCAGTGCGACCAAACCAGTCACGACCCCCTAAATTTGCCTCTGCATGAAGACTTAACAGATTTCTTACACCATAGATTTTCGTGGTGTAGTGGTTAGAGTGTCACACTAGGACCTGAGAGATACTGGGCTTCATATCCCCACTCAGGTTTGAAGCTCACTGGGTGACGTTGGGCGAACCACCGCCTTGCAGCCTCACCTACCTCACAGGGTTGTTGTGGGGATTACATGAAGATTCAGGAGAACCATGTACGTGAGCTCCTTGGAGAAAAAGGCAGGATATAAATGTAATAAATAAGTCTTCAAGTGTATGAAATGTTATCCTGAGCTACAGGAACATATACAGGGGTGCAGAAATTGTACATTCAAATACATATATGCATTCATATTACTTTCAAATATAGACTTACACCATGGCTTAACTCCCAGATAAGTAGGGTTAGGGTTGCAGCCCAAGAAATTGAATAGGACTAAAGTCAGCCATGATGTAAATTTGTTACAACTAACTTTAATCCCATTTAAGATCTGGGTTACAAGCCAGTCTTTATTTAGGGCAGAGCCATTGCTGCTTCATCCCAGAATCCTTGGTGTGTAAAATGAAAAATTGATGACCAATTTAAATCCCATCTAATTCAATGTAAGCTTTTATAACGAGAGAAATGTGCCAGTGGCTGTACAAAGATGGTGGGTTGGTGTTTGTCCTCTGTGGTCTTTTGTTAGTGTCATTAATCTGCATGCCACTTTACAAGTATAGGTGCATTTCCTAGGTTTGACAACCTTATTTTATTAAATTCATCGCAGAGCTGAATACCTAAATAGTGGAAAGATGGAAAATAAGCCTTTATTTACACAAACCAAGAATGGGTGTTTTAGTGCTGTTTACAATTAAGGCAAAATTAATCTATGTTATATGATACAAGTAGGCAGTACTTATATTAAGGGGGGAATTGCCAGATTTACTCCACCGTTATTTGGAAGAATCCCAACAACCAGCAGGTGCTAGGGGTCTACCAGAAACTAGAAACTACCTTCTGCCAAAATTTGGTTGTTTCTGAACCTATTTTTTGCCCACCTTTTCATCAGAATGTATGACTGATACCTGGAAGGTTTAAAATGAATTTATGTTAGCTGAACAAAATTGGCGGAGGGGATTTCAATCATATATATAAGAATTGTTGAGAATACTTGAGCTTGTTTGGAGGTTCTAGCAGGGGAGCGCAGCTATCGTATACCCTTGACCGAAGAACGGTACACTCCTTCTATCTGGGATGGTCGTCCTCTTCCACCGAGCGCGCAGCTTCGGGAGGGACGCACATGGAGCGGTGAGGGAGGAAGGGGACACCCGCCTAGCCAGCCAGATCAGCCGAATCAACCCTGGCGATCAATGGGGTGACAGATGTCGCAGCCAGATCGCCCTCACATCCAGAATTGTTGAGAATACTTATTTTTCTTTTTAGAGGCTGGTGTGCTTTTTAATGTTATCATGCTATTTGTGTGTTTTGCATGTTTTAGATTTGTTCTGTGGCTCATAGAGACTGTCAGTATTAGACAACTACCAAATTAATAAATAATAATAGTGAGCCACCCTAGAGGTACATAAGTTAACATTTCTATGACTTGTAAGACAAATGGGAGACTGAAAATGTTATCCCTGTGCCCATTTTCCTGTGCCACTTAATTCCAATTAGCAGGCTGCTTAGTCACGAAAGTGTTCCAGTGTTAGAATTAAAGGGGTGGCTTCAGGTCAAGAAGAGTGTAAGTTGGCAGACATAGATGAAGCAGGTACTCAGTGTGCCAGTACTATGGCTGGCTATAGTTATTGCTTCCTATCTGCTCCTTTTCATTTATACCTTTTTTAAAACCCAGATTCTCTTTAATCTGTCCCCCCCCCCCTTATTTTTAATATGTCTGGTTTTCTCTGTCTTTTCCTCTGTCTTCTGAAAGCTTTCATTTCTGGACCAGTTTTCATTAGTATATATATATTTGCACTAAACATTTATAGCCCATTATAAAAGAGCAGGGAGGCTAACACCAATTAATACACATAAAAGATTGAAGACAATGCATAATAAAGTGAAATTCACAATATATTAACTAGACCAAATATCATTTTAATTCATCAGCATATTAAAAATGTTTTAGCTTGACTCCAAAAAGCAAGCAATGGAAGCTTCTATAACAGGGGTTGGCAAGATTTTTCTCGCGTGGGCCGGTTCACTTCAATGGAGGTCCCTCTGTGGGCTGGGTCGCGGGCGCGGCTGTGATTTCCGGCATCTGTGCAGACATGATTTTTGATGTCTGTGTCTGAACAGACGCAATTTTCGGCGTCTGAGCATGCACAGACACGATTTTCAGCACCATGGAAGCAAGTCCCCATGCCACGCTGCACCGGTTTAGCACAGCATGTGGGGACTCGCCGAGCAGGCAGCTCAGTTCGGGGGCTGGTTAAATGACCCCTGTGGGCCGCTTGTGGCCCATGGGCCTTAGGTTGCCTACCCCTGTTCTATAACAAGAGAGCTCCACAGAACTTGAACTGCATTGTCTACACTTCATTTACATTGTCTTTCACCTGTAGAAGGCCCAAAAGAGCAAAAGGTTTTAGGATGATTATGTAATAGCATTACCATGACAGTAGCAGGGCTATCAGAAGGAGCCATAGCACCATTATAAGAATAAATAGGAATGAAGGTGCTGAGCTAAAACTCAAGTGCAGTTCTGTATTCACTTACAGACACCAGAAATGAAAGCTCAGGATGTTGACTGATTCTCTCCCCCCCCCCAATGCTTTGTGGCTGCTTACTCATAGTTTGTTTTGCATCATGCCCTCCAGCAACATTCTTCTTCAAATCTCTTATTAGATTTCCTTGCCATCCCTTCCCTTTTGCTGCTCCCTTTCATTTTGTCATTTCTTTATTCTTTCTGCTCTTTTACTCCTATGTACACCAAACATTTGAAAGTGGAAGTGGTCCCAACACACATTCTCTGCATTTTTAGTGATTTGTGTTCAAACCTCTCTTCCAACATTTAAAATCATATGTTTGTCTTCACCTGTATTTTATATTCACCTGACAGGCACAACAGAATAATAAAGCAGAAAAAGACTAATAATAAACCTAATTTGGGAACTAATTTGCTGGTCCTTTTGCGCGCTCTCTCTCTCACACACACACATTCACAGCTGGATTAAATATAAATTGATATAAAATACTGGTTAATGGGAATGTTAACAATCCCATTCATTATATAGTTATTTCATAAAATTTATACACTGCTTAGTTGTAAAACAAATAACAAAAGCCACAAAAAACACCCTCAAAGCAGTTTACAAAAAAGATTCATTAGTAATAGTAGCAAATACCAATAAAGATACTCAGAGGGTGTTCAAGCAAAAGTCTGTGATTTTCTTCTCTGGGATTTTCTTAATCCAGCAAATGAAAGGCAAGTTGAGTTAATTATAAAGCAGTATGATGACCTTTATTGATTTGAGAACTATGTTTACATCTTTCCAAAATTTTGGCAGCAATACCATATGTTTTCTGTTCCAATGAAGGTAATGTCCACCTTAATTAGTATATCATGCAAAATGTTTCTCATTTGATGGATTTGCATCTTTTGTTGACACAAAAGAAACTTATCACTACCTGAAGGCTGACTACATTTTAAATGGCATATGTGTCTGCTGGGTTTACACAGATGACAGGTTTGACACTTCTAGTGTCAATTGGCATTTCCGTGTGCTCTGACTTCCGTCACAGTGTTCCTCTGCTTCAGAAGCGGTTTAGTCATACTGGCCACATGACCCAGAAAACTGTCTGTGGACGAACGCCAGCTCCCTTGGCCTGAAGTGTGATGAGTGCCACGCCCCATAGTCAGTCGACTTTGACTGGATTTAACTGTCCAGGGGTCTTTTACCTTTACCTTTACCTTAAAGGTAAAGGGACCCCTGACCATTCGGTCCAGTCATGTCCGACTCTGGGGTTGCGGCGCTCATCTCGCGATACTGACCGAGGGAGCCGGCGTACAGCTTCCAGGTCATGTGGCCAGCATGACAAAGCCGCTTCTGACGAACCAGAGCAGCGCACGGAAACGCCGTTTACCTTCCCGCCGGAGCAGTACCTATTTATCTACTTGCAATTTGACGTGCTTTTGAACTGCTAGGTGGGCAGTAGCTGGGACCGAGCAATAGGAGCTCACTATCGTGGGGATTCGAACAGCCAACCTTCTGATCAGCAACCCCTAGGTTTAACCCACAGAGCCACCCGCATGCACCCGTGCATAAGAATGAATATATTAGTGAAAATCACATATACTGCTGACCTTCTGATCAACAAGCCCTAGGCTCTGTGCTTTAACCCACAGCGCCTTAAATATGAACTTGATATATTCAGTTCCAGGTAGGTAGCCGTGTTGGTCTGCCATAGTCAAAACAAAATAAAATAGAAAATTCATTTCAATAGCACCTTAGAGACCAACTAAGTTTGTTCTTGGTATGAGCTTTCATGTATCTGAAGAAGTGTGCATGCACACGAAAGCTCATACCAAGAACAAACTTAGTTGGTCTCAGGTGCTACTGGAAGGAATTTTTTATTTTATTTTGTTTTGATATATTCAGTTAGAAAAGTCAGAACTCATCAGAAATATAGATGCTAGAGATAGTGCTGGCTTGGATTAGCTAGACTGAGAGCCTGTGGAGCAGCTCCTGGTAGAGCATGAATCATCTCACTCCAGAGATCTGATAGAAAGCAACAGATGTAAGATCCCAGAAGACAGGATTCAAACAGCAGGATGAGGTTGAGTCTTTCAGGACCTGGGAGAGCTCCCAGCAAATGTAGCAACCAAGACAGGCCTTGCTTAGACAATAATCTGAGTTTAACTGAGAGCAAAGGCTACTGAGGCAGATGTCAGGCCTGCAGGATCCATTTTGTTTTTTACTAGATCCTGAGGACCACCAACCAGAGCCAGGTGCAAAATTGTGGCTCGGGATGTAGATATACACAGAAGTTAGGAACAGGCTGCTTCTGAGCACATGCTTAGCCCAATTTGCTTTCAGTCCCAGGTTTGAGTTCAGTTCTTTCATGTTCACTCCTGACTCATACCCACTAGCTTTCTTTATTTCAGCAGTCTTATTTTGGAGAGTGAGAGCCTTTTAATGGTTGCTTTTGCTAAACAATTGGTACTTTGAAACCCTTTCTGATGTACTGCAAATCACTCTGAGATCTACCAATTCCTAATGTACCTTCAGGCTACGCCTGCCTCTGGAGAAAGTTGGCAAGAATGCTAAAGGTCAGAACCCTACTTTAGAGACATGTGCCTGCTGTGCTTGGCTTAGAACTGTATATGGCTCCCCATATTGGCCATTGGCCTGATCAAGCAAGCTCTTCTTATGTTCTTATGCACTGTCTCTCTTTGTGGCCTCTAGGTGTGTTTTCTCCCTCTTCTCTGCTCTGAATTTATATGAGAGTGAAGGCCACTGGGCACTTACTGTGGTTGTGGGACTGCTTAAGGTTATACTTAACTTTAGTAATTTGAACCCCTGGCCTCAAAGGCACAGTCTGATATCAAATCCTCTTCTGTGTGGTGTATGCTGTCCCTCAGACTGTCATATGTGATCCCTAAGTCAGAGCCCTGTTGACCTGCATTTGGAAAGGACACCTTCATGCATAGGTGTCAAGTATCCCATTTTGGGCGGGATTCTCCCGTTTCTAAACGCGTTTCCCGCTGCTGTCCCGGATTATTGAAAAACCTATATAATACCGGGTTTTCAAAGTTTCAAAGGACTGCTTTTTCTGCCCAGCTCAGAAGTCACGGGTGATGAAGGGTTAAAGGCTGCAGCAAAGAAATCCCGCCTCCTGCCTTTAAGGATTGGATGCTGCAAGCCAGGGGAGCAGAACAAGAACAAAAAAAACCCACCAAGCTGAGCCTTCATTGGCCGCCTCGGCTGCTACTCGCTGGTCCCTCCCAGAGCTCCTTTGCAATGCCCCACTGGAACTTTGAATCGGCTCCAGACAGACCCGTCTCTCTCATAGGGCTGTGTGTGTGTGTGTGTGTGAGAGAGAGAGAGATGGCGATATGAAGCGTGGGGCGAACGCTAGCAGCAGGCGGAGGTAAGGAGAACCGGGCGGGGAGGCCAGTTTGAGGTGGCTAATGCATCAAGCGCACCACAGGCAAGGCACGGGCAGCCTCAGCGATGCTGCCCCACAGAACGCCAGCTGCAGGGCGAGAAGGAGCAATATGTGGGAAGCGGGAGAGCAAAATAATAGCGACCCACTACCATACAACTGAGAGGCACAGGCACGCACAATACAGACATCCTTTGACATCCTCAAGGCAGTGTCCTTTGGTTGGTTACCTAGCCCCACACACTCGCATTGGCAGTGTCAGTGCCCCCTCTGGCAGCCGGTGGCAAGGAGACAGAAGAAAAACCATGCTAGGCACCACCTCTGTGGTGTCTGCCCCAGCCAAATCTGCCCACCGGTACGGGGGGGGCAACTCCTTTGCGCTCGGCTCCTTTAAAACGGCGAGGACTTTGGCTCACTCCACCTTCGCCCCCCTCCCTTCCTCCCCATCCACCCCCTTTTCCCCACTGCCGTGGGTTCTGCCAAGTGCCCTGAGCAGCTAAAGCCACGAGATTTCAAGCGAGCAGCTGACTTAAAGGCTTCATTTCCGTAAACTTTTCCATGTGTGAGGGCCTCTCTTGAAGCTCATGTTCCAAAAATAAACGCGCCGTCAGGCCAAGTTGTCCAAGCACATGGAAACCGGGAAAGAAACCCACTGAAAGAAAACAGCACCAGCTCCTGCCAGCAAACTTGGGGCACAGTTGCCTCAAGGAGGAGAGAGGGGAAGAAGAAGGGGTGCCTTTTGGGGTGGGTGGGGGCGGGCTGGTTACAGAAGGGAATGTTTCCCGCCTCCCTCTAAAACACCATTCGGAGTTCAACTTAATTCCAGGCATGCATTCGATTCCCTCGCCATTAGAGGGATCCTGGACCTGTGTGTGTGTGTACCTGTACGCGCGCTTGCTTGTGTATGCATCATAGACCTGGGGGCTGCACTTTGGGCTGGGTGCCCCAGGAGTACCGTCCTCACTCCCCTGACCCTGTAGCAGCAACAGCACTAGAACTTGTTTAATAGTCCCAAGCTGCATTTTCTGCTGGGCTTGCCAGCCTCTACCAGCCTCAGAGCTAATTCTCCAAAGCTGGGGCAGAGTGGAGGGATGACAACCACATATCCGCGTCTCCCGTCAAAAGCTGCAGCAATCTACCGCTCGGCCGCGTGCGTACCTGTCTGGGCAGTGGTTGGCGGTTGGCCTGCTGGGCTGGGGGTGGGTGGGAGACTGTACTTGCACAATGTACAAATATGGAGTTTACATTGCTGCTCTGCCCACTTTTGCTTCTGGCTCTGCCCACCACTGTCATGTGACTGTCATAGGTGAGGCTGCTGATCCCTTATTTTCAAATCTGAAAGTTGACAGCTATGGCTTCATGTCAAAATCACTGTCCAAGGAGACCAGGCACACTGGGATATTAAAAGTATAAATGGAAATTACATCATTCCAATGAGCTGAAAATACCATTCTTTGTACATTTCTTTGTACATAAATCACAGAAAGAGTAGAGTTATTATTGATTGTTCCCACTCCTATAAGGGTAAACTGAAATAATATTTTGATATCTGAACTATACATTAATTTTTTTTTATTCAAGAATCCTCTTTTAAACAACTGGACTTACTAGCTTGTTCAATAAAAATCTGGATACCATTTAAGATTCAAAGGTTGTTTTAGCAAGCTCAAAATCAGCACATCATGGCTATTCCAAAATGGTCCTCATTGAAACTCAGCACAGAATTCAGTTACATTGAACACACAACTTCACTCATCTTCCATTTTATAAACAGAAACATATTGAATTTATTGTATCCATCATAACAAAACAGTGCAGTATCATAATGCTGAGTGCAAAAATGAAATGAGTGGATGGATGAACCTATAGGATTCAGTTACATAAGTTTAAAAGGGAAAGCAGTAAAAAAAAAGAAGGCTGGTGAGGGGTACTCTTGAGAGAGAATTTGTGTCCCCTGCCCCCATGAACAGAATATCATGTAATATATGGGTGGTGTTATGAGTATTGTCCTAATATTGGAGAAAAGATATAAAGCAAGCCAAAAAGAGAGAAGCTCCATGCACATGATCCCATACCATCCATGAAAAGGGAACAGTAGCAGTCATGTACACACTTCCATAGAAGTCAGCTGCAGTGGCAGTTAAATAAGCAAAGGGAAAGGGGTGCAAGCCTCTCACAACAGCTGTCCTTCTGTTTTCCATAAGTATTACTGCAGCCTTCTGCTTTGCTTCAGAAGTGAATAAGGAACGTTAACTGAAATTAAAAATCAATAAAGATATTTTTCTAAGAGAAAGAAACAGTGTCTCCTATTTGCCTCTCTTCATTCTTACAAAAGTCCCCATAATTGATATGGAGTTGAATGAGCAGAACTTGCTAAAGCACTACCCTTTATTCCTGAATACATCTATAGCACCTTGGATTCAGGGTGTGCTTTGCTATGTTCATCCCCCAAGCCAAAGACCAGCTCCACGATGGTCTCAGGGTTGAAGGAGGGGAAGAAAGCACCCACAACCTCAAATCCATGCTGGGGCCAACTTCCCCGTGTTCCCTTACGCAATGGGTGAGAAATACATGAAGGAAAGGGGAAGGGGAAAATATAAAGTGTCTGCTCTCCCTCACCCCATGGATTCCTCAGAACACCTTGTTAGTAGGACTAAATGAATTGGCTTTCTTAATCCCATTATCTTTATCTTTGTGCACAATTCTTTATACAGTACATGATTTTTTAAAAATAAATATTTTAGTCTCTTTCGTACCATTAGACATATGTGGCAGGGCCTTAGATGTGTACCCATTGTATCTAAAACTGCCTCCCCAATATTGTTAAGCACTCCTCATTTAGTTAACACTACCTATATTGTAAGTTGGATCCATCTTTAAATAGCAGTCTCAACAGAAGAAATATTAAATTTAATAAACAAATAAATGCTTGTGTCTTCACTTTGTGCTTTTATGTTGTAAACTGCCCTGTGATCATGTAATTAAGGGCAGTATACAAATTTAATAAAAACAAACAAATAAAGATAGTTTCACTGAGAATTATCAAAGGTCAACAGGTGTGAAATGAATCTGCTGTTAACAGTTGTGGCAAAACTTGCTTTTAAGATGTGATTATTTACCCTTCCAAAAGCTCAGTGAGGAGTCATCAGTCTAATGGTACATGGGCATAATTTAGGCATTAAGATTTATGACAGAATTGGATTAACAAATGTGTATTGATTTCTTTAAAGAAGTTTTCTTTCCATAGCTCTTTGAAAGACCTGATGTTTGAGAGCTTGCCCTTTTATTAAAAAAAAAAAAAAGGCTTTAAAAACTAATTTCATGTGCTGAATTCCTGATAAGGAACTCCTACACTACAATAGTTGCCCAGAAACAGAAAAATCATTTCCACCCTTTCTGTTCCTATCTGTTCTATGTTAGTTTCAAGGATGCAACTAGAGTGGCATTAACAATTATGTTCACAAATGAGAATAGATTATTTTCAGTGAGTACTGTTTTCTGTCATTTCAAAAGTGCTTGTGTTTGGGAGCTTGCCCTTTTAAAATATATTTCTTTATACTTAAAAAATCCATAAGATGATTCTTTTCACTAAATAACATTTCCTGTGTTTTATTATTGAGCACAGCTGAAACCAAAGCTCTCCCAATATTTAAGTTATATTTATATACAGTTCCCAAAAGTTCACTGTGTACACTTGAAACTGAGAAATTCTCACGACTGTTGAACGCAGTACAGAAGTTGTAGGAGGAAGGATATTGTAGTAGCTCTATAGGAGAGTGAATGGTGCTTAAAAGTAAAGGCTTCCCATTGGGCTCCATTTCCATCTCATTTCAACTCTCTATTTCAGCATGAAAAGGAAAAATATCAAAACCTTGGATGGTGGGAATACTGTGGGTGAGTGTCCCACTGAGCATATAACAGAGATGCAGAAACTTTGCATGTTTTCTAGAGGCATTTTTCCATTAACAAACACATTCCATCGTGTGTGTGTGTGCCAAAACAGCAATCAAGTAATTATTACACCTGCAGAATTTTTGGTAAGGAACACCTTAGCTGCACAATTTGCCAGAAAACAGTTCTGTTCATTGTTGTTCTTGTGTTTGCTTTGTTTTATTTCAAGCATGCTGTTCTTAAGGGTGAAGTTAGCAGTAATTAGTTTAAAACTACTGAGTCTCACATGATCATACAAACATTATTATTTGTAAAATCACATCTTTTTAATTGATTTGAAGATGTAAATCACATTAACATACATACAAATTCTTTATTCCACCGATAGTCAGAAAGAAGAAAAACATTTCTCAATACAAAATTATAGAACTAAAAACATCAGAGGGATACACAATTAAAAATAGGACAGCACTAGTAAACCTCATACAGATAACCCACATCGAGGCATTCGATTTTGCGCTTCTGACACTTGAGCGCCAGGAAGAGGAATTTAGCCACAGATAAGGCTATTTTCCCAGTGGGCTTATTCAGCAGATATGCTACCTGCCTTTCTCTTAATCGAGAGCTAAACTGAGATAAATATGGGGCTATGAGATACTGCCTTAAATCGTTATAAGAGGGACAACACAGTAGAATGTGTTCAGTGGATTCTACCTCTCCTAAAGCACAATGGCACGTTTTCGGATCATATGGAACTCCTCTAAATCTTCCCCTCAAAACCGCCGAATCAAGAACGTTCAGTCTGGCCGCAGTGAGAAGTCTGCGGTATTCCACATAGTGGATATCCACCAGGTAACAGGCTGGTGCAGCCCGATACACCTGCTCCCCCAGAAACATCCCAGGTTTCACGCGGGCTATGTCCTCGTGTCTGACGATATCCCCAATCTCTGAGCGATCACCGCTTTAGCATGTCTATACGTCATGGACTCTATATAAAGGGAGGACAGTCCGCACTTCTGCACTTCCTCCACCACCTCCCCTTCCCATGGTGATTTAAAATTGTCCCTCAGTATCAGGGGGGCCAAACCCACCGATCTAAAGCATAACTTGAGCCATAGCCATAATTTCGCTTTCAGGGCCACATACCTAAAGGCTTGGCAGCCGGTCTCTAGTCTCATGACCGCACCCGCCGCGGAAGGGGGGATCCTGAGAATGGCCCTAAGGAATTGCGACTGGATAGATTCCAATCTTTCAAAGTCTCTACGTGAACCCAAAGCAATGTAAATCACATTAAGTATCTAGACTGTACTTTGGATAATGAGAATGCCGACATCGTAATTTCATCAAACTAAATATATTTTGGGAGCTGTTATTATATCAACAACTTTGTGAGAATATTGACACTTTTATCTATAAAAGTGTGGAAGGAAACCAAATGAGCTGGATTATTTCAAGGTCTACCAATCCAGCACCCAATTTCCAACAATGGCAAAGACTGGAACACCCAGCGAGATAGCATGCGGAGAAAACCCTCTCCTGACATTTGCCTGTTTGTGACTACTATTCATAGATACACTGTCTTAAAACATGAGGCTTCCATTTAGGCATCATGGTCAATACATGCTGTTAGAAGTATACCTTTGGATTTTTTCTTAACTTTTTCAAAACCATCTCAGGTGGTTACCATCACCTCATCTTGTAGCAAATTCCATAAGTGAATTATGTATGGTATAAAGAACTGCCATCTATTGACAATCAGTTTGTGGAGTGTATGATCCTGGTTCTAGTATAAGAGGATAGGAGAAATGCCACTTCCACATATCTTTCATCTACCATATATTTTGGAAAATGGTTTGTCCATTTGTCTGCTCGTACTCTGTGTGTAAGAGAGGGAGCAGGGTGGAAGAAGAGGGGCAGTGGTGTTGCTGTTATAAAGAGGAGAATTGGCAGGGGTTGGAGGTGACAGGGGCATCAGTCAGACTGAGCCAAGGGCTGCCTGAAGTCAGCCTTCAGCCCCAAAGAGAGAGCAAAAGGCAGCTGGTGCCTCAGCCGAGCCAGTGGAATATCTTTGCTTCCCTTCTATGTAGATCAACACACACACTTCCTTTTCAATATATTTTATATCCAAGACTCACCATAGACTCATTGGGGAGGAAGAGTGGGATATCAGTTCAATAAATAAAAAATGTCCCACCAATTATATTCATCCCACCAATATTCTGATATTCCCATTATATCTATGTTCACTTTTAGTACCAAGCACTCCAAGATCCCACATCTTGGCTTTTGAGACTTCTGGCATTAGGGCATGAACGCCTAAACATTGTGTCCCTTTCCTTATTTCTTTTTCTTTTTGCATGACATATGCAATGCCAGCAAAGTCATTAGATAGATTAACATCTTTTGTAGGGGCAACACAGAACAGACCTTCTCATTTTTAAAATGAAAGAAAACAAGTGGGACTTGCAATGAAACACAGAGCTCCTGCTGTTCAGGGTTCCAGCCAAACAACCATACCTTCTTCCAGAATATTTCATTTTATGCCCTCCCTTCCTGGCATATTTCTCCACCCTAGATCTGAAATATTCATGCAAACTCTGGGTCTCCCTTGAGCCTACTGTTGCCTCCCTGTTAATGTAAGAACATAAGAATAGCCTGCTGGGTCAGGCCAATGGCCCATCTCGTCCAGTATCCTGTTCTCGCAGTGACCAACCAGATGCCTGTGGGAAACCAGGGAGCAGAGCATGACTGCCTCCAATTGTGGAGGTAGAGCATAGCCATCATAGCTAGCAGCCTTGATAGCCCTCTGCTCCATGAATGTCATTGCTTGCGCCATTGGGCTGGCACTGGGAGAATTGAAATCATTATAGGGTTTAGTTTTTCATTCATATAGCAGGACTTGAGAGACAGGCAACCCATTCCTTAATATACTGTACTTGGAAGCAAGTGTGTTAAATGGAGCCGATTTCTAGGTAAGTAGTTGTTGCTAATCTGTAAGAAAGAAAAACTAGCATGGCTTGGTTTTTTTTGCATTGTGAACAATTGCCAGAAAACCAAAGGACAAGGATTTTGTTCCTTTCAGCTGTGTGTGTACTGTTGTGCCAGCAGTAGACTACCACTGATGGAACCCTTTATGCCAGTGTGACTTGCCAGTACTGTACAAGAGAATTGAGTGAAGTTGGGGAACAGCTCCAGTAAGGATATAATGATAAATCAGCAAAATACCGGTAAGTGGTGTAAATGAAAACAGTCCCATTTCAGCCAATGGAACAGGTATTTATTTAAGTTTAAAAACAACAACTTAAACTATTATTCAAAACTCTCTCTCTCTCTCTCTCTCTCTCTCTCTCTCTATATATATATATATATATATATAATTAGATTTTCAACAAGAAAGAAAGAAAAAGAAAAAGAGAGAGAGAAAAAAAAGGATAAACTTACATCAAAAGATCATACAAATTTCACATGTTGAGATTACTCTTAATCTCCTGACTTCCCCTCCCCCAGCCCATCCATGGGTCCTCTTAATTCTATTTTCAACTGCATATCAATACTTCTCCAGTTTTTCATCTTCCTAAGTTATCTATACTTTCTGTTACATTTACAGGTGTATTTTTGTTGTTTAGTCGTCTTAGTCGTGTTCAACTCTCCGTGACCCCATGAACCAGAGCATGCCTTGGAAACTCTCACTTTCTTTTCAAGGCTTCTCCTTTTTTATGACCATTGAGTTTTCTTGGCAAAATACTGGAGTGGTTTGCCAGTTCCTTTTCCAGGTGGATCACATTTAGTCTATACTCTTGGCTATGACCTGTCCATCTTGGGTGGCCCTGCACGGCATAGCTCATAGATTCTTGGAGTTATTCAAGCCCCTTCACCACGACAAGGAGGTGATCCATGAAGGGGACAAGTGTATTTAGAATCCTGCTAATGTTTTGACCTGTTTGCAATGATTTTGTATATACATTATAAACATTTCCCATTATTTTTTAAATTTCTTGTTTTCTTTGTCCCTGAGCTTCCCAGTTAATTTTGCCATTTCAGCATAGTCCATCAACTTGATCTGCCATTCTTCTTTGGTCGGGGTTGTTTCTTCCATCTCTGGGCTAGCCGCATCCGAGCAGCCGTAGTAGCATACATGAACAGTTTCTTCTGATCTTTTGGGATCTCAGTACCTATAATTCCTAATAAAAAGGTTTCTGGTTTTTAAGGAAAGGTTAATTTAAACATTTTTTTCATTTCATTATATATCATTTCTCTTTTGTTATTACATTACAATTCCACCACATATGATAAAAGGTACCTTCTTTTTCTTTGAATTTTCTTTGAATTTCCAGCATATATTGTTACTTGTTCTATACATTTTTGCTAATTTTACTGGGGTTAAGTACCACTGATACATCATTTTCATATATAGTTTTCTTTCAATGAAGAACATGCCATAGATTTCAGATCTGTTTTTCATAGCCTCTCCCAATCCGTCATCTGTATATTATGTTCCACATCTTTTGCCCATTGTACCATCCTACTCTGATTACTGATAATACCCTCACGAACCCACATCACCGCTCTTAGTGAAATTAGTATTCACTAACTAATACAGAGCTGCTGCTACCATGCAACTAATACATTAAATAACCTTAGCAATATGTAATTGTGTGTATATACTGATATGTGGGTGTCTGTGTGTGCTACAATCAATATTTATTAATAAAGCAAGTGATTGGAAGCGCAACCTATATAACTATGACCAAACCCTCTTCCATTTACATGGAGAAATTCACTCCTTTACATGTAGGCTAACTTTATCTTATTTTGTATAAACTTCACTGTCCTTTCAGTGTTGCATCTTTTCTTCTTTGTTCATGGGAAAGCAAGAGCCAAAAGTGAAATAAAATTTACTAACCTAACTGTAGATGATGGGACATCCCAACATTTTCTTACTGTTTGTTGTCTGTGGTTACCTTTCCTTCACCTTGTTGTAAGTTTACTAGGTCCAGCTGCTGGTTCATAACTAGAAACTATGGTTTCCCAATGTGCACAAAGCTGGACATTCCAAGGCTTATGCCACACATTCCACACAAGACTTTCCCCTGTACAAAAAATAAATAAAATCTTTTTGTGCAATTCCAATTCACACTGCAATTTTTTGGCACTTCAGACTTAAAGAAGCTTGCCTCACCTCTGGTAACCATGGTTTCTCTCCTTCAAGATTATTCACCTGATGCTAAATCTCTATCAGATGCCCCGCAATCCATATTCAATTCTGTTGCGTATCTTTAAAATATTCTATTGGGTAGCTGATCTTTTAAAGTACCAGGCAACTTTATGTATTTGCAATTTTTCTAACTGTAGTTTAAAATAATTAATTCTAAAATGGTTCTGTTTTAATATTCTGAATATTTTCAGCTTTCAACCATTCTGCATGAATTTTCCACGTCTTTAAAGATTCATACACATCTGAAATAATCGAGCCATTGTACTTTAGTACTTACGTATGTACTAAACAAATCTTACTCTTTCCACCACTTAACTGCCCACTCTTTTCCTGTCCAACTCAGTTCAAAAATTGCCCAGACTGCTTTCTTAAATCCTTTTCTTTGCAACTTGAGCCCACTTACCAAAATAATAACTTGGAAATGTTCCCAAACATTTCAGCCCCAAAGCTGGAAAATCCAAGTCTCCTATTGCTCATTTTTTCTTCTTCTAAAAGCTACTGCTGTTACCAATGAAAAATGACAAGTATATCTTGGTAACTGTGATTCATGTGTCTATAATCTCACAAATGGACAGCAGTAATGCACTATCATGGTGGCTTCCTTGAGACTGATCCAGAAGTTATTCCTGGTGCAGAACACTGCAACCAGGTTGCTGAGTGCACTACCTGGGTGTGCACATATTACACCTATTTTGAGGGAACTGCGCTGGCTGCTGATTGGCTACTTATTTCTAATATATAAAGTCCTGAAAACTCAGGACTAGGTTACCTGAAATACCACCTGCCCCCATATTGACCTGTATAATAATAATAATAATAATAATAATAATAATAATAATAATTTTTATTTACCGTATACCCCACCCTCCCTGGCCAAGACTGGGCTCAGGGCAGCTAACACCAAATATATAAAATACATTAAAAACACAAAATCAAACGATTAGTTTAAAATACAATTCAAATCACATTTAAAATCAAATCAAGATCACTTAGGGACCCTCCAAACATTCTTTTAAGTGTTCATTCATAATGATTTGTGTTCATGATGCTATTTCAGCATTTACATGCAATCCCACTTTCCACTACTGTTTGCACCTGCAAAATATTTTGGGGTGGTTACACTGCTGCATTACCTATGAGTGCATATCTCATAGCTTCCTGCTGAAATCCCACAACTTTCTATTTTTTGTTCTACCTTTGTTGCTCTATGGCTCCTATTATGGCGAAGAACATGTTGCAGAATATACCTTAAATAAAACACCAATCTCAAGAGACCCTTGGATCACCTGGGGACATTTAACTCATGGCATCACACCTGTGACATTCGGGGGGGGGGGGACACTAGCATTTGCAGTTGGGAAAAGTCAATGAAAAAATAGTAATGACCATTCCCCACATCAAATGGGGTGCACCCAGGGCCGGCGCGTCCATTAAGGCGAACTAGGCAATTGCCTAGGGCGCCAAAATGGAGGGGGCGCTGGCCAGGCTTGGGCGGAGGGGCGGGGCGGGCTAGCAGCAGCTTCTCTGTAGCGGAGAGGTACTGCTTGCCCCCTACACCACTCCATAGCTCCCGCTACAGCAGGCTTTGGCGGGGGGCGGGATGGGCGAGCAGCAGCTTCTCCGCTACAGTGGAGAAACTGCTGCTTGCCTCTCCACCCCCCCCCGGCTCCCACTAAAGCAGGGGGGGCGGGGGCGGGGGCGGGGCGGGCGAGCAGCAGCTTCTCCGCTACAGCGGAGAAACTGCTGCTCGCCTCTCCACCACCCCACCTCCCGCTAAAGCAGGCTTTGGTGGGCAGTGCGCGGCGCCAGAAAGTGGTCTGCCTAGGGTGCAAGAAACCCTAGCACCGGTCCTGGGTGCACATTTTGTGTGGTTGCGCGCAGCCTCCTTTGATCCCAGAGCTGCACCTGGCAGTTCGGACTGGCACCACCTTCCCTGGCTGGATACCTGAGGTCTCCACCTACCCAGTCAGCTGCCCAATCCCGCCTGGGAAGGTGTCACCAGGGAGATCGGCCAGGTAAGGGGAGGGACTACCCATCCCACACAATAGAGGGTGTAGCTTACCTGGGAAACAGCAGTCAGCCCCAGAGCTTCTCCCACCCTCCACTCCCTCAATGCTTACTTTGCAGGTTAACCTCTTCTCCACAGGCACACAGGTGCTGCTATGTCAAGGCCACTGTTGAAGGGCCGGAAAGGAATTTCCCTGCATTGGCAGGTTTCGCCTTTCCCGTAGCAATTCGTCACAACTTTGGTGGTTGCAGGCCTTGGGCGGAATCCTTTAGACATCTTCCTAAATGGGGGGACATGGGGTGGTGACCCCACGCCCCCATTGCGGCATCAATACCAGGGTTCCCGTTAAAGGGGTCTTGGGGGAGGCATTGGCCATATGCCCAGAGGTTATAATTGCCCTCCCCCTCCAGTGGCGGCGAACAGGGGGGCAGGCTATCTGCAGATAGCCTGAACATATGTTCTCCAGAGCTAGCCCAATCCCCTCACATGCTGGATAACCCTGAAGTTACCCAGATCCCCAGCTGGAGGCTGGGAAGTATAAACGCCCAGTGCCTGAGCCAAGTTCTCCCTACATCTGAATCTTAATAAAGTTGTGGCCAATTTTAATCCCATAGCACATTGTCTTGTGTCATTATTCCGCTCAGGGGCTGCCTGGGGTTTGGGGGACTCCGCCTGACCACACAATGAGACAGAAAAGAAACTTACTATGTACCAAAAAGCACTTTTTGTTAATACGTATCTCATGCCAATAGCAAAAGCCATGGCTGCAGAGTTGCCGCCCCTAGAAACTATTATAAAGGTAGTAGATCAAGTGTTTTTTTGTGCAAGGAATTGTGTTTTTATTTGTTTATTTTTTAATTTTTAAAAACTTATCTAAGTGATATACAACATAAAATAATTAAACAATATCATAAAAAGAGATGCAAGCATAAGCATATTAAAACAATATTATCAAAACAGATAAATTCAGTAATAATAGGGTCCAATCTTATAAGTCAAGAAAAGCCTGGGCAAAAAAATATGTTTTTACGAAATGTCTGAAGCAACCGATGGTTGATGCTTCGTGTATAGCAGAGGGAAGGGTATAGGGGCAATGATGAAAACCTTGGAGGCAGAGCATAGCCATCATGGCTTGTAGAGTTATGTAGAGTTCTGTAAACTTCTACCATATCACCCCTTACTCACCTTTTCTGTAAAAAAAAAAAGTCCCAAATGCACTCACACTCATTAGCCCAGGCCCTTAATGAATGAACAGTGTTACATTTCATGAAAAACTGAAAGACCAAGAAACAGGAATTCTATTTGGTTCATCACAATCAGTGATGAAAACAATACCAGTTTTGAGATTTGTTGACAATATATCCCATGGTTCTGTTTAGTCTGTTCGAGTATAAGGCATATTTTCACTTTCTCACATTCATTTTTTTGCTGCCATCTCCAGCTGGAATATCTCCAGCCCTGATATCATTCTGCATGGCTGCTCTGGCTTGACAGTCACCATCTGTCTCCTTTACTTATGATTATAAATCTAAGAAATGGCCCAGGTAAAATGGCATGCCAGCCAGTCAGCATACCCTACAGAGAACTCTTATCATGCACAATCACAATAATGTATTCTCCTTCTGCATTTTTGTTAGTTTAAGAAATTAATTTCTGTTAATTTTGTGGTCTTCTTTATATGCATGGGAAACAAATTTTGCACTAGAAAGATAATGGAAAGCAACAATGAGCTTGTCCTACTTTATCTTTTTTGAAGCTGTTTCAGGGAAAGGAGAAAGAGAGAGGGAATTAGCTAAAAACATGGAGCATGGGAAGGGAAATGAACACAAGTCAACAGTGTGATGCAGCAGCAAACAAAGCTAATGCTATTCTAAGCTGGATAGTGTCCATATCAAGGATTGTGCCCTCTCCTTGCATTAATTGCAAGATCAGAACAGAACCGACAGATGTACAATTCAACATGAATTCAGGGAACCTGCATGTTGCAGAGTTCACTTCCCAACCGCACAGAGGACTTATGTGCATATATATTCATACACACACTAACTCTCTTCTGACCTTTAGGTGAGCAGGTGAAGGTGAGGGGATGCGCAGCAGGTATGATCCCTCTCTCCATGCATTTCTCTCCATAGGTATGATTGCTTGAATGGGGTTTAGTTTGGCCTTCACATCAATATGTTTCAAGAGATCACTTATATATTGCACCCTAAGACTGAAATCTTATACTTACTCAAGAATAATCCCCATTGAACATGGTGGGACTTATGACCAAGAAAACATGCATAGTATTGCACAGTTAGATTCAGGAAGGGTACCATATTAACTGTATATTGGCATCCAATATTAAAATAATATGCAAATTATGCAGTTACAGGCTCTGTCCTCTGTCCTGCTTATTTGTGCTGAACAAGTTACACAGCTCTGCCCTAAGGTTTCTAAGCAGATCTCATCTTCCATTGTATTTCTTTGGTTAATTAAGCTTTGAAGTTATTCATTTCCCTAATTTTGGTATAACAGCTGATTTGCTTCAGCTGCTGGAACACAATTTCTAAAACTAAGAGGATGTAGAGTACAAATGGAATAGGTTAGATATCTGTGGTAGTTTTAAATAAAAGAAACATATTGGATTCAAGCCATGGATGGCCATATTAATAGCCAAGTTATAATTATAATTAACTTGGCTATTATAATATATTGAAACTACTTGTTTTATGCACACATTCTATTATCCAGCTACACTGCAGCAATTTTTTTGGGGGGGAGCCCCAATTTACAAATAAACAACTCAGTAGGATTCATAACAGCTCACTGTTTTCTTTGACACAGACAGAAAACTATTCCCTTAGATGAGGCTAATATGGGAAAGTCTAGACAGAAAACATTAAAACTGAACTTTTCACTGGAGTTACATTATTCTATAGCAAGGTCATAGCTTGCATTCTGGCAAAATGATAGAAGACAACACAGTAGATGCAATATTTTTCAGAAGTAGTGCTTCTGAATGTCATAGCAGCATACACTCCCCTCCTATAGATCTGTATTTCTTTTTTTTAAAGATGTTTATTCAGACATCGTGAACAATTATGACATAACTAATTAGCTACTGAAAATACAAAAATTCACACTGGTCCTGGAGCAGGGGATAGGTGCTGCCTTTTATAAAATCTACTTCTCCTAGTCTAATGACTATTGACTTTTTATGGAGTTATTCTCTTGTTTTGGTTATCTGAACGATTTTTGCACATGAAAAGTTGTATAGAAATATTTTAAATGAACAAAAAGTGTGGGATGTGCAGGTTTTGGATATGCTCACATCTGTCCATGGGGGGAAATGGAGTGCTAGCTAATCCTTCCTGCCCAGAGAAGCAGCCCACCCCATCCTAGACCCCCTTAGCCACGAGGGGTCAATGTCAGAGTGCAATTCCCAGCTGTGCTGCTTGCCTTGGCTTTTGGATACCAGTCAAGCAGAATGTTTTAATAGTTTATGAGCAAGTGTTTCACACTGCTTGGTACATTCTGCCTCAGTTACAGCCAGGCAACTTGGCAATGTCAGGATACAGGCAGAATGTATTAGGTGGTGCATCTTGCTACACTTCTCTGAAAGAGGGGGGGAGAAAAAGAAGCACAGACAAGTTTTAGGCAAGAAGGAAGAAGCAGGTTTATGCTCCAAAAATGGAATGGCTGTGTTCAAAGGCTCAAGTATTGTGGCTTCAGGAAACAGACATTATTCAGCAAATAACTGGGGTAATGGTGTGTCAGGGACTGTGCTGAGGAGAGCAGCACTGAGGAGGAATGGTGGGAGCCTCCCCCTCCCCTTCCCCCTGCTCCTGATCCAGACCCTGAATCTTTCCAGGAGCAAGAGGACAGTATAGATTTGGAACATTGGTTTGCAGAGGGACATAATTCAGAAGGCAGAAGCTGGGAAATACCGGGTGGGGAACAGCTAGGAGAAGAAACACTGGAAGAGAGAGTGTTAACAGATTCACAGTCTCTGGACAGCATCCACCCTCCTTCTCCAAAGTCACGGAGAGCTCAGAAAGTGGCATAACAGAAAGCACAGCGGGTACAAGCTCAGATTACAAGACGTAGAAGTGACGTAGATTAATAAGGACATAAGACGGTGGGATCCTTAACTGAGAGCACAGACCATTTCTAGGAGATGTGTTCTTTGTTCTCTCAGTGTGATTATTAACGAGACTCCTTTTCCTTTGTTCTGCTTATCTACTGCCACGGGGGAGGAAGCAGATTCCCTGAAGCCTGACATGGTGCATCCTCAAGGTCTGATACTTCTCCAGAACATGAGAGATCTAAAACAGCTAGTTTATTAATTCTAAACCTGGAATGAAGGCACAACTGGGGTTTCTTTGGCTACCCTGAGTCAAGGTTTCCCAGTCATTCCTGCAAAAGCAGAAAGTCTATCTGAACTAACTTAAAACCAGTATTTGCTTGTGTGAATTACCCTCAAAAGCAGCCGTGTCTAAATCCCATGGGATGTAATGTATGACCTTGGAGGATTGCAGCATTTATGAAGAAGACTTGTGTTGATTTCTCAGGATTCCTGTCTCTGATATACTACCATATACAGTAGCTTCGTTTACAGCAAAACATTCTGAGTCAATATGGCAGACCAAAGTGTGGCCTTTGCATGACTTCATCCTGTTACTGGCATGATATGTGCAAACTGCACTGGTATGGATGCCTCTGAAGATCTCATCACCCCCATTTGGTGGGACTTCACTCAATTTGGCATCACAGGTCCAATCTGCACCAATTTTGATGGCTCTGAAGGTACTGTCACCCAATTTGGCATGATGGGTGCAACTGTGTCAGTTTGGATGTCTCTTAATATATTGTCACTGAACTTGGTACAAGAGTTCCTGAGGGGGGGAGGCAGAGATCTTCCTCTATGTTTGGATGCCAGGTGCCATTTTGAATTAAGATGGCAGACCAAAACATGAATTTGGCATGAGGTCACCCAGTTTGGCATGATGGTTACAAATGAGGTTTCCCAAGGTGGAGGAGATGGTTTTCACCTACATTTTGATGCCATGGGATGCACTGAACTGTGCGTGTGTGTGTGTGTGCGCACACACACACAGTCCAAAAACACACAAGACATTTTGGTTTATAATATCTCCTGGGCAGTGCTGAACACTTTCTGCTAGTAAATACAAATATATGGAAGAGAATTTCAAGAGGCTGTTGGCACATAGATCTAGTGCAATGCCACATTTCTCTCACAATTTTCAGATTTCCAGCCTCTGCATAAAGTAATCCTAGAGCAGTGATGGACAAACTTGGCCCTTCAGCTGTTTTGGAACTACAATTCCCATCATCCCTGGCCACTGGCCCTGTTAGCTAGGGATGATAGGAGTTGTAGTCCCAAAACAGCTGGAGGGCCAAGTTTGGCCATCACTGTCTGTCCTAGAGCAAATGCAGCTTGGTAACCGTTGGTAGTTCAGACAGTAGAGCATGAAACTCTTAATCTTAGGGTCATGGGTTTGAGTTCCCTTTGGGGCAAAAGATTCCTGCATTGCAGTGGGTTGGACTGGATGACACTTGGGGTCTCTTCCAACTCTGATTCTATGAAAATGGTCAGCATATTGCAATCAGATTATTAGGCTTTCATGGAATAGTTTTATGTCCCAGGGTCCCAGACCCCTCCGAACTTAGATAGCAGTCCTTTCTTCTTTGAGGCACAGATCTCCTTTTCTTCTCCCAGCCTTCTTGTCAGACCATTGAAGCCCTGCTGGTGAGGTGCTAAACAAGCCCACTTAACACACAAACTCCATTATAGATTACATTATCCTCCCAGTGCCTCCCAGCTTGCTAGCCCTTACTCAGCTCTGAACTATCCTCGCTGATTACTAGTTGGGCTACTTGTGAGAAAACAGCCAGTTTAATTGCTTCTTCCTCGCATCTTAAAAAACAATCAAACTGTAGATATTGGCTATTTCAGATTGTACTGGTAGCGGGTTTGGGAACTGGAGAAAAGCACTTAAATCTGTGAACTAGCAATAAAACCACCAGCAGCAACAGAGGTAAATGTTGAGGCGGTGAGACTGCATCACATTACAATCCCACTGGGTACACCTTCTTTTCCAAATGATTAAATTTCTAGGAGTTGTAACAAGTTTAAGGTTATAACATTGTGTTATAGGTAGGAAAGGAAACAGGGTGTACTGCTGCATGAAATAATAATGAGTACGATGGACATTTCAAAAACAGCAATACATACTATGACTGGAGGTGAGGGGCCTGTATCCTGGTTTAATGCAGCACTATGAAAGCGGTATCTTTCTAGCACTGCCCTATAGTCTAGTATCATAGCAAGTGTGCTAATATCAGCTGCTGTTCATTGTAAAGACGTATCTGTGAGGTGTTACAGGTCAGTGGTTCAACAGAGCACAAAGGCAATTTCAGAATCTAAACAAGACAGACTCTCAAAACCATTTATCACAATGCTAGCAACCCTTTCATTCAAAATCTAGCAAAACTGAAAATGAGCAAGGGATGGGCTCCATAGCAGACAGGATCTTCCTATGATCGTTCAAGTGGAGCTGTGAATCTCACAGCTCAAGACCATAGATCTATATTGATTTTCCCTGTAGGTTGTTTGGCGAGGAGTGGGAGGTGGGAATAAGCTGCTAAGAAAGTTAGATTAAATTCTATGTGAATTGAAACATTCTGATTAAAAAAACTAAGCGTTTTGCAAAATTGTAGGCATTAACACTAATTTCCTCAATATTATTTATGCAGGTATGAGGCTGTCATATTCTGAGAGACCTTTGGTCTAATGAGCCCAGGATTTTTCTCCTGGGCCTCAGGAAGAGTGGTCTTTTCTGTCATTTGCTACTTGATCATTTTAACTGAAGATGCCAGGGATCGCTAGGGACAGATTCTACCAACTTGGGGAATCGGGGTAAGTCATCTCCTTCATCACCTAGGCTTCTTTGCTGCCTTGGGATTGTATCACTGGAGCATCATAGGCTATCAACACTCTTTTGCCAAGTCGAATACTGTTGTTGTTGTTCAGTCGTTCAGTCGTGTCCGACTCTTCGTGACCCCATGGACCAGAGCACGCCAGGCACGCCTATCCTTCACTGCCTCTCGCAGTTTGGCCAAACTCATGTTAGTAGCTTCGAGAACACTGTCCAACCATCTCATCCTCTGTCGTCCCCTTCTCCTTGTGCCCTCCATCTTTCCCAACATCAGGGTCTTTTCTAGGGAGTCTTCTCTTCTCATGAGGTGGCCAAAGTACTGGAGCCTCAGCTTCAGGATCTGTCCTTCTAGTGAGCACTCAGGGCTGATTTCTTTGAGAATGGATAGGTTTGATCTTCTTGCAGTCCATGGGACTCTCAAGAGTCTCCTCCAGCACCATAATTCAAAAGCATTAATTCTTCAGCGATCAGCCTTCTTTATGGTCCAGCTCTCACTTCCGTACATTACTACTGGGAAAACCATAGCTTTAACTATATGGACCTTTGTTGGCAAGGTGATGTCTTTGCTTTTTAAGATGCTGTCTAGGTTTGTCATTGCTTTTCTCCCAAGAAGCAGGCGTCTTCTAATTTCGTGACTGCTGTCACCATCTGCAGTGATCATGGAACCCAAGAAAGTGAAATCTCTCACTGCAAGTCGAATACACTGGTCAGGAATTACCAGTATTACCTCAGCCAGTGAAAGGACTCCCACTAAAACAATAAGGTTCCCTCTCCTCTCCCTAATCCACTCTGGAGGGTTGGGCAGGGGGCGGGGGATATTGTCGCATCAGACAAGCAGAAATGCTTGTGCTGGTGGAATGATCTCCTTAGCACTATATTGAATTCCACCCCATGGGTTCCTAAAAATAATTGGTGGTAGTATTGAATAAATGAGATCATTGAATTTTTTTTCAACGTTTTGTGATTATTCCATGAAGGCGGCTGAATGCTGTCGAAATGGCAGCCTGGGAGCAGCTGCTACTGTTTTGTATTCTGTTCTGCAGCCAGCAAAAAATACACAAAAAAGAAAGAAAGAAAAATGTATCATGAATGTCTTAACTATTTCCGGACCAGCCTTGTTTCTTGCTTTAAAACGGAATCATTTGCTTACTTATTAACTCACAAATCATGGTCAAACCATGGTTTGATGGTTGCGAAACAGGCTTAAGCCTTTCATACTCCCTTTTCTCTTTTCCTGTTATCTATGTGTGCTCTGATTCCCTGACTTCTTGTGTGACATCCTGACTGGACAAGCTCCCATAGTTTTACCCGCATGCTTTCCGGGCCTGGTTTCCCGGAGAAATCTATGGTTTGCAGTAACAATAAATTGCTCCCTTTGGATATCACTGTTTATGGTGGGAGTTCCTCAAATTTGAGACACCATTAAGAGGAAGAACTGTATGAGAAGTAAGTTTATTTAGAAAACTGGCACTGTTTGGATGCCAAAAGTGGATTGCTAGCTCTGCTTCCTCAGTGTACCACATTTTGCTTGAGGGAGTTGAAAATCACTTTGTAGGATAACCTCTTATGTTCAAAGGCAAGGCTTTCCCCACAAGCAAACATGGTAAGCATACTTGTTTCTTGAAACACCTGCTACTTTAGATTACTAATGCATGGATGGATGGATGGATGGATGGATGGATGGATGGATGGATGGATGCCACAATGAGCCAAACTGTGACACAATAAGCCAAACGCTGACCACCAGCCTGTCCTTCATAGCAGCTAAGAATCCCTGGTTTTATTACCTGAGAGTGACCAAAACAAGAGAATTGGGAAGCAGCCAGCAGGCTAATGAATACACTGCTGTGACTAGAGGGATGTGCAAGCTCACATTAAGCTCTGTATATATAATTATGACAAAAGGTACTTGCATTGGAAAACATGCCTTTCTCTTCCCGACCTCCACCTCGTTTTTTCTCACTAGTGGGTGTCATTCCAGGGCTGTGGAATTAGGAACACATGACATGAGTCAAGTAAGATCTTTCTCTTCCACTGCTCCTGATATGTTGCACACTCCAGAATGTCACATCGCTGCTAAAGCACTGCTGCCAAGGACATCTGTTTATAAACCCAGACTTGCTCCCTTATTTAGAGAATTCTGTTTCCTCTAAAGCTAATTTGGTCGCTCTGAACAGGAAGCCAGGTAGGCTCCTTTTCATATGCTAGGCAGACTGGGCAGTGCAGTTGGTCGATTCACAATGGGCATGTAGTGGAAGAAGGAGAAATAAATGGCAGTTCCAGGAATACAATGGAGGAAAGGAGTTAATAATAATTAAAAAACAAGTATTGCTTTGATATTGACTGGTTGTCGCCTAATCTACTCCCTGACACTGTTTTCAATGCACAAGGTAATTTTTCATTTCAATTTCAACCCAATCAATGAGAGGTAACTTCTGAAGTGAAAGAGCTCATCATGACAGCCCCCATCACCATACCCCAAATAGAGTCCAAAGTGCAAGCAGCTATGTTGATCCCTTACATATAATACAGCAACATATCTATTATACTTAGCTTAAGACCTGGTTTGCTTTAGCAAGTTGTTGCCTTAGTAGAGCATACCCTGGGGTCACCACAAAACTATTTAAGAAGAAGAAAATGGATTCTTTGACAATCCTAAAATCATGTCATCTGACATGCAGGTACTTTTCATTCTTCCTCTTCACAGCAAATAATTGAATTGGAAGTGCGTGATCAAATTTAACATAAAAGAACATTGAGCACACTTTTTCCCAGCACGCATGTAATGCAATTAGTGACCTAGCTAATTCCCTGACAGCACATTTAGTGAAGCTATTGCAAACAATATTTCTTGGGTAATTGTCTAAAATCTAGAGAATGCTAGAATTGGTGGGGCGTGGGTAATTTTTAAACAGAAAAGATGGTTGTGCAATCATTTTGGCTCCATAGAGTTAGAATAATAAAACAGGTGACCTAAGATATTTTATTGATCCTATTTTGTGAGCTTTCCAGCTCCAATGTTTGAGTTTGAAGACTGTAGGACTAGATCTTCACAGCATGAAATTGATTTTGCTGTAGTTTGCCTGACTATGCTGTTCTGAGAACAAAGGAAACAGTGAGAAATCTGACTCCCAGTTGGTACATTAATGGACAGCCAAGCATTTTTCCATGGTAAGGGCATAATGAACAACTCAACTTTCCATAGTGCTCCTCATGCAACCTATAGCATGGGGGATTTTTGCATTAGAGCAGTGTTTCTCAAACAGTGGACCTACTGGTAGATCTCGGCCCCCTTTCAATACAGACTATCAACATTTCAGCTTTCTCCATGTATGTTTGGCTTTTTCAGCAGATACTTTGAATTTTTTATTTTTTATTTTTATTTACACCCTGTCCACCTGGCTGGGTTTCCCCAGCCACTCTGGGCAACTTACAGCATATGTAAAAACAAAATAAAAACATCAATTCTTAAAACCCTCCCTAAACAGAGCTGCCTTCAGATGTCTTCTAAAAGTCAGATAGTTGTTTATTTCCTTGACATCTGAAGGGAGGGCATTCCACAGGGAAGGTGCCACTACCGAGAAGGCCCTCTTCCTGATTCCCTGTAACTTTGCTTCTCGCAGTGAGGGAACCGCCAAAAGGCCCTTGGTGCTGGATCTCAGTGTCAGGGCTGAGTAATGCGGGTGGAAACGCTCCTTCAGGTATACTGGGCATAGGCTGTTAAGGGCTTTAAAGGTCAGCACCAACACTTTGAATTGTGCTTGGAAACGTACTGGGAGCCAGTGAAGAACCTGTAGGACCAGTGTTATATGGTCCCAGCAAGATCTTCAAGCTTGGGGTCCAATGAACACATTTCAATTCAATGTGAATCTGCAGCTGAGATGAAGACTTATACAGTCTGCTCCTAAAACAGTGAACATGCTGTTTCAGCAGGCCTCTTATATATCCATGTCCTCTCTCGTCATTCTCTGTAGCTCTTTGTTTGCTTCTCTAGCAACAGGTACCTTCTGGCGTTGTATTTGCCACTATAATTCTGTGACTTAAGGTTGAGTGATGTATATACCAGTTCTCTTATAATCATCTGCTTTTGATAAGGTGTTTTTTCTTGGATAGCAAACTTTTCCCCATGGGTGCCAGCAGCCTCCTGGCTCTCAATTATGGATAATTATGAATATCTTATGAATAATATGTTACCAACAGATGTAATAAAAGGCCTCTATCATAGGAGAGAAGTGTACTCAAGGATTATTCTCCTGTGCTTTGATATATATAGAACTGGTGCCAGCTATTTTATGCCCTGGGCAAGGCTAACTACTTGCACCTCTGTCAAAAAATTGCTGACACCAATTTTCAAAGGCTATAGAAAAATAAAAAGCACAAAACTTGAAACTGCTAAATTTATTTTAAAGCGCAACATTCTTTGATTGTCTTTCTCAAATGCAAAAGAAAATATTTTAGCTGCACACAAAGCTTATTGAATAATCTTGTGAAATGTGATGTTAAAATTCAGGTCTCTTAAAAGTTTCAATTTCAGGCACATCAAAATCTCGCTTTGCGTGCCTTTTCCTTTGCAGATTTTGTCACCAATTCCTTCAGATCAAGGGCTGGTGTTTGGCCAAGCCAACCAGTCTCTTTTGCAACATTGTTGAGTGCATGTAAGTTTTGAGAAGCTGCATTCACCACTTGCCACTGACACCAGAAGCATGAAAAGGATCTTTAGAACAAAAGAAACATTAGGCACATTATCCAGGAGCTTTTGTTGTGGAATGAAGAGAAGTACTCTCTATGGCGGCATCAACTTTGAAAGTCTTTGAGCTACTGCTATAAGTTCACACCACAGATCTTCAACATTGTTATCTTTGTTTCCACTGTGCATCAATTATTTTTCCAGATTCTTGCAGTCCTTAAGTACATCTGTAGTAGAGTTTTTGTTCATACTGTAGGCTACATATTATACAGAAAGACAAATAAGGAATTATATTATTGTAGCTGTTGCAGCCTCTTCAACAGATTGTATGATTGGCCATGTCTAAGGCAGCCCAGTAGATAATTTCTACTCTGAATTTCTACTTTGAATCTGGCGGTGCTTCTTCTTAGGCCTCATACTCAAATTGCCATTTATTTCTCCCTTTTCTTTCTCAGAGTTTGGTAGTATTCCTAGCTTCTTTGCAATCTCAGTCTCAGCTATCAAAACTTGTTGAAAACCCTCATCACACTTTCAGACCACAAGGTAATTCTTGGTCCTTTGCAACTGGCTTGTAGCTGAATTTAAATCAGCTTCCTTATTTTGTTGTGGCTTGATTGTAAGATTGACTTCAAAAGGGATGTTGTACCGTGGAACAAGGGATACCACAAACTTGAACTTACAAATTGCATCAGCAAGGGCCTTGGCAATGGTACCTTACCTTGTCCTGTAGTTGTGTTGCCTTATGAAGCATCTTAGTGAGTTGACCCGTGTCTTAGCCTTCTGTTAGTGAGAGGCAGTGCTACCATACACATAAAATTCACTTAAATTGTTTTATCCTGTACATATGCAAGAAGAGACTGTCATGTGGGCCTTGTCTTTGTTTTGCAAAATGTAATATAAAACTCTTCCTTTAGTGTTCCTTTACTGTTTTTCATTTTTCATTATATAGTGATTCATTTCACTTGGTCCATGGGGCTTGTGAAGATAAAGGGACCTTGGCCCGCAAGGCTGAAAAAAGTCCCTCACCCCTGATTTATATGATTGCACCATAAGTGGAAATGTGGGTTTTGAAGAGTTGAGGCACCAAATAACTGTTCAAGAAAGAGCTATAGCTCTAATAATTCATGCACACTGGGTATGTTGTATACAGCTTCCTGGTTTATTTACCTTTTTAAACAGAAGTTGATTTGGTTGCCAAGAGATGCTGAACAATTGAAATGGGAGTAGCATTGGGAAAATGTGTAGGAAGTGACTGGGCAACAACAAAATATAACGCTGCTCACATGCAGTGGTCTAAACCACTGAGCCTCTTGGGCTTGCCAACCGGAAGGTCGGCAGTTCGAATCCCTGCAACGGGGTGAGCTCCCGCTGCTCTCTCCCAGCTTCTGCCAACCTAGCAGTTCGAAAGCATGCCAGTGCAAGTAGATAAATAGGTACCACTGTTGCAGGAAGGTAAATGGCATTTCCGTGCACTCTGGCTTCTGTCATGGCCCTCCATGTGCCAGTAGCAGTTTAGTCATGCTGGCCACATGACCCGGAAAGCTGTCTGTGGACAAACACCGGCTCCCTCAGCCTGAAAAGTGAGATGAGCACCATACCCCATAGTTCTAGATTCAGGTAGGTAGCCATGTTGGTCTGACGCAGTCAAAATATAAAAATTGTCTGCACCCTGTGTGACTAAATTAGGTAAGCTTTCGTGTGCGTGCTTATACCAAGAACAAACTTAGTTGGTCTTTAAGGTGCTACTGGACTTTTTTTTTTTTTTACTTTTTTATATATTTTGACCATACCCCATAGTCACCTTTGACTGGACTTAACTGCCCAGGGGTCCGTTACCTTTATCTTACGTAATTTAGTCACACAGGGTCCAGCATATAGAAAACGAAATAAAAATTGGTTTGTTTTTACCATTCTTTATCACAAGTTAATCACCGACTAGTTTATTTAACTACATGTCTATGGTTTAATATACCATTATGTGTAGTTGGGCCCTCCCCTTGCATTGAATTCTTCTTAGTGGTTCATTACATTATTTAAGGTGCTTATTTATGTAGCAGACTGAATAATGCCTTGCAAAGGTCTTTCTTCCATTTGTCGGTCATTCATCTTACTACTCAAAATTTATCACAGTGGTAAATCAATACTGCTAATGGTAATGCCAGATCATTGAATCATAGACTTGTTGAGTTGGAAGGGACCCCAAGGATCATCTATTTCAACCCCCTGCAGTGCAGGAATATGTAGCTATCGACCTTGGCATTATCAGCACCATGCTATACCCAATTGAGCATGTATCTTAGTTGGAGTTTGGTCTTATGAGAAATCAATAATGATCAGGTTATGCAGGAGGAGTGTTAGATAAAAAAAAATACTGTGGGCAGATTTCTCCTATGGGGTCTAGTGCCAGCACCCCACACTGCCCAGATTCAGGTTTGTTTGAGCCTCTATAGTACTTGTTGTTTATTGATTGATCCAAGCAATTACAGACAGAAATAAATGCTTTAGAGCAGAGGTGGCCATCTCCCAAGAGACTGCAATCTACTCACAGAGTTAAAAACTGGCAGTGATCTACCCCCTTTTTTGGGGTTCAGGTTAAAGTTGTTGAGTTTTTTCAGAGAGGATGTAAAATGTTGAGCTTTTTTTAGGGGGGGCACAGTTATTCAGCTTCTTTGGGGGGAGCCGATGATCTACCAGTGATCTACCGCAGATGTCCAGTGATCTACCAGTAGATCACGATCTACCTGTTGGACATGCCTGCTTTAGAGGAATTTTATACAGTCAGCCCACAACTTGCACACATTTAACTTGTGCACATTCAGCTTTATGCACTTGGCAGAACAATAATAAAGAATAAATAAGAGAGCAGGAAACAGCATGCATCCAGGAATAAATACATTGGCAATGCCACGTGCCATTGAACCCAATGTGTTTTGACTATAGACAATTATGGTTTTAGGCAATCTTACAGTATTGCCACCAAGATTCTTAAGTTACAGGTTTTTTTAAATGATTGCTCAAGATTCTTAAGTATGTTTTTAACAACTCAGAAGGCATTCAAACATTTTCATGTGAAGGTGGTTTTGGTTCATGTCTGTTATTTATTCATTTATTCTGCTGCATTACACCCTACATTTCAGCCAAAATTGGCTCCCAAAGCTGCTTACGAGTAAAATGCACATGAATGTACAGATATAATAAGAATAAATTGGGATGTGTTCCGCAGAATCGTCTGTTCCCTAGCAGTTGATGGCAGCCCAGGTTCCATCTGATTTTTTTTAACAACTTGTAAGTCGGATAGCTGCAGAAAGAGATGTTTTATTAATGCGAGGAGGGTTTGCAGGTTTCTGAATGGAGTCAAAACATTGCAAAACCTCTTGGACCAGAATTATTGTTTGAGAGAAAAAATGGTGAGTATACTGTAGCAACTATGGTTTGCCACCTTCAAGTCCCTTCTTACCACAGATTGCTGTCCCAAATGCAAGTCATTAAAAAAGCTAACAGCAAAGTCATGGTATCTGAAGAAGTGTGCATGCACACGAAAGCTCATACCAAGAACAAACTCAGTTGGTCTCTAAGGTGCTACTGGAAAGAATTTTCTATTTTGTTTCGACTATGGCAGACCAGCACGGCTACCCACCTGTAACAGCAAAGTCATGGGGTTCTAATAAACAAACAGACAAAAAAAACAAAACTTCAAGGATGTGAGCACAGAGCCAACGTAACAAGGCATTGGCCTGGTTTGGATGACATGCTGAGCCAAGGATGAGGAAGTTGTGGGCTGCTAGCCAAGTTTGTTTGAGCATGGATTCCTCTTTGGCCCACAAGGCTGTTTTCCCCCAAACCATGGCCACTTGCTCCACACCTGGCATCATATGTGATAGCAGGTAGAGACATGGCTCAACCAACTATTCAACTCTGTTCCCTATGGGGAACTTGATCACGCAGCCGATCTCTGCAGAAAGCAGGCTTAAAATCACTCTAAGTAAGCTTGAACTTTGATAATGCTGCTTGCTTATCTGGATGGAGGTTGTGTGTGAGCGTGTGTAAGAAGCTAGCCTATAGTACAGACATAAATTTTACATGTGCTTCTGGCCCCACCGATCCCTGGCATGTGGCCCTTAGCATGCTTCCCAGGAAGGAATGTGGCCCTTGTGCTGTAGAAAGGTTCCTCATCCCAGCTATTTGCTGGGGAGGAAGCTAGATTGACCTCAGTAGGATTTACTTCTGAGCAGACATGCAAAGGATCACACTGTTAATGAAGGTAAATGTTGAAATGGAAAAGAACAGCACGAGTGGTTTAAATTAGTCTCCTGTGATTTTGAGAGATAAATAAAAATTATCCTTTGAGTCAGCCTCTCGCTATTCAGCACTTTTGGTCATGGATGGTAGCACTTTGCATCTTCTATACATCTTATATAGCTTTTACTGTCTCCATAAATCAGAAAAACAGTTACTTGGAGCCAAATGCTAGTATTCAAAAATATGTCCCTAACAACTGAGGGGACCAATGAACTGTGTAAGGGTGTTAGCTTCCTCTGTTCCAGTCAATAGAGAGATAAATGGATGTTCCATTGGGAAGAGGCTGCAGTAGTTCAGATCTGACAACATTCCTTTACCTTATCTCTGTTAGGATATTCATGGCTTCTATGTAAATGCAGAAAAATAATACTAAGAGTAGAATAATTTCATTTATCCATTTCCCTCTCTGATTTTCATAACACTTTTCAATATATGCTTTACAAACATATCTCTCTCTCTTTCCTACAAGCAGGGGCCATGCAATAAAGCCAAGTGTTGGAAGATTCTGGCTGGAAAACACAAGGTGCTCCTTTTCCCAAGTAAACTACAGGTATTTGCAACTACAAGATGTGACCATGGCCACCAACTAGGATGGATTTAAAAGTGAGGTACATTAAAGTAATTATGAATAAGGCTAGCTGTGATGGTTGTATTCTGCCTCTGAATGCTGGTTGTTAGCAATTACTAATTGTTGTGCTCAGACAAGATCCTGCTCGGTTGGCCACTGTCACAACAGGATGCTGGGCTAGAGATCAGATCCAGCAGGGCTCTTGTTATGTTCTTGTTGAGGTAAAGAAAATGCAATGAAAAAACCGTAAAAACAGCAGGAGAAAAGATCCCATCAGGTGTGCCAACTTGAATAAAGTATTGAATAAAATATTGCCACCTGGAGTGGCTGGGGAAACCCAGCCAGATGGGTGGGGTATAAATAAATAAATTATTATTATTATTATTATTATTATTATTATTATTATTATTATTGAAGCCCAGGTAAGACCTGCCCCACATAATCAGTCACATGATGCAGTTTACGCACACCATTTGAATGGGAATGGCCCTCAACTTTGTGGGGGTCCAGCCCTCTCAAATATTTTATTGTGGGGACCAAAGCCTGCATGGTCCCTAGGAGTTGGCACCGATGTTGGCCATTGTGAGAAGATGCTGGAATAAATGAGCCGTTAGCCTGATCCAGCAGGTTCTTCTTATGCGAAGCATGAGAAAAAATTAATAATGGTTACTTCTTCAAGAATTAAAGATCTGGGTTAAAGAAATTGTATTTGTTTGAGCCTGAGAAGATATCAAGGTAGTAGACTACCCTTCCTAGGAGTTCCATAAATGGGGCACGACGTTTATTGCCCCTCCGTCCAGGGGGCGAGGTGCTGGAGGGGACAGGAAGAAGAAGTTCCTTTGTATGCACAGAAATCCTTTGCACCAGCAAAGCTGCAATATTTTCTCAGTTTCTCATTTTTGGAATCTTGAATTCAGTTTTCCACAATTTAGCAGGAATTTGTGAATTTTCTTTTAAAACAATCCTCATGAAAATTCTTCAGCTTTTTCTCTAAATAAAACACATTTTTGTATCTGGTTTTGATTAATGAACACGTTTGCCAGCATTTTCTCCCAATAGAATGCATTTTTGTATGTGATTTTCACTAATATATTCATTCTTATGCACGGGTGCATGCGGGTGGCTCTGTGGGTTAAACCTAGGGGTTGCTGATCAGAAGGTTGGCTGTTCGAATCCCCACGATGGAGTGAGCTCCTATTGCTCGGTCCCAGCTACTGCCCACCTAGCAGTTCAAAAGCACATCAAATTGCAAGTAGATAAATAGGTACTGCTCCGGCGGGAAGGTAAACGGCGTTTCCGTGCGCTGCTCTGGTTCGTCAGAAGCGGCTTTGTCATGCTGGCCACATGACCTGGAAGCTGTACGCTGGCTCCCTCGGTCAGTATCGCGAGATGAGTGCCGCAACCCCAGAGTCAGACATGACTGGACCTAATGATCAGGGGTCCCTTTACCTTTACCTTACATTCTTACCTAATATATGCATTATTGCAATCATCGTTAGGTTGGACAACTACACTTCAAAATTTGGATAAGTGCAGTTTGGGGAGGATGGCTAGGTTTCATTTCTCACAAAGTGTTAATTTGATAAATTTGGCTTTAAATGCGAACTGAATCAAACCCCCCCCCCCATCCCTAGTTGAGAGTTGAGCAAGTGTTTTCCATCCTGTTGAATATTCATAGAGTACTGAAAAACAATCATAAAGGAGATTTATTGTAAATCTAATCCTGGCAAGGTGAGGAGAAAGTTCAGTTCCTTCAAGACCGCTTGGCATTTTTATGAGTCAAGTCTAAAAATCAATGTGCCCTTTGCAAGCCCAATCTATATCAAGTCTAGATCTCGAAGAGTTTGTTAACCTTTGGGACTGGACTTAAATTATGAAACTATAATTGACTTTCAAATAGACACGGGCAGAATTATGGCTGTCAGCTAATCCGAAAACTTTTTAGTTCTGCTGAAAAGCTATCACTTGTCTCAGCCGTTATTAATTAATACCCTAGATCCTTAAAGTTTTTTTACTTTTGAGAAGTCCCACTGAATTCAATATTTGCACTAAGCGGCTTCTGCCAGGTGTGTCCCTCAATAATTCTGAAATAGGATTGTCATATGTCCTGGATTTCCCAGACATATCTGAAATACTGCACTTGGTAGCTGAATGGAGTCAAAACATTGCAAAACCTCTTGGACCAGAATTATTGTTTGAGAGAAAAAATGGTGAGTATACTGTAGCAACTATGGTTTGCCACCTTCAAGTCCCTTCTGACCACAGATTGCTGTCCCAAATGCAAGTCATTAAAAAAGCTAACAGCAAGGTCATGGGGTTCTACCGGTAATAAACAAACGGACAAAAAAAACTTGGTAGCTGCAGTGTCGTGTGGAAATAGTAGCCCATGTCAGCAATGCATTTTTTTGTGATTTTGCTCAACAACTTTGCTTGAAATATGGCAACCCTACTAATTAAGACTGTCACCTGATGAAGGATATCTTTTATCATAGGGCATAGGAAGCTGCCTTTTCATATCTTATATCCATCTAGCTCAATATTGTCTGCACTGACTGGCAGTGACTCTCCAGGGTTCAAGATAGGAGCCTCTTCCAGCCCTACCTAGTGGTGCCGGGGATTGATCCTAGGACCTTCTGCATGCATAGCAGATGCTCTACAACGGAGCTGCAGTGCTTCCCGTTGCAGTCCTTCACATGGCTACTGAGCTAAGGATAGTAGGAGAGGATATAGATTAAATATTATCCTTCCTTCACTCACGCTAGTGAGTCATGTACTGTAGCAGAGCAGATTCCCTTCAATACAGCAGGAAACTAGTTTGCAGATTCATTTGAATCTCTTTAGTTAAGCGATCCAACCTGGCTTGCCCAGATTGGATTATTCCTGGTAAGTACCCTATGATGCCTCTTAAAAGAATAAAGACTCAAGAGTCTTTCCTTAAAAGTAACAAGAAGTTTACTCACATTGCGTTCACAGTATAATCCCTGAAGGCAGGCTTTAGCATGTAATTACGAAGTGTGAGTTCATCCTATATGGGGACTGAGCCCATGTGCTGCTGGCTGAGAGCCAGCAGACAGCAAAATACATTAAGACAGGCTTCCTCAAACTCGGCCCTCCAGATGTTTTGAGACTGCAATTCCCATCATCCCTGACCACTGGTCCTGCTAGCTAGGGATCATGGGAGTTGTAGGCCAAAAACATCTGGAGGGCCGAGTTTGAGGAAGCCTGCATTAAGAGAACAGCATCAAGAGAACAAAATGGCTGCAGGAGAGCAGCATGGCATCAAGAGAAAGATGGCTGCGTGACTTGGCTCTTTTATGGAGTCAGTCAGGGTCACACCCATCTGCCTGGTCACATGCAGCGAGGACACTCCAGACCAGTGGAACAGGAAGTTATACTGGCTGGAGTAACATCCCCCTGCCTGTGTCCACTCTAGGGAAACAAGGAATGTTGTATTTGACTGCTCCAATGGATTACATCCCACACTGAGAAATTCCACTGAATTCAATGAGACTTACTTCCAAATAAGTGTGTATAAGATTGCAGCATTAGGGGGCAATTCTAAGGCTGGATGGGGCAGAATCCAAATGTGTATTTCACTACATATCAGACTGGCACCATTCCTATTGTATCTGTAGTGCCTATTGAAGTTCTTTTCTTACAAGCCTTCTAAGTTGATATCTTTATCTCAAACAGTACGTGTATTGAGTCTGAAATTGCATTTTACCCCCCCCCAATTGTTATAATTGTTTTTGTATATATGATATTGTTTTAGAGGTTTTGTTGCTGATGTTTTTATTGTGAAATCACTTTGAGATATTTTATGGGCAGCAATTAATAAATGGAATTAAATAAACAAACAAGCAATAGACCAGGACTGAACTACAGTTTCCCAGTTCAGGTGCAATAGGAAACTGTGGTTTAAACGTTAAACAGACCATGACAGAAACACAGAAGTTGATGCACAGGGTTAGGAAGGGAGGGGGTTTGATTGATGTTTGTGTTGACTTAATAAACTGGGGTTTAGAAACCATGACAGAACTGGCTCACAACTCTGCAGCAATAACAGATAGCTGTAACAGATAGCAATAACAGCTGTAAGGATGAAATTGGAGTAATGAGGAAATTATCCACACCTTCCTGAATTCTGCATAAAATGTCTAAAATGTTGCACATTAAAAAAAAAAACCAACCTACTGTAACACAGTGGTTTCACATGGCAAGTTAAGACTTCAGGTAATATATTATAGGTGGGCTATTTTGAAATCTATGTGGCAATCACTTGTCATAACATATAAGTTTCCATTCGAGGGAAATTCAGCCCCCTGGGCTTCCTCATTAATTATTATTTTTAAAAATCCTCTGAGTATTATAAAATAATGACATGTGAAATTTAAGTTGTGGGGAAATTAATGAGCCGCCTCAGTAGCATCTTGCATTAAAAAATTGTGACAGGTTATAACAAATCTGTCCCAATTGTAACATTTTACCTGATAGATTAATAGCCACTGCTGCTTCCCACCCAACCTTTGAAAGGGAATCGGAAGTTGTCAGCTTTATTAAGGCAAAGCTCCAAGTAATTTCTGTGAGACATTGTCAAATGGTGCCTTGCTCTTTCATCTTCCATTTCGCACTCTAGTTATTCTTCTCATTAGCTTTAACAAGGTGCTATTTATTAAGTTGTCACAGCACTATGGAAGAGCGCAAGGTAAGTTGAACTTGGACTTGTGACACCGAGCTGCAGTCAGAATTGCTAGGTTACTGAACCTGAATTATAACTGTGAAAATGGGATGTGCAGGGACATCTAGAAATATCTGTGGACATAAAAAAAAAAGCTAATGAGGCATCAAGTTTAGCTTTACATATGGGGAAATATGGGTTGTATCCAATGAGGTCATTGCACAAGCAGAACAACATCCTATTGCGCAATGGAATTTCCCCTCCCTCTGTCCCTGGTGCACCCCCCGAATCTGTTTTGGGCCCCCCCCCCAAGCAGATTTGTGAAGGTGCAGGGGTATGTGTGGTTGGAGAAAAGGAAGGGGGGCAATTACTTCTTGCACATTTACTTAGTTGGACTCAAGCCTATCTCAGTTATAATTTTGTTATTTGTACTCCACTTCCCAGCCAAGATAGCTTATAATTAATACACACAAAAAGCACAATATAGGTAAAAAAGGTAAAGGTAAAGGACCCCTGACAGTTACGTCCAGTCACGAATGACTCTGGGGTTGCGGTGCTCATCTTGCTTTACTGGCCGAGGGAGCCGATGTTTGTCTACAGACAGTTTTTCCGGATCATGTGGCCAGCATGACTAAGCCGCTTCTGGCGAAACCAGAGCAGCACACGGAAATGCCATTTACCTTCCCACCAGAGCGGTACCTATTTATCTACTTGCACTTTGACATGCTTTGAACTGCTATGTTGGCAGGAGCTGGGACCGAGCAACGGGAGTTCACCCCGTCGCAGGGAATCGAACTGCCGACCTTCCGATTGGCAAGCCCTAGGCTAAGTGGTTTAGACCACAGCGCCACCTACCACATAGCCCAGTCTTCTAAAGGTGAGAGATTTCAGGGGCTCCAGTGTGTGCCCCAAGGAAGGTTTCTTTTGAAGGTTGCTAGAGACTTGTGGCATTACTGTAACGTAAGGTTTAATTCACACCCACCTATAGGCTGCCTCCTGAATAAGCTCAGTAGTCATGTAATAAGAGACATCTGCTTGTGAATCTGGTTAAGAAACAGGGAGCTGTTTCTTAACAGAGATACACAAAGAGTGGTACTGGGAACCATACTTTTCAACTTGTTCATAAATGGTTTTGAGCTAGGGGTGAGTAGTGAGGTAGCCAAATTTGCTGTTGATGGCAAATTGTCAGGGTGGTTGAAACAAAAAGGAACTATGATGCATTCCAAAAGGGTGTCTCCAAAATGGGTGAATGGGCCATAAAATGGCAAATGCAATGCAGTGTAAGCAAGCATAAATTGATGCATATTAGGTCAACAACAAAAATCTAAATTTTTAGAAATGCTAGTGATGACCACCAACTTGAATGACTCAGAAGAGGATTAGGCAAATTCATTTAGCATAAGACTACCAATGGCTACTAGCCATTATGGCTCTGTTCTGCCTTCACTGTTCTGCCTCTGAATGCCAGTTGCTGGAAATTGTAAGTGTGGAGGTGAAGATGATAGAATACTGAGAACTTTCTAAAATGACTGGGAGAATAAGAGGAAACTCAAATCAGAGAGTGTGTGAAGTTTGGATAATATTTAAAGAATACTTAAAACAATATTGTGGAAATGTAAATCTGGCATGTTTAGATTGAATCTTGAAGATTTTAAAGGAAAGTTACAAATGTAGATAATTTTAGATATGTAATAGGTACAATAGAAAGTGCGTACTGTATAGGTTAAGACTACGTTGAAAACACAAGGAGGTGAATCGGAAGTCAAAAGAGTTGCGATGTTAGTTGATGTGTTGTTAGTTAATGTCTAGTGTTGTTGTTGTGGTTTTGTTTCTTTGTTTTGTTTTGTTTTGTTTTTTGTCCCAACTGTTTTCTTTCTTATTTGTTGTTGTTTTATGTAAATTGTTTTGCAAATAAAATTTAAAAAAGAAAGAAATTGTAAGTGTGGAGAGTGCCTCTTGTGCTTGGTTCTTTCTTGTGGGTTTCCCACAGCATCTGGCTGGCCACTCTGAGAAGAGGAGTCTGGACTAGATGGGTCATGGCCTGAACCAGCAGGCTCATACTTTTTTGTGTCTAAGAAACAACATTCTTTTGCACAGAATGGTGTGAAAAGTGCACATTTATTATATATATATATATATATATATATATATATATATATATATATATATATATTTTATTTTCATACCGGTATTACCTTGTACTACACATGTATCACAACCACCACCCTTACCCCCCCATATCTTTATATATCGTCAATCATATTTATTCTTTTCTCCCTCCTCCCATTTCCCTCCACCCCAACTTGATTTCCTTCCCATTATATTAGTTACAGTAATCTTTGTATTGTATAATCTTCCCAAATTTTCTATGTATTCTTATTTTCTATCTTTACACATTTTTCTTCTATCTAATGCTTCACAGTTTAATCTAGACATATTAGCATATCTTTTTTGAGCAATACTTTACCATAAATTCATCAACACATTTACACTCCTTTTTAAATTTTTGATTCGACTGATTTCTAATAATAGCCATTAATTTTGCCAAAACTAAATATTAATTTAATTTACAAATCCATTCCTCCTTTGTGGGTATAGTTTGTGATTTCCATTTAGTAGTTATCACTACTCTAGCAGCTGTACTTGCATATAGGAACCCCCCCCCCCCATGGTATCTCTTCATTTAACAGTCCAAGAAGGTATGCCTCTGGTTTCTTTGTTAATGATATTTTCAACATCTTCCTTAATTCCGCATGTACTACTCTCCAGAACTTCTTAATTTCCTCACACCTCCACCTCATATGTATTGTTGTTCCTATTTCTCCACCACATCTCCAACAGAGGTTGGATTTCAATTTGTATATCTTGGCCAACTTAACTGGCATTAAGTACCACCTATGGAACATATTTACAAAATTTTATTTAATTGTACAAGAGGCAGTAAATCATATATCTTCTTGCCAGAGTTTTCCCCATTGCTGTAGATAGTTTGTCCAAGATCTTGAGACCATTTGATCATTGTTTCTTCCTCCATCAATTCCCAGTCCAATAAAAGATTGTGTGTTTTGGATAGTATTTTCTTGCTATTCTGTATCACTGTGACGTTAAATTTCGAATCTTCTTTTGTAAAGCCTTTCTTCTGGGCTGAATTAAATATGTTTCTGAGTTGCATATATTGCCATCTGTCCACTTCATATTGCCGTATCTCTTCATAGGATTTTAATCTGAATTTCCCTTGTTCCTCTTCTAGTTATTGTCTGTATGTTGCCAATTCGCCTTCATATTCATTTTTTTGATGCTATAAGCTTCCATCGGTGATATCCACCAAGGTGTCTGCGGTTCCAAATGTAATCTATACTTATTCCAAACTTTATATAATGCACCTCTTAATATATGGTTTGTAAGTTCTTTATTGACTTTTACTTTCTCATAATTAAGATACGCATGCCAACTGTATGCAACTCAGAAAAGTGCACATTTTAAGCCATGAAAAAATAGTTGCTTGTTTTTGAAACGGAACAAAAAAAGGGGAGCTTACAGACAATGTGAGGTTTATAACAAAATATTAACTGCGTTGATTCAGAAGTCAGTCCTATTTCATTCAATGGGACTCACTCCCAGAGAAGTGGGGTTAGGGTTGCAGCCTTAGTCACCAAGCTATAGTCCTCACAAAATGTATGGTAGAAGAAGAAGAAGAAGAAGAGTTTGGATTTGATATCCCGCTTTTCACTACCCGAAGGAGTCTCAAAGCGGCTAACATTCTCCTTTCCCTTCCTCCCCCACAACAAACACTCTGTGAGGTGAGTGGGGCTGAGAGACTTCAAAGAAGTGTGACTAGCCCAAGGTCACCCAGCAGCTGCATGTGGAGGAGTGGAGACACGAACCCGGTTCCCCAGATTACAAGTCTACCGCTCTTAACCACTACACCACACAGGTAATAAGGGTACATAGAGATGGTAGACATTTAAGGAGTCCTCCCACAGCCAATCTTATAGCAGAAGGATAGGGTAAATGTAGTGAGCACTTTACATATATTATCGCTCCTTCAAATGAGGCATTTGACAATGCAAAGAAAAATGTTGCACAGGCACCCCACTCACAATATTTGTTTTATAAAATGGACAGTTCCTCATTGCACAGCACCATCAGGTTTCTTTCGAAGTAGCCCCTGCTGTTGCTTAGGGTGCCATTTGGTGCTTGTGGCTCTCCTAAACACATCCAGAAATTCTACTCATTGGTGATTCCTACCACGTTCACATAAAGTGAAGTTGGGGGGAAATGCTTGTGGATAGCTGTTACATATGCAGATACACATGTCTGGGATGCCAGGCTGGGCAAAGCATCCCTGAAACATATCCACACAAGATGCATGAATTTTTATTATTTGCATATTAAATTTCTGCTCCACCTTCTTTTGGAAAGGCTCCTCCCACTCCAAGGCAGCCTGGATTTTCTGGTTAAAAACCAATCATATTGTATAGCCTTTGTTCTCATCTGATGCAATAATTATTCATGGGTGGGTGGGGGGAAGGGAATACTATTTCTGTTTCTGGTTTATTAGAATCCCTGTTCACACATCATGATGAATATGAATTCCTAGATGGGGAACAAAATCATCCCAGATTTTGGCCTCCCTTTTTATTTTATTCCCTCCCTCTTTTTCATTTCATCCCTTGTTTTGTTTTTTATTGCTCCCCTCCTCTGACAATGTAAATATTCACCAGTCAGGTGATCTGTTCCTTGCTGGAAGTCTTCAAGCAGACAGCCATCTGTTGGGGCATCTGGATTACTTGCTTGAGCAAGAGGTGGACTTGATGGCCTGCAAAGACTTCCTCAGCTCTGTGATTCTATGAATAAGAGTTGTAATACAATCCAGAAAATATTACACGTGCCCTAAAATATTAATAGTCACCAGGGAACTGTGCCTGTCTCTAGCACCAAATCTGTTTGTCTCCCAAGAACTGCAGCCAAGCAATATAAAAATGGCTCGCCTTTGCTTTTCATCATCTGCTAACTTCCCTATAATTAATAGATCCTGTGTACTTTGAAACCAAAATGAAAGCATCTGGAATGTCTTCCCTTTTTGGCTGCCTAGCAAGTGAGCAGCTGCTAGAGACCAAATAGAAGGGAGCAGTCTTGATCAGATTGCAGCCTTGCGCAGAAAAACTGAACAGAAACATCACAGAATAAAAGCAAACTGGGTCAGATTTATTTCTGGCACTGCTCCACAAAAATCGGTGATGGATTGATCTGTCAATGTTTGTTGGTGGCGGAAAAGCCACCGCCCTAAGGGAAACCACTGTGTATACTGACAGGTGAGAAATACGTGTGTGTGTGTGTGTGTTTAACAGCCACATCATGTTTTATTTCAATGACCGGCACTTGTTGCAGCAACATAGTTGGACAGGTTAATCTTTCTCAGGTGATACGCATACAGAAGATGAGAGCCGATAGTGTCCATCTCCATGTGGAACGCACACTACCAGCGGAACAGATTTCTCTTCCACGTGCAACCTCCTGTGCACACCCCAAATCTGCTCTAGAAGGTTGGGAACTCTCTAGATCCTCCTAGGGGGAGGGGGGTGCTGCGTGAGGAAGAGAGGATGAGGAAGGACATGAGCCAGTGTCTATTTACATAGTGTTGGATGTCATCCAATGCCATTAATGTTTCATTATAGCTTGTGTAAGTTTCAGTCTCTTAAGAGACACTTAAGGCAGTTAACATTAGTTGAAATAAAACAATCCAGAACGATGAAACCATTGAAATGTCGGGGTTTGGGGAGGGGCAGAGAGAACAGCAGGTTTTAAATAAACTTTGCAAAACCATCAAATCATAATAAAACACCTGCAAACTGAAAGGTTAAATACCTGTTGAAATAAAAAGGTTTTTCTGAGGTAGTGAAATACTATGCAGGAAAGGGATAGGCAGCTGTTCCCGGGGAAGCAGTTCCACAGTCTGTCCAACTACAGTGGTGGTGGTGGTGGTGGGGAATTCCTTTGAGGCCTGGCCAGATGTACCACTTGATGAGAAACGGGGAAAAGCCACCCCAGCTGATCTTAATATCATGAGATCTTAAGATCATAAAGCTTTTTCAGCTTCTAAAGCAGCAGGACAGGAAAGCAAGGGAGGCACAGATTATTAAGAATGCCAAAGTTTCTTGAAACCCAACACATTTTGCAAATATATTTCCCTTTTCCGGGCGCAATCACAGTAAGTATAAGGGGAGGTGTTCAGTGTAGGAATATGTCTTCCATGAATATGGTCTTAACCAGTACTTTTTTCCTTTAAAAATGTTTAGGGGTAATCTCATTTTGACTCAAGAAAATCATCATTTTATAATCAGGGGAAATAAATACAGTAAATGGACAAAAATACTGTACAAAGAACATGCATTACCTCATCAGTAAAAGACAACACACCCACATTCCACACTGCTTCATACATTAAAACACTCGCTTCCGTCTGAGACTCAGGAAACACCGTGACAGGAAATGAGGCCGCCATCAGGGGTAGCAACGGAACTGATGATTCGTCCCGTTAGATTCACAAAATGTTTAGGGGTATGTGTACCCCTGCGTACCCCCAGAAAAGCACTGGTCTTAACTGTGTGTCCGTAAGTGATTATGCGAACACATGTCAGTGTACTGGAAGAAGCAAAGATCAACAGCATGAAAGCAATGATTCTTCAACATCAACTTTGTTGGACTGGTCATGTCGTTCAGAGGAGAGACCAAGCCAATGAAAACAGGAACTGAGCAGGAAGAGCTAACAGTCTCTCAGGCACCATGGAGTTCTGAAGGGATATTTACGGAGACATTTTGCAATGCCACTGAAAGCACAAGGAGGACACACTATGGTGGCTATGAGTGCCATGGCAATTACTGCTGCTATAAGACCAAGCAAGATCTTGGCTGGTTGGCAATCCTAACTCAGAGTGAGCTCTAGAGCAATGGGTTTTGTTCCTTCAAACAGCATTCTTCAGCATGTTGAATGGAGTGGATTGCCCTGGCCCTATATATCTTTTCTCCCTCCTCAACAGCTCTGGGATGCAAGATAAGACAAAGAAAAGAGAATGAAGCGATTCATATTATAACTCTTCCAGTTTTGTCAATTTCCTGGAAGAAAAGATGAAAAAGTTAAGAAAGATGAATCTGCGTTCTTCGGTAAAATGGTACAATTGAGAATTTGGTTATTTATGATATGTGAGTTTAAATTGTATTCAAAGCTCTTATCATTTCTTCTCCAAAGTGCTGTAAATAAATGTAAAAGTTTCCGTAAAATATATAAAAAGTGACAAACCGGTAATTTATCTACCCACTTACTCGAAAATGGCTGTCAAGCACCAGAACTGAGAGATCCATTTGGCAAAACATTAAGTTACTGCAGTGCATCAACCTGGCACGCTCATGAATAATCTCAAGAGTCACCATCCAATTTCTTTCCTATGCCAAGTCAAAAGCGGGTGGAGGAGAGACAACCAGCAATGCTTCTTTGCTTTAAATTATTAAGTGAAATTTGTCTGAGGAACAATACAGATTTCTCCTTAGCCCTCGTCTATTGACAAGCTGTTGCCGCTTTCTGGCAAATGGAGCCACATGACATAAGAGGAGCCATGTTGAATCAGGCCAACGGCACATCTGATCTAGCATCCTGATCTCACAGTGGACAAACAGACCTGAGCATGACAGCGCTCTTCCCACTCACGATTTCCAGCAACTGGTATTCAGAGGCAACGCCGTCTCTTGACATTGGATTTGCTTTGGGCTTTGCTCATCAGAGAGGCTCCACAGACACCATCCATTCTCAAAGCACGCCAAGATTATGCCTAGCAGGCTAAAGGGTCTCGGTTGTGTTTTTAGAAATTACTTTCATTTTCAGCAAACCTGTGTGTCCCTGGTTCATGGCACTGGGGCAGTTAAGTGACTCTTTGGGAAGTTCCACACATATAGGGCTGGCAAAGCCAGGGCTTTTTTTCAGTGGGAACTTACCAGAACTCCGTTCTAGCACCTCTCAGGTGGGTGTCATTGCCATTATAAGAGAACCATGGAGGTGTTCGTGGTGAGTTCTGGCACCCCTTTTTCTGGAAAAAATAGCACTGGGAAAAGCACTTCCTTCTCCTGCCCCCATCAAGTGACAGGCCGTGGGGAAGGAAAGCATCAGCTGCTAGCGGGACTGGTCCTACATCTGATGGGGAGAGAAATATGTGTTTCTCAAAGCACCAAACATTGGGCTGATGGAAACGGGGGGGGGGAGGGCTGGTAAGAGCCATGCACAACAAGAGAGGGAGGGAGGAGAGAGATTATGTACTCCACGCTGTTAAGTTGTTGTTGTTCAGTCGTTCAGTCGTGTCCGACTCTTCGAGACCCCATGGACCACAGCACGCCAGGCACGCCTATCCTTCACTGCCTCTCGCAGTTTGGCCAAACTCATGCCAGTCGCTTCGAGAACACTGTCCAACCATCTCATCCTCTGTCGTCACCTTCTCCTTGTGCCCTCCATCTTTCCCAACATCAGGGTCTTTTCTAGGGAGTCTTCTCTTCTCATGAGGCGGCCAAAGTATTGGAGCCTCAACTTCAGGATCTGTCCTTCTAGTGAGCACTCAGGGCTGATTTCTTTGAGAATGGATAGGTTTGATCTTCTTGCAGTCCATGGGACTCTCAAGAGTCTCCTCCAGCACCATAATTCAAAAGCATCAATTCTTCGGCGATCAACCTTCTTGATGGTCCAGCTCTCACTTCCGTACATTACTACTGGGAAAACCATAGCTTTAACTATACGGACTTTTGTCGGCTGTTAAGTACCATTACAAAAATAACTGAAGCAGCAGCAGCAGCAGCAACTTCAAGCTTTAGTCAAAGCCTTTTGTTCCAGAGAGAATCAGTAAGAACTCTGGGAAACGGGCAAGTACTACCCCAGATCTTGATTCAGGTTATCACAGCCTATCCCTCTGGCCAACTGCTTCAAAACCAATTGTCATGTGGAACAGGTGGTACCTGGTTGGAATAACTTCCTTGTTTTCTGGGTCAGGCCAATGGTATTGTCAAGCAAGCGTTGTTTGTCACAGATACGCATAATAAAGATCTGTCCCAGTTACCAAGACTTTGCTCCACACTTTAGAAAAGACGACCACTTGTAAATTCCTCTTCGCTACATTCCCTCACTGTTCCCAGCATGCTTGATATCATCTGGGTGAACAGATGGGCTTTATGGTTCATTTCAAACTGTTCAGTCAGTCAACCAGCACAAATTGCATTAATTCCCTCACAGTTTGAGAACAAAGAGCCAAATATTCTGTGAACGGCACACTGTAGGTGGGAATCAGAGATTCCCTGCCATTAATTCAAAGCTGTTTTAAACAAACACACACCTATATCTATATCTATGATCACCAGGGCATCACAAAAATATTATCTACCACAGGGGTGAGAATTTTTTTAAAGACTAAGTGCCACATTCCCTTGTGGACAGCCCTATGGGAGCTGCAATGGATGTGACTCTTAAGATTATATTCTAGCCATGCAATTAAATCAGGTTTCCAGACAGACAGACATAGACAAGGGTGGGGGAGAAAGTTGCTTCAGTTCACTTTTAAAGATTAGCCAAAACCACACTTTGTCAAAAATGTGTTTATTAGTAAAATGTGCACTAAAAGGCTGGTGGATTTTCATGGGCATCACAAAAATAATAATTACAAATTGTAGAAATGTTGAGAAGTGAAATTAAGATTTAAAAACAAAACAGAAGGTTGGAGAACTGAAATCGACAGAGATGTCTGTCTGTTACTTATCCACACAAGCAAGAGACATTACCATGGGGAGGTGTGTGTATCACAGGAAGTGTGCCAGCCCAGGGCCAAAAGGAGTGGCCCCTGGCCCCGAGGCCCCCCACGCCTGATCTACCAAGACTGTGTGTGCAAAAAAGAAGTGATTACACCAGCCTTTCCAAACTGTACTTGTAGTGCCTAATTGTTTTCAAGCCTAACAGACCCCAAACTTCTTGGGAGTGGGGGGCAAATAATGAGATGAGGTTCCTGACTAACTGCCACAGTGGGGAAATTCCCAGTGGATGAGATACTGGATAGCCCATGGAAATAGACAGTATGGCAGCGTAAGAGTGTTCTCATGGGCAATTTGGATGCAAATGACTATTCAGTCACCCTGGGAACCTTAAATACTTGTTTTTTACCATTTCAAATTTGTTGTCTTATTATCTGAGAAGCATCTCACCTATTACACAGCTGAGGAATATCCCGCTTGCTCAGATCTGAATGCCACATATATTCCCTTGGATGCCATCTGGGCAGACACTCTCTAATTTGTCTCCTTTGCTGTAGAGTTGGCTATTCAGAGAAACGAGCATTAATATAGGCCAGGGATGGGGAACCTGTGGCCCTCCAGATGTAGCGGGACTTCATCTCCCATCATCCCTGATCACCGGCTATCCTGGCAAGGGCTGATGACAGCTGTGGTCCAGCAATACCTGGAGAGTCACAGGAACACATCATGTTCTTTCCTCTGAATGGCTGTCTTATATTGTCATTGCTTAATGCTTCACAAACATTTAATTCCAATAATGTGTGCTCTCATTCCAGGGATGAGGGATAATTTCTTGGTGGTTTCCCATTAAGTGTTTTGGACCTCAATTTATCTGGCTTTCAACAACCAAGAAATTAGCACACAGCCCTTAACGCTGAAAGCTTTTTACACAGGGCATCATCAGCGCTTTAAGAGGAGCCAGTTAATATGGTATTACTTAGCTTAATAGGCTCTCAGGAAACAGAGTAAGGTCAAATCAGCCAAGTCAAAGGGGCAGTCCCATTCCAGCTCAAGCAGAACAGTGGCATGAGAATATACAGGAAAGAGGGATTACCCTTTTGACATTTTATATGGAGGAATTTCTCTGAGAGTGAAATGGCTCTAGGCTAGTTCCACTCCTCTGCAACTATAAAATGGTATCTGAGACCTGTTTGGGGGTGCCGCCAATTTACAGCTGACAGCAATGTACTTTGTGTGGTGGGGATCCAGACCTAAGCAGCGCTAGTTCCCAGCACAATACAAATGACAATAGTGTGTGTGAGCAAGGCAAATGAATTTGCTCTGCTCACACAAGATGTCAGTCAAACAGTATCACAGCCACAATTCCAGAACCCAGCTCAAAGGCTGCCCACTCCTCTGACTTGGGCCCATCACTTGGGTGATGTAGTGGCAACATAGCTACCATTTCTCAAGTTTTCATTTTAAAACCAAAAGTTATGATCTTTTCAAAAAATAAAATAAAAAATCAGCCTTCATGAACAGGGTGGCTTCAATGACATCCCTGTTGTTGCCAAGAAACTACAAAGCAACATGCTTTGTCTTTCCATTTCTCCCTAACTTTGTTATCCTGCTTTAGGTTGCTCAGACACTCATCTCTGATAAATACATCCTGAAGAGAGGCACAGGAGACCTTTAATCTTAATTTAGCGGCTTGCTTTTCTGTCTCTAACCATAAGTCAGCCTGGGAAGCATGTAGAATTTAGAAATAAAGTAATTTAGCCTCTCAGTACCAAAACAGGAACATTCCTGTTAAAGATAACCTTTTCCAAGAAACCAGAAGCTTTTCTTTTAGGAGTCTTAGGTGCAGAGATTCCAAATGACAAGAAGAGACTATTTATGTACAGCTGCCCGGACTTTATTAGGTCAGAGGTGGGAAAGAAAATACAGCCTCTACCAAGGAAGAATGGCAGATAAAACTGATGGACTACGCTGAAATGGCAAAACTGACCGGAAGGATTAGGAACCAGGAAGAATAAATACTTGTAGTTGAAAGTTGAATTATGGTCTGTTTAAAGATTTGATAAAATTGGAGTAATAGAAGAGATGCAGGAGAAAAATGTTGGCATAAGGATCCACAAAAGGGGAGGAGGGAAGTCAAAGGGGATTTACTGATTATATTTTAATTGTTTTCTTTGTTGTTTGTAAACCTGAAAATGCAAAAATAAACTCTTACTCTCTCTCTCTCTTTTTAAAGGAACATTCCTATACCAATGCTGGCTAATTCAGGGGTTGAAATGGAATTGCCTCTTTATTGGTGTTTAGTTCGTGCACTAGAGGAATTAGACACAGTTAATCAGCTTAAAACTAAAATAGATAGCAATGCAATGGCAGAGACTAGTGAACCCACAGCTCTGCAGGCCTATTTTGACATTTAAAGGACACAATCACAATATAAATATTTTTAAAAGTTTGACATTTTTAAAAAAATGCAATGACAAAACACAAATAGAACAATTTTTTTTTAAACAAGACATCTCTCACATGTTTGATGTTTATAGTTATCCAAAGGGTGAGTGACTGACTGGCTGTGTTTTTCTGGGCACTGTGGTGTTCTGGTCAGCATCTAGCTTCACTGAAGGTCACTTCAAGAAACAGGTGGAGAATGATGGACCAGACCCTAAAGAACAGCCGGCATCCACTGGCAATTGTAGGGCTAAAGGGTGCTTGCTAGAGGGGTGGACTGGAGCCAGGGTCTGCTAGTTTCTGATCCCTACTGTAGCTGTATTGTATTAGACAGTGTATTCAAACCAGTTAAAAGCAAATGTTGGTGGGAACAACTCTCAGCACCCTTAACTACAGTTCCCAGGATTATTTTGGGGTGGGGGAAGCCCTAACTGCTTATGTGGTATAATCACACTTTAAATGTCTTTTTCTAACATTTGTTCTGGAAGAAGCACAAGCCCCAAATAATAGGCTGAACAGGTCAAGGAGTCCATTCGAAATCCCAGTCCACCACTTATTTTACTCTGTTTCTCCAGTGACAAAAAGGTGCACATTTTTGGAAGACTGGAGCATTTGGGCCGCCCGGTCGACACCCACCACCGCAGCCACCTTTTGAGCATCATATTTTGAGTAAAGCACTGTGCAGGTCAAGGTGGCCTCTTCCTCACTGCCTGCCAGCTTCATCATATTGCAGACCTCACTATAGAAATGGGGAAAGGTGGGCAGTTCGTAAAATATAAGGTTCCGGATGCCTCTGATTGAGTACCTGAATAAAGCAAACAAACAAGAGGGCTCAAAATGATTAACATGCAACTGGGCAACACAGAAATTACTTTTTGAAACTTTAACCATTTATAGATGAAACAGAACACAGCCCCTTATTAATTTAACGGACCCCTGGGATTTCAACAAGGGAAATGGGACTTCCTGACCACCACCACCCCCGCAGCGAAGCAGGATTAAAAGTTACAATGCAAAGAGGTAGAATATTCTGTAGACTGCTAGCCAGCAAAAAACAGGGTCTCTGGATGCCTGAAACCTTCCTGCAGCTATATGTTGAACCTCCTCCCTCCCCACCTTATTTCTTTATGTTTAGCATTTGTTGGAGGCCCTATATCATAAAGTTATCTGGTCGACTTTCAGTGAATAAGTAAAAAACAATGCAATGCAAAACAAATGATCAAATTGATATCTACATAAATGCAAACAAAAGCAAACCTCACTGTACCTCCCCACCTCCAATTAAAATACAGATATAAATGCTGAGAGGCCCAGCCTTCAAAATTTAAAAGGTTTGGGTGAATCAAAAGGGCTTCAGTTGGTGCCCAAAAGATCACAAAGGTGGCATCATTTTTATAATGAAGCCCTGCGGATTCCTATTCAAAAATCACTCCTCTAGTAGACCAGCAAAGTAACATCCCCTAGGTCCCTTCTCCTCTTGTCAAACTGGATCATCTCTATCCACCTTTGTTCCTACCACTTAATTCAGACTTCTGTAACAAGGGAAACTTCCTCATACCAAATCAGACCTGTCTACACAAGGGGTTTCCAACCTGGTCCCTACCGCCCACTAGTGGGCGTTTCAGGATTCTAGGTGGGTAGTAGGGGGTTCTACGGCACAAGCTGAATCTTCCTTCCATCGAGCACTGGTGGGTGGTAAGTAAATTTTACCATCAAGAAAGATGCATTAGTGGGCGGTAGGTATAAAAAGGTTGACTACCCCTGGTCTACACTGACTAACAGCAGCTCTCGGGGATTTCAGACAGAGGTCTCTTCCAGCCAAATCTGGAGCTGTCAGGGATTAAACCTGAGACTTGCACTCAAAGCACATTCTCTACCAGTGAGCTATGGCCCTTCCTTGTTATTAAATAAATACGTACAGCTTTGGTTCAAAAGGAAGTATACACAGCATCACATTATTATCAGCTGGCAATGATTTTCAAGACACATTTTACCTTTCTATGGGAGAAATATGAGCCCAAGAAACATCAGTTATTAACACATTCAGAAATCAAACCAGAAGAGTATCATCTTTTAGCCTATATTTATGATCTGTAGAGCATCATCTGCATTGATGGTGCTGCATAGTTGATGAAAATAATACATATTGAAGAAATCTTCTAGTGCTGTGTGAAAAATTCCACATTTTTAGCCTGATTATGACACATTAGTCATTTTTGGGGGGAGCAAGTATGACCTCATGCAACCTCTTCTATTAAAGACTTGGACTTTAGCGACCACCCCAGCCTACCTTTTATAAAAGTGGAAACGCTCCGTGAAAATCAGAAATTGCTTCACTCCCTTTAGGAAGAATTGCCTCGCTCTGGAAATGCCAGATTTACTGGTGTATTCACAAATGTGCACAAAACTCAACTCCTCCTTCTTGAAGTAGTTCCGAAGGCGCACATAATCAAAATATGATGGGATGTAGATGAGTGTGTGCGACATGACGGCATCGCGATACTCGGGCAACACTTTCTCAATGAAAAAATGAAACCTGATTAAGAAAACATAAACATGTTATTCTGCTAAAAAAAAAAAATCCCAGCATCTCAATTAATGCAAATGTAGAATATATATAATAATATAATAATTTTTTATTTATACCCCACCCTTCCCGGTTCAGAAACCTGGGCTCAGGGCAGCTAACAACAAATTTAAAACACTTCATTGTAATACAACATAAAAGCAGCATACAATACAGTATAAAAGCAAGAATAACAATAAAATTCAAAGTTCAAAAATCAATTTGGGGGGGGGGAATCCATCCAATAAACATTAGATCAGTGTTTTTCAACCACTGTTCCGCGGCACACTAGTGTGCCGCGAGATGTTGCCTGGTGTGCTGTGGGAAAAATTGAAAAATTCGAAAGATTTTTTAAAAAAGAGCTACGTGTGTGTCTTTCTTCGATTCCAGCCAGAATATCAGCTTTGTGTTCAGCCAAACAGGCCCTGGTTGCGCACTGAATAAAGTATTTTATAATTTTTCATATTTCTGTTTACTTACTATTTCATAATAAAGTAATTATAAAATACTTTCTTTGTGTTTATTTGATTCCTATTCAAGAGAATTACTTTATATATAGTCAATATAGGCACAGAGTTAATTTTTTTTAACATTTTCTAATGGTGGTGTGCCTCGTGATTTTTTTCATGAAACAAGTGTGCCTTTGCCCAAAAAAGGTTGAAAAACACTGCATTAGATAGTCACCAGGGCTAGCTGGCTAAATTAGTCCTACTTGGGCCAGCGAGGAGACCAGGGGAGAATTAGCTGTGGGGTCCCAGAGCGGGTAATCTTCATAAAAAGGGGAGGGGGGAAGAGAAAGGAAATAAAAGATCAAGCTGAGTTCAAATTAAAGGCCAGACGGACTAGCTCTGTCTTACAGGCCCGGTGGAAGGAGGTTAAGTCCTGCAGGGTCTTAGTCTCGTGGGACAGAGCATTCCACCAGGTTGGAGCCATCACTGAAAAGGCCTTGGCCCTCGTGGAGGATATTCTGACTTCCTTAGGGCCCGGGACCTCTAAACTATGGTTATTCATGGACCTTAAGGTCTTCTGCGGGGCATACCAGGAAAGGCAGTCCCATAAATATCACACACAAACTCTCTTAACGTTGTAAATACACGTCTTACTCAACACTCTGCAAAAGGGACCATTTTGAAGGAGCCTAGTTCCAATTTATTTCCTACATGAGCAGAATAAGGGAAAGATGTCACCCACCTCTCACTTGGGAATTATTAATGCTGCTCAGTACAAAATGAAGGTCTCCCCCTTAAATGATATGCACAAATGTGTCTTTATGACTATTTTTTACATGCACCACAGGCTATCTTATTCTTGATTGTATTTTCTAGCGAAAACAATAAAAAATCTTATTATAAACATCGTAAATGCATATAAAAATGATTTATACACAGATCACTAGTGTCTTCATAGTAAAAAAACACTGCAGGCAGAGCAATATCTGTATCTCACATTGTGTGGAGTCTCCGTATTTTTACTATTATTCATATCTCACTTTTCCTTCAAGGACTGCAAGGTGACATACATGGTTTTTCCTGTCCCAGTTATCTACACAACATCTCTGTGAGGTTGGTTAGGCTGAGAGATGGTGATGGGCCAAAGATCACCCCACAGACTGAGTGGGCACTTGACTCTCAATCTTTCTTGGTGAGCTTTGGTGGGAGCATGGGGAATTTCCACAATGGCAGTGATTACGTTGCTCAAGTGATGGGAGATTCAGTCCAAAACACTTGGAGGGCATCAGACTGGGGAGGGCTGTTGCAGCTGCAACACAGAGCACTTAACCACAAGGAAACGTTTAGGAGTCCCCCACAAGGCAAGTGTCTAATGCCCAAGGAAAATAATTGGGACCGGCAACAGAGTGTTTCAGTGCAGAGTGGACTTGTTCAGGGTTGCCATCTCCCAGGGTTCCATAATCTGGTTTTCTATTCCCTCCCCACAGCCCTGGTAGGTAGCAATCTTTGCCTACGGAGTGCACCCAGTCCTCATTGTGCTGTTTCTGGGGTCTGCCCACTAGGCTTCCCTCCTGCCCCCTGGCTAAAGATTCACTGCGCTTTGGCAAGGCTTGAGGTTCCCTGCTGACACCTCCTTCTTGTCTGCAGATGGTGCCGTTTTGCCTGCATAAAGAGCAGTGCTTGGAGAAGGAGCTTGCTATTAGTATATAGGATTGAGGTTTCTATAGCACTGCAGGAGGTAAAGTAGAAGATTCTGGTGTGCATAATGTTGCCATTCAGCTGGCTGTGTTGGTTTCCTTGGTTTTTAAAAATTTATCCCCCCACCCACTGCCTGCCTGCGCACACGCACACACATGCACACACTTTTTTCTACAATGCTACACTCTACTGAGCACCAAATCTGAACCTGATGCCAGATGAGCACAGCTGAAACGACCACATTACCTGGCATCTATTACAGAAACGGAATTTTCAGCTTCCAGCTTGCGAAAAACATGAGGAAGCTGTACTACAACGTGGCTGATAGAGCCCTTCAGAGGCATGTTCCTTACTGCCACCTGCAAGAAGCAAACACAACAGGCAAATGTAGGCAATGTTAGACCAAACAGGTTACACCTGAGATCAACTCTCATGTAAAGGGTAAGAGCCGGCTTGCCGGCTTGGAACAGTTCGGTTCTTCATTCCCTCTATTCCCAGCACTCAGGCATGAGTGCCATTGGCTTATGTAACCAAAACGCTCCCTCTGCTCAGGGTTTGCAAATGTATAAACAATATTTTTCTTGCTCAGGGGACTAAGGGGAGTAAGAGGCGCAAAACAGCCTAATGAGGACTGAGCGTGTTTCGCAGATCCAGAACACTGGCTGGCTCTTGGGGTAGAAAAATGGAAAACTACACGGGAGGGGGAAATGGAATGGAACATCTTATCAAGGAGGGAGACACTGAACTAGAACTGCAACATTTTGTTGTATGCCCCCTTGTCTATTTTAGAATCCTGTTCTGTAAGGACTTCAGTGGTTGCTCATGAGTAAAGCTCCAGACACAGAACTTCTAAAAACTAAGTTCTTTATTGTGCACAGCTATGTACAGTGGAGCAAAAGATCAAACGTCCATCTCATCCCTCCGCAGAGTCCAGGAATGAACCCTTCCGGTTCTTTGCCCAGCAAAAGAGGCGCGGGATTCTAAACCCACGCCTCCTCCTTCCACGTCCTTCCTGCCTGTGCCCTCGGAGCGTGGGAACCTGACCCCGTTCCCCGCTATCCCCTTGGCGTTCAGGCTCTGCGATGCTCTCAGAGCCCCTGCACCGCCTTCCTGCCTCCAACTCCCCCTCCCCACTGGAGAAATGGTCGCTTCCAGAGCTGGACGGGGAGGGCGAGCTCGAAAGCAGCTTAGGGGGTTCTCTATACTGCAAACGCTCCCACGACTCTGCCAGCCGCAGGGAGGGGGGTTTCCTGACATGTTCTCAACAGCAACAGACAGCCGGGCGCTCTTAGAAACAAGTAGGGCATGGCGATGAAAGCTACCTTCATTATTTAGCTTCAGCAACTGGTAAGTTGCCTGTGAATAAGGAGTCTTCATTCAGCTGTCAAGATTAGCGGTACTTAATAAGGCCATTTCTCTATCCTCCACGAACTTGCTTAATCCTTTTTTTTAAAAAACCCTCTAAACTAGTGGCCATCAACTCGTCAACAAGAGTGGTGAATTCGACAAGTAAATCAAGAATTGTGGGGAAAGGAGACACTTCCTTCTTCCTGTCATGAATCCAGTGCCAAAGAAACACTTCCTTTTAGAGGGAAGTCTCTTACACGCTATGCTTTCTCTTTGTACCTCTAAATTACCATTCAAGGGAGGAAGAGAGACAGAGAGTATTCATCATAGGGTTGGGCTTGGCCCCAGGGATACTAGTTGCCAACCCCTATTTTACATAAACAAAGAAGATTTGTGTTGATGCAAAGAAGTTAGAAATAATACATTACTGTTGAGGAGGATGCATGTGGAGGTTTATATCTTTAATGGGACAATGGGGGGTGGGGGAATATTTTAACAAACAAGCTTCAATATCAGCTTGGCAGTAGGAGAGAAATGTAATAACTGGAGGCAGCAATAACCTGAGATCAGCTTGGCTGGAGACATTAAAACACAATAGGAATGGGAAGATTTATTATCTGTAAGTCCATAAGCACACACCCACCCCACCCCCCAATGCCCTTTGCTGCAAGATCATGTTGGAAGGCCAATAAGCCTTCTTCACTTCTATACAAGGGCTATAGACACATGTGAACACTAACCTGTCCCCTGTAATTGAAGCAGTGCTTATTGAAGATGGAGTTGATCTGTGGATCCTGGAGGGAGCTGAACAGCAGCGTCTGCCGATAATACTTGGACCAGTTGTTCAGACTGAACATTCGCACCCGTGAGAAATCCACCCCATGAGACTCCAAAGGCAACAGGTTAATGTGGTTCATCAGGTGCTGTGAGCATATTTTAAAAAGAAAAGAAAGATGTCCATCAATCTGGATCGGTTTGCAGGAAGAAGAAAATCAAGGAAAGAGAACCCTAAAAAGTTCATGCATTATATTTAAATGAGCCACGTGAATGGAAATCTGAACTATTAAACTCCTTTCCTGGCTGAAACTGAGCAAGGGATTTGGTTCACTGACAGAGCACCAGTTTGAATATGGAAGGCTGTAGGTTCAATCCCTGGCATCTCCAGGGAGAGGAAAGTCACCCGTCTGAAAACGTGGGAGAGCCACTGCCAGCCAGTACAGAATTGTTTGTATACTGGCCTTCATCCAAAGACCACAGGGCAGTTCACAACATAAAAATACAACACGAGAACACAAAATAGGCAACAAAACAAACAAACAAATCAATAACCCCCCCCTCCCATGAGTACATTTTAAAGGCCATAGATTGTTTAATCAGCCAAAGGCCTGGTTATAGAGAAACATTCTTGCCTGGCACCTAGACAATACTGAGCTAGACAGACCAAAGGTCCGACTCAGTATTTGGCAGCTTCCTTATGTTCCTAACAGCTCTGTGGCTGTTGTTGCTAGGCGGCTTTTGTTGCCTCTCAAAGCTCATTTCTGGAAAACCGTTCTGCAGCATCCAAGAGACTGTCAACGATCACTGCAGCATGTGTTTAGTGAAACGAGGGTCGTTTGACACCTGGTTTGCTCTAAGTGTTGTTAGAAACCATACAAAACGAAATCTTTTAGTTGGTTATAATGTTCTCAACTGGCCCACAGGAAATAATACGGTACAAGCAGAGATCACAGGAGCTGCTTATTCTGCTTTTCATAGTTTCCATGTCTTTGCAACTGATTTGCCCTTAGAAAGAACTCCCCACTATTTTCTAGCATGACATCAGAAGAGTCTGCTGGATCAGGCCAGTGGCCCATTGAGTCCAACATTCTGTTATCACAGTGGTCAACCAGATGCCCTACTGGCAGGCTTCTCACAGACATCAGTACAGCTGAACTCTACCAATCTGAAATTCCCAGAAACTGGTACTCAGGGCATAATGCCTCTGACAGTAGAAGTAGAGAATAGCCTTATCTTCCACAGATATGAATAATCCTATTTTTAAAGTTCGTGGCCATTGCTACTTGTGGAAGCCTTGCCAGGAGAATTTCTAAGCAGTGTGCTACTTCTAGAGGGAAGCCTTGCCTGTTGAAGGTAGTCCAAAAGGAGGATTGGCTTCGCTGAATTTTAAGAATGCATCCGCACTCAGATACCCAGAACACACGTCTCCATCCCATGAGTTCAAATTAAACACCCGCGTTTCTCAAGTGTTAAAATCTGCTGGCTGTTTACTGCATTACCTATCTTGTCAACCCCATTCGTGAGGCATGATACGCGAGGGGAAAGGGTATGAAGGGGTAAGGAGATGCGTTACCAAAACATGCTCCCAGTTCTGCATTAGGTAGATGTCGGCTTCATCGATGATAAGAATTTCTATGGACGAGAGGAAATCATAGTCTCTCTTGTTCTCCCCCTCAGCTCCAATAACAGTCCTCAGGCCAAGGGGAGATGCAATGATAATATCGGAGGAATAAAAAGGCGCGTACAGCCGTATGCTCTTCTGAAGAACAGAAACACCTGCCCAAACACAGACAAGCAATCCAGTCACAAGTCAATCATTATTTCAACACAGTCATTATTTCACAGAATCACAGAACGGTTGTATATAACTGTTCCTTTCTCTATGAACCATCACAACCATTGCACCTGATCACAGTGGTTTTGTCTGTATGGGTGAGTTGTGTGAGCATGCAAGTGTGCACAGAAACCTCTGAGTGGAAGCAGTTTACTCTACAAAGGCAATGATCGCATGTGTTACTCTGCCAAATTTTGTCTCTGGTCCTAGCCATTGCTAGCTACCGGTAGGGTTGCCCATGAGGGAATGCTACCCTTGGGGTAGGCCCTAAGTATATCTTGGCCTGCCAGGCCACTTTCCCCAAACCTATGACCATCCACCCATCAGCTGACATCACCGGTGACACCAGCTGACAGGCAGGCAGTAGGACAGGGTTTAATCCTGCACTGGTTGCATGATCCTGTTCCCAGCAAGAAATGCACAGCCTAGGCAGCAGAACGAGATCAGCCTGAGACTAGAGACTCAAAGGGAAAGGGTGAGGGAAACTCACAAAGGCTCCTCTCCCACTTCCTTTTTAAGACCAGAGTGAAAGGCATTTTGCCAGGAGGGCAGCCCTGCCCACTTGGTCAAATTAAGTCTGCGAGGCAGATCCTGATAAAGACCTGGCCAACAGCCAAAACTGTTCCCCATCCTAAATGGAGGCACAACCCATCTCCATGCAACCACCGCCATGGTGTAAAGCCCACTGGTGGTCCAAATACAGTGGAACCCCGGGTTACGCACACCCCGGGTTGCGGACGTTTGAGTTAAGAACGCCCGCAACCCGGAAGCGTTTCCGGAGCGTGCGCGACCCCTGCATGAGCAGAAGCACTCAAATCGCACTACTTCCGGGGTTTTTTCGTGCGTTCAGGATACGCACACGCGCGTTATGACCTGGAACGGATTGCGTGTGTAACCCAGGGTTCCACTGTACATGGAACCAACAACACGAACTGGATAGTAGACCTTCCTCCGATTCCCTTGTTTGAATGGGATCAGCTGCTTCCCTGATTCCAAGCACAACTACAGGGTCAACATTAAGCGACACTTAATGCAGCAACCAGTATCGCAAAAAGGAATGCAAGCCATGTTTTTCACTACGGTGAAGAGAACTTCTCCGCTTCTTTCAGCATGCCTAGTAAGTAGGTAAGACACATTCGTACAGGGGAGGGAAATCCTGAAGGGAACCATTTCGCAACCGGACTTAATCAAAACGAACACTGTCAGTGGCAGTAAGGAGGCACTACTTGCATCTCTTGGCTGTATTATTAACCGATATCTTTCATGAGACAATACCTTCAAGTAACATTAAGTTTTAAAGCAGCCTTCTCATAGCAAGAGTCCTAGACATCAAGCCACAGGGAAAGACTCTGCATAATGCACCGATAAACCAGCATGAAATTGCAATTTCTGGAAGAGTCTTGACGTTTTCTGTTTAACCAACATTTGGACTCACTTCACCTGGGGAGTGCGCAGCAGAGCTCAGCTGGAAGCCACAGGCATTCTAGCTACACAATCACCATTTTGCAGATGAACACAACATCTAGATTATTTACTGGATTTCTGCTTTCTCCAGTCCCCTCAAGGGCAACAAAGCAGAGTGACGGTTACAACACAGCAATCAGATTCGATTTCGGTTTTCTAGTTTCACAACAGTGCAGGGCTCATTAGGGGTTCAACAACTCCAGAATAAGGGCTGCCTCCACCTATGCCTCCACAACGATTATTGCAGCTTCCACACCTTGGCATCCACAATGCACACCATTGCAGCTGGGGTGTGCTTGTGCTGGTGGCAGATTAGCAGGCTGCATGTTCCATACAAAAGCATATAGCTTTGCTCTATGCTTACCAAAGTGTAGAGTTAGAAGGGACCTGGGAATTCACCTAGTCCAATGCGCTGCTCAGTGCAGAATCTGCAATGCAGGGTGTACTCTTGAGAAATGGCTGCCCAGCTTCTGTTTAAACACCTCCAGCAAAATAAAAGCCCACAAGGCATTCTGTTCCATCCTCAGATAGCTCTTTTATCATCTGGAAGCTTCTCCGAATGTTTCCAAGTCCTGGCTTCAGCAGCAATGGAGAACCCGTCTTCTCCATTTTCTGTGTGACCACTCTTCAGATATTTGAAGACTGCTATCTACCCCTGAATCTTCTCTCCTCCAGGCTTTACATGCCCAACTCTTTCAACTGTTCCTCATAGGACATGGATTCCAGACCCTTCACTATCCTAGTTTCTCTCTTCCCTGGACATTTTCCAGTTTGTAAGGAGAAGGTATGGCACAAATTATTATTTTATTTATTTATTTATTTATTTATTTATTTATTTATTTATTTATTTTATTAGAATTTATGTACCACCCTATACCCAGGGGTCTCATTTTAAAAGGGCATAGGATGTCAATCAGATCAACCAAAGGCTTGGTTAAAAAGGAACGTTTTTGCCTGGTGCCTAAAGGTGTATAATGAAGGCACCAGGCACACTTCCCTGGGGAGAGCATTCCACAGACATGGTGCCAATGCAGAGAAGGCCCGTTCTCGTGTTGCCACCCTCCGGACCTCTAGAGGAGTGGGCACATGAAGAAGGACTTCAGAAGATGATCTCAAGGGTATTCCAGAGATCACAGCACTGCCACAGAGAACCAATGGACATATTTCCTGTTTTGCACAGAGCAACAACCAGCTGGTGCAGAAGAGGGGGACACACTCTCTGTGTCTAAGATTTTGACTCCTGAAATACCAGGGCACAGTCCAACTTTGTGCAGGATAAAGGCACAACTGGACCAAAAGCAGCATACTGCTTCTGTCCCAGCCAACTGCCCCACAGTAAGCATGTCTTCCCATGGCTGCGCAAAGGGTTTTCTTGTGCACTCCAAATTAATCCACATCCACCTCTTCTTCACTTTTGAGGAGGACGGACAAGTGATGCAGTTGCTAGGCAGCGGTAGGTGGTGGTGAGGAAATACCCCAGGGCATCTGCTTTCCAACTCTGCACAATGTGGTTGGGCCCGTAGCTACTGGAGCTATATATCCAGTGCAGCTCCCAGTGTTGACGCTCAGTGAGATTGTGAATTAGCCTGCTTCTCCCTACCATCTTTTGTTACCTTAAGTCAATCTTGCCATAGAGAGACAGGGGAGATCAGAGCAGTTTAAAAGAAACAAAAAGGAGCAGGATGTAAGGTCATCCACTGAGCTGAGTTATAGCCAAATGAGACCACTGGCCCATCTCAGCCAGTACTGTCTACTCTGCTTGGCAGCAATGTCTCAAGCAGAGGAAGGAGAGCATGAAAGACAATTAAGTAGCAGCAGCTTCATCCATAATTTTGAAGCACCAATTGTTTTGAATCACATCCAACCCGCACAATGTGGTCCAGCTTGTGCATTTGCCTCAATGTTATAAGCAGGGCCAAGCTTGAGCCCTTTGTTGTTGTTTTTTAAAAAATGGTTCTGCAATCAAATTTTCCATGCAAACTGTTCGCAACACAATGGAATTTTCCATGGAAAAAGAGTGTCCATTTCTGAAATTGCTTTGTTTCACAAAATTACGCAGTAACAATATGAACAAATACGCTATTAGTGAAACTGGGAAAGTTTAAAGGTTGCAATGTACATTTTTTCAGAGTACTATTCCTGAAAAAGCATACATGCATGCCTGCACATACAATATAATTGCACAGCTCTCTCAGCATGCTGAAATTAGTATGCTAACAATTTTTGGTGTTGTCATTATAATGTCTTAAAGATTTTGAAGTATTTCAATAATATCTGTAAGGCTTTGAATGAAACATCTAAGCTGCATGAATTGCACTTGACTAATTTTTTTCCACTAAGGAAATTGTTCCATCCAAATAATTTTGGCAACTGCGGAAAAATTAGAGCTAGTTATTCAGTGTATAACATTGACACTGCATACTTTGTAAAACACCATTACTGCATACCAACTAATCAGAAAGGAAACATGCTAAACCACATTTTTGGGCACTGGAACTGTTTTGCCAGCAAGCCCACATCACTGGCGACTGGTAAAAATATTGCAGGTGTGTGTGGGTATGGGTGTGTATGGTTTGGGGAAGATTGGAAACAGAGAGATCTAAAGCAAATGAGATACACAAAGTAGCGTGGTTAGCACTTTGTGCTATCTCTTTCTTCTGAAATCACTGTTTGTGAACTGACGAAATGGACTGTACGCCACAAAATGTCATAATAAATTTGGTGCCAAGTGACTCTTCATTGTTTTTCCTATAAATGAAGCACCCCTAAGGAGTCTAATTGGAAAGAGGGAGAACTATATTTAAAAACAAGAAGTGTTGGCTTTACCAATAAAAAAAAAAATCAACGCAAAAATTCGAATACTATTCTGGAGATTTGGTGGGCTTCCACTGGGCATTCAAAAAACAAAACAAAACACAACAACCCTAAACTTGTAAAACATGCTTAATGCTTTGAACTGGTTTTTTTTTAGAACAAAAAAGGACTGATCTTAAAATGTCAGTACCTAGCCTGAAGTGGTCATCAATGTTCCCAGCAAAGACAGCTTCATAATCTTCTGGCCGTTTCAGATTGGGCGGTTTCTCTTCTGGATCTGAGCCAAACTCCCCCTTGAACCGCTTTTTGTTACTAACATCAATTTTCTTTTGACTTGTCGATTCAAGGAGGCTGATGAAAATCTGCACCACACGTAAAGCAGATTCCCGGAAGGGCACCACTATCAACACCTATGCAGGGAAATGCAGAAGCAAATCTATTTTGAGCCAGAAATAGTTTTCAAAAGAAGACACGCAGAGAGTGAGTTGCTGTATCATAGGTATTTAGGGCTATCCATTTAAAAAATTATGTCTCCCTCATTTAGCTTTAGCTGATTGAACACTCCTTAAAATACGTATTTATTTGCAGAATTTATATCCTACCAAACTTACAACATAAATTTATCTTTGTACCCAGGGCAGCTAACAAAGTAAAAAGATAGAAAAAATATATATTGTAATAAGAATAACTAGCACAACAAACTAAAACAGCAATTGTCTGTTCAAACAGTCCAGTGAAAATCAGAGCTGCTCAAAATTGTAAGTGTTAAAATTTACCATTCTAAGAAGCCTGGGAAAACAGTAGGGGAAAAAATGTCTGGTGCCTAAATCACAATAATAAGGGCATTAGATGGGTCTCCCTGTGGATGGCATTCCAAAGGTGAGGAGCCACCAATGAAATTGTATTTTCTCCTCATTTGACACCCAGACCAGTGGTGTTGGATTGAATAACGGTCTCAGATGATAAGCTCAGTGAGCAGGCAGATTGCTGCTGGAGAAGGCAGTTCAGTAAATACTTGGGTCCATATATATGAATGAGAGAGAGTTCTAGATAACTATACAGAAATAAGGAGCATTCTCCATGGGATATACTGAACAATGTCTGTCACTCATTATCAAACTTCCTGTCCCTGGCATTTGAGCATTAAAATGAAGATCTAACAAAAAAAAACAACAACCCCATACCTAGTGTTATGATACAAGATTTAAACATCCCCTAAGGAATAGATCCTGGAGAGTCCAATAACATTTTCTACTCAAGTCCAAAAAGAAAATTGGTCCATCGTTTGATATACAAGAGAAGCAAATATTGGGGGAGGGCAACCTTGCTGGGTGGAATCAATTGTTGCCTTATTGCATGATGGTTGTGGACTCAGGGACAGTTGGCCAAGCATGGGAACCTTACAGTTTCCAAGTTGTAAGAGATTTAATAATTCCCCCACTGGTCAGGGATTCATAGGCTGATTTGAAGGGATGCCTTTACTGTACAATGGCAGCTCTGTTTAGGGAATATCACATACACCAAGGCATGTTTTCCATGCAATAATGACAAATTAGATCCTTTCACCTTTGGTCTTGTGAGTCCTTGATCCCTGAAGCTATCATCATCAGTCCCAGGTTTTTGGTCCCTTCGCTTGGCATTATTGCCAAGCACTTGGGCATTTGCCTTCAAGACGTGGTTCAGGGCATGTAGGCAGTAGACTTGACGGACTTCTTCCCCATTGCTTAAAGCAGTCCTCTCTGGGTAGAACAAGTCCTTGTATGAATTCATGATGCAGAAAAGCTCTTTCTGCAGAGGAGTAAATGGTTGATCCTTTGATTTCACCAGCGTGGAAAGGAACGGGCTGTTGACTTTAGGCCAAGCAGATCCTAAAGGCTTGCGAAGATGAAGCCGATTCAAATCAACTTCTTTGTCTGGCTTAACCATTCCAAACTTCTCCAATTTTGAAGAAAAAACTAACTGACCCAGTGCTGGCCACTAGAAAGGAGAAACAAACACAACATAAGGTTAAACACAACTCCTGTTAATAGTCTCAGATACACTCCTTCTATCTGGGAAGGTCGTCCTCTTCCACCGAGCGCGCAGCTTCGGGAGGGACGCACATGGAGCGGTGAGGGAGGAAGGGGACACCCGCCTAGCCAGCCAGATCAGCCGAATCAACCCTGGCGATCAATGGGGTGACAGATGTCGCAGCCAGATCGCCCTCACAGCCAAGATGGCGACGAGGAGTGCAGCTTAGTCAGCCTCGCCGCCCGTAATCAAGACTTTAAACTGTTTTTAAACCCTCCAGGAATCCTTTTTTAATAGTTTTTTATAGTTTTATAGTTTTAATGACCTACTGACTATCTTATCAGCCCACTACAGTCTTTGTTTTCGCCTCCCTAATTGCCGACTTATTGCTTTGGCTCATCGTCCTGTGGCTGACGCCGTACCACTGATTAAGCTGCTCTGCTCTGCAGTGAATGTTCAAAGAAGAACTAATTGGGGAGAAAGACTTACAGAAGCCTCTTCATTGTCAAAGGTGAGAAAGCCGGACCGTAGGAGTAAACTGGTGGAGAGATACTCTTTAATAAGACAGCCAACAGTATCATGGCTAACAGTATCAGCCTTAAAACTGTAAATCTGACATAAAGAGACCCCAGCAATTGCTACCAACTATTTACTCTCTGTTCCCTACCCTCCACCCCCTACCCAAGATGGTCCTCACCAGAAAGCACTGTAAGGATATGGGAATTGTGTTAACATCGCCCCAGGACGAGAAGGGGCCCCAAAGGAGGCAAAGTAAAATCACCAATTATTTCTCCCACAAAGAAGGGGACAAGAGCGCCCAGAGTGAGCTCACTTTAAAAGAAGCCACCCCCTCAGCACTGGATAGGTCAATCCAATGCAAAGACTTACAAACTGAATATGAAAGCACAAGCTATTCTATGAGCTTGGCACAGGAACTTGCTCTAGCCGAGAACAACGTGACAAGTAACTTGTTCAATATTAAGGACATTAAACCTCAAAAATCACCGCAAAAACCCAGGAAAAACCACCAAGGACATCAAGGACACCAAGGACACTGGCCCATAGTGAGTGCTGATAGTACGGAAGAGCAGGGTGACCAGTTGCAGAACCAGGTACAACAGATTTGCACGGACCTTCTCAATATTAAAAACTTTTTAGCAGTAACAAATGGGTTACTCCTGACGCTTGTGGACAATTTTAAACAGACAGATAGAGCACCAGATCACGTCCCTGAGGCAGATGCTAGAACCCATACATTATGCAATGTCAAACCAAGCAAGAGAAGAGCCAAAATGAAGAAAAGCAAAAATATCAAAAACATAAAGCGGTCCATAAGAACCCAACACATTAGCAAAAAACAGTGGCAGAAACTCTTTAACTTACTACCATCCTCCTCCTTACCCATAACAAAAAAATCCAAGGTACAAGGCATCAAAGAGACTGGTAAAGAGGGTTCGACAAAGATCAAATGTGACTCTGGACGTGAGAGCAAATCCTCGAGCATACCCAAAGAAAGCACCTCTTCCATGGATGCTGCTCCCCTGTGTCCCCCCAGTCTGACTAAACAAATAATTCTTCCTCCAGACACTCCTGACCCGAGCCTATTTACGGCTCCCGCTGCAACTGTGAATAGAAGTGAATTAGGGGCACCTAACACTGTTGGGAATGCTTTATTGGACTCCCAAGCCCCATGTATCAAGAATAGATGGAACCTGGTCCTAAACCCAAAAAAGATTGTATTCGCAAACTATCCTAAACCGCTGGGCCCCTGTATAGGGATAGACCGTGTGAAACATCTGTTGACTATCATAAATGATATCTTACCGGGGGTAGTTAAAGCAGACGATCTAGCTGATATAGAATATCTATATCAAGACGGACAATCGGTACGAGCCCTGATTACCTTCACTGATTACAACATGGTTAACTTTATTCTAAGAATAAGGAATCTATTTAAAAAGAAAAGAATAGAATTATTAAGAATCTTTGAAAACAGAGCTCCACCAACCTCCCTACTGGCATCCAAGAGGGAAAGGAGGACAGGAGCAGAAGAACAAAAAGGTAGAGCATATCAGCAACAAAATAGGAATCAAGCGCAAAAGCAGGAGCATGCAGAATACGTTGCACTAAAACTCAAGAATGAAGCCACTGTCCCTCCAGAGAGTCCATCACACTTGAGTGCCAGAGAGGACTCTGTCTCCTCAGAAGAGGAGGCTTTAATAAATCGATTTTGGACATTACAACCACCAGCTCAAACTGAAATCCTGAAAAGACTGGACACACTGAGAAGCAGACTGGTCAGAAAGGAGGACCGTGACAAGACTGCGGAGGGCCCATATATATGGCCCATATCCCCCAAGTGCTCAGTGGATAAGAGGACGGTGGGAGGCTCCTTCAAATGCGTAGATTCAGAACTTCAAGCACAGCCCCCACTGGTCTATGAAAAGGCAGAATTAAATCAGGCGCCGACATCCCCGAGTGCATGGATTGGCTTCCTTAAGCTCTCCCCCAGTGAAACAGCTACTCCCGAAACTTCAAACCCTATACCAAGAGCAAAGGTATACCACCCTCCTATGAAGCAGATGCCCACTGACAGATCCAACGGGAGTGTTTTTTTAGACACAAAAGGACTGTTGGACCGCGTGGAATGGATGAATTGACACCACGGAGGGGCCGGGAATTAAAGCTGCTGTCCTGGAATATCGCAGGATGGCAAGCAAAGAAAAACAATCAACAATTTATAACATTCCTAAAGCAATACGATATTATCTTCCTGCAGGAGACTTGGCACAATGATCCCATCTTGCTTAACGGCTACTGCTGCCACTCTCTGTCCGCCACGCCATCCCTAAGGGGAGGCAGGCCAAGCGGAGGCCTAGCAAGTCTTGTCTCCACAGAGTTAGAACACTCCCTAAGGGTCCTACCAAGCTGCAATTCACTAGCAACGGCTGTCTTAGTCAATCTAAGGAAAGAAGCATTATTGTTGGTCAATGTCTATCTGCCCCCCTGTAAAAAGAAATCCGTAGTTAAAGCCAACTGGGAAGAGCTGGAAGCGTTCCTAGAGCCCCTTGAATTCTCCTATCCATCCACCCCAATTATAATCGGTGGGGACTTCAACGCACGCATGGGAACAGATGATCACAACCTATACAGTCAATATAACCAGATCCATGACCCTGGAAACACAACAGACACAGGTCTCACACGACTCTCCAGAGACAGTAGATGTAACTACTCGGGGCTATGCTTAGCCCAGGTTGCAAAAAGAAGGGAATTGACTATATTAAATGGCAACAAAGTAGGGGATCGCCCAGGGGAATATACCCACTTTTCAAAGGTGGGAGGAAGTGTCATAGACTATATATTGATATCAAGATTTGCCTATAACCTTGTCTTGAAGTTCCAGGTGGGGCATAACACTGAGAGTGACCATCTACCACTAACCTTAGCACTAGATGGTCCACCTCTTATTAAACCTATGGCTAATCTATATTTCATCCCCACCGCCAACCTGAGCCTACCTGTACCTAGAAGAATTAAATGGACTCCCATCCTCAATACCGAGTCAATCCATCTTCTTCACTCGGAAGAAGTGAAGACCATCCATTCGGCCATCGTATCAGCTAATGCTGCGAGCTTGGCCCTGGACCTATTCAAAGAGCTATCTGAGAGGCTGAAAAGCTTCCTAACATCACAAATCCTCAAAACCTCCACAAAGAGGGCAAAAGACTCAGCGAGGTGGTTTGACGCGGAGTGTAGACAAGCAAGGAAGCTACTGAGACTAACATACCGCAAATATAGAAACTCCGGAGCACCCTCTCTATTTACGGCATACGTCTCTTTAAGACGAAACTACAAACAAACACTAAAGAGGAAAAAACAAAAAGCCGAGAGAACGGCATGGGGCTGTTTAGTGAAGGCTTCAAATGAGAAAGATACCACCTGTTTTTGGCGTACTATCTCGGACCTCTTGGATCAGGAACGCAATGGGCCCATATGCACGGTCGAACCACAGGAGTGGATGAGATATTTTCAAACACTGTATCAGGATGAGGAATCCCAACAAAAAGAGGTAGGTGCTCAGCCAGGGGACTTACCATCTTGGCATCCAGTCTCTGCAGAGCAGGTAGCAAAACTAATTGTGCAACTTAAGAACAACAAAGCTCCGGGCATAGACTATATACCTGCAGAACTCCTGAAGGCAAATATAGGCTGGTGGGCCCCCCTATTGGCAAAAATGTTCTCCTACATCGACTCTACAGGCATAATCCCTGACTGCTGGGCAGAGGCGATAATCATCCCAATCTATAAGAAAGGACCCACGTCAGACCCAGCGAGCTATAGGCCCATCAGTCTCCTCTCTATACCCAGCAAATTATATGCCAAACACCTTTACATTAAATTAATCAACTGGGTGGAATCCGAGGCAATTCTGGCAGAGGAGCAAGCCGGGTTTAGACAGGGCAGAACGACAATAGACCACTGCTTTGTTTTAGCACACCTCATTGATAAATATGTCAAAAAAACACGTGGGGTGCTATACGCGGCCTTCATAGACCTGAGGGCGGCCTTCGACTCAATTTCACGAGTCAGACTTTGGGCCAAACTGAATGCAACTAGCATTGATAAAAGACTATTGGGATTGATAAATTGCCTTTATAAAGATACCAAGCTTTATGTAAGAACATCACTTAATGGGCAACTCATCGGCCCTATTACAGCCACCAAAGGGGTCAAACAAGGCTGCATTTTAGCCCCGGCCCTATTTAATTTATACATCAATGACATGATCAACTGCCTAACAGCCCCGGAGTTCCATGCCCCCAAATTGGCTGAAAAACCAATTTCAGTGCTCCTGTACGCGGATGACGCGGTTCTCCTTTCACGAACTAAAATCGGCCTCAAAAGATTGATGAGGGAATTTTCGGCCTACTGCAGGAGAGAACAATTGGTGGTGAACTGCCAGAAAACTAAGGTTATGGTGTTTGCTAGGAGACACAGAACACACAGATGGGCAATGGATGACCAAATAATAGAGCAGGTCAAGGTCTTCAAATACCTGGGAATCGTCTTCCAGTCAACAGGGTCGTGGGTGGCACATCAAAAATATGCCAGTGAAAAAGCATCCCAAAGCGCTAAGATTCTGTCGCGCTTTTTCTATACAAAGGGAGGCAGGTATATCCCAGCAGCCTTAGAGGTATTCCAAGCAAAACCTCTGGCACAATTACTCTACGGGGCTCCAATTTGGACGGGGATTCAGTGTAGCATCCTGGAAACGGTCCAATCAAAATTTCTAAGACAGATCTTTGCCGTTCCACCATGCGCACCAAATGCGGCTCTACGTCTTGAGGCCAGCCTTCCATCTGTTGAAACACGGACTTGGCAAAGAACATTAAATTACTGGCTCCGTCTAAATCTAAATCCATCTGGGCTATTGCATCTAGTCACACGGGATGTACACAAAAGCTCATGGGAAAAGGCTGTACACCAAAAACTCCTCTCGTGTGGCTTGCATGCACAGCATTTACTCACAATGGGCCTATTCAAGGCAAAAAGCCTCATAAAACAGCGCCTGAAGGATATTGAACAGCAAAATAACCTGGCCATCATTAAGAAATTCAGTGCATGGTATATTCATCTTCCCCCCTCCTACCTGGACTCCCAGGCGGCATACCTGTCCAATTTAACTATCCCAAAATATAGACGAGCTTTTACGTTGGCCAGATTGGATATGCTACCTTCCGCTGTTCTTGAAGGCCGATTCTCAAAAACACCATTCCATAATCGACTCTGCCCCTGTGGAGTCGGTAATGTGGAGACTGTATCACATGTACTCCTGTCTTGCCCCTTATATAAAGACTTGAGGGAAGAGATCGTCATGCCGCTCATACTCGCCATTCCAGGCCGCTCGCCCGAGGACATACTGTTTTTCCTCCTGGCAGACCAGAATACCCAGACAACGGAGAAGGTAGCCAGATTTGTTGAGAGGGCCATGAAATTGAGGGCTGCCAGCTGAATAACAGTGCCCCCTCATAATTAAGATCTCATTTATTCCTGTTTTAATTGTGCCGAATCCCGATTCAGCTCATTTTATTGGTTATATATGGTTTTATCAGTATTGTATCTGTAATATGTGTTTTGTTTTTTTTTGTTTTTTGATGCAACGGCCTGTGGGCTATGCAAATAAATAAAGTTTGTTGTTGTTGTTGTTGTCTCAGATACACTGTAAAAGACCCCATTTCTTTTTTTTTTACAGAGGATAAGTACAACACATTCAGAGATGAGTTAGCAAGTTTTGAACCAAATAAGGAATAGAAACCAACCACAGTGAATATGAAATAAATATACATATTACCTTGACTTGGCTGGTAGATTTTGAGCATGCAAGAATTTTATCTATTTGTTTTTCTTCCAGTTCTTCATCGACATGACACTTAAATGGATCTGTGTGGAGAGATAAAATGTTATGAAAACGAGACTCTGGCTAAAGGGGAACTTCTGCCTCACCCCAATGTGGTAGGACTCCAGTTCCCATCTGACTCAGTCACTCTGTTCTACCATGAGCATACACATAAGCCTTGTCATTCCCCCCAAAAGGAACACCCATTCTCAAGAGCTTTGGCAAACCCAAGCAGGCTTTGGAAGGAATGGAAGACCCACATTTAGCAAAAGATTTTTTTCCACCACCAGAGAACTGAACTTATTGACAATAAAAAACAAATTAGTTATTAGTGTTCAAGTCTGATCTGCCCAAATGATGACCTCTTAAGTTAAATGCAGCTTGCTAGGTTTGGTTTTCCAGATACAATGGCAACCTCTCCTTTGTGTAGTTTTAATCAGGCAACACAAAGAGGAGGTTCATCTGACCTCAGGTGGAAGGCAACGGGTTCTATGGCTCATCAGCTGCTCAGATGCTGCTTTAAATCAATTTCTCAATGTTCTTAGGCTAGGTAAAGGTAAAGGGACCCCTGACCATCAGGTCCAGTCGTGTCCGACTCTGGGGTTGCCATGCTCATCTCGCTCTATAGGCCGAGGGAGCTGGCGTTTGTCCACAGACAGCTTCCGGGTCATGTGGCCAGCATGACAAAGCTGCTTCTGGTGAACCAGAGCAGTGCATGGTTCACGTTTACCTTCCCGCTGTAGCAGTCCCTATTTATCTACTTGCACTATGACGTGCTTTCGAACTGCTAGGTGGGCAGGAGCTGGGACCAAGCAACGGAAGCTCACCCCGTGGCAGGGATTCAAACCGCCGACCTTCTGATCAGCAAGCCATAGACTCTGTGGTTTAACCCACAGCACCACCTGGGTCCCTGTTCTTAGGCTACCTTAAGGAATAATGTCCTCCCCTAGGCAGCAGCATATGAACCTATGACCAAGACCAGGCTTCCTCAACCTCGGCCCTCCAGATGTTTTGAGACTACAATTCCCATCATCCCTGACCACTGGTCCTGCTAGCTAGGGATCATGGGAGTTGTAGGCCAAAAACATCTGGAGGGCCGAGGTTGAGGAAGCCTGACCAAGGACCATCACAGTTCCAATGATATAATACGATGATATATATTACATATAAAATATCAAGAATCCAGCCAGCAGTAACCAGCATTAATAAACCTTTTAAAACATAAAAGCATAAAAATGACCAAAATTTCAATAAGCAATCGAAACAAGACTCTAAAAACAGTAACAACCACAATAAAAATCCTCTTAATTAAAAGCCATTGGAAACAGGTGCAGATGAGGCCAATCACCCATTCCTTGGGAGTTCCATATGGCGGGGGCCACCACTGAAAAGGACCTGTTTCTAGTGTCTGCCAGTTTAATTGGCCTTAGTGGCATGCTAATGAACAGGGCCTCCAAATTCAACCATAGGGCTCAGACTGGTTCAAAGAGGTGAAGGCAGTCCTTCAAGATGTCAAGAAGCTTGTATGTAGGTACTCTGTCCCGCCCAATGAACATTTGATATAAAGACCATGCATTTTACCTTTTGCAATATCTGCAGAACCACTGCTTTCTTTCCCATCTGCAGAAGGATCACTGCACTCCTCTTCTATGAAATTGGTTTCCAGACTAAATTCAGATTCGTGCTGCACATCTGTGAATTCTTCGGTAGCTTCATGTTTTAGGTCGCTAGACGCCTCTGGATCTCCAGGTTCCTCTTGGCTGTTTTTCTGCAGTGGTGCTTCTTGATCTATGCCAGACCAAAAAGGGAAAGAGTCGTAGGTTGTATTTGTATGAGAGCTGTGGTCCACATAATTTGAGGTGCACTGGATTACCTGATTCTGGGGGGTCAGGCACATTGTCCTCATCCTCCATTTCTTCCTCATCTTCTTCGTACTCATCACTGCCCACTTCTGCATCACCTTTGTTGCTTCCTCCTTCTGATTCATCTTCATCATCCTCACTGTCCGAATACGGAGCAGTTTTTAAGGTGGCCAGTAACTTGTGATATACTGAGGCTTGTTCAGAATCATTCTCTGTGTCACTTTCTGAGCTTGACTGCTCAGAAGTTTCTGACTAGAAATGGAAAAATAATAATAACCCAGGACGTATAATAATACAAGCATACTGATACAGATTCTGATCACTGGATGCTGAGCCTAGTATTGCCTTCTATACTATTGTATCCAAATCCAGCTTTTATATGTCAGCAACCCTTCAAAGTTCACAGGCTGAGGGGTTTCCTTCTTAACTAGCAATGCCAGTGACTGAACCTAGGATCTCATGCACATAGACTGTCCTTCTACAACATGGTGCCCTCAAGATGGGCAACTCCTGGCTGTGTTCAGCTGTAGCCTGAAACATCTGGAAAGCAACAGGTTGGAGAAGACTGATGCAGACCACTTGCATCCCTTCCCATCGGGATTCATCATGGGACTTAAACTGCTAACAAATATTTCAAGTTTTGTGTTAAGAAATCCAAATTATGGGTGAGATCCAATGGCACACTAGGGGCCGTGATGGTACTTCTCTTCTTCCCCTGCGCCCCCATCTGCTCTAGAGTATCCCTCAACTCGTTGGAGCAGATGTCTGGGGCTTGTGGGGAGCAGCAAGAAGCAGGGAAAGGAATTCCCATTTGCAACAGCAGAAATGTGTTGTGCAAGCGGGATGGGCTGTGGCAGGGATAGAGAATGAGCTGGTGCCAGAGGATGGGACTGCTGAAGTCCTACTCTGTTATTACTGCAAGCTTCCACAAACTTTCCACAGCTTTTTCAGATTCTCATATTTGCAAGCTTTCCTCTGAAGTCACAAGTGCTAGGACAGGAATGGGGGACCTGTGGCCTTTCAAATGTTGTTGGATTACAATCCCTACCATGCTCAACCACTGGCTGTGCTTGCTGAGGATGATGTGAGTGGAGTCCAACAATATATGCTGAAGCCTAAATTCTGGGTAAAATACCAGGTGCTAAAGCAGACACATAAAATCATAGAATTGTGGAATTGGAAAGGACACTCAGGATCATCTAGCCTGAACCCCTGCGATACAGGAATATGCAGCTGTCCTATACAGGGATTGAACCTGCAACATTGGCACTATTAGCATCACACTGAGCTATCGAATTACACTGCAACCAGGGATGGAAACAGCAATGGCAGTGAGGAGGGATGTGCTATAGAATTTGAACTAACAATAAGTCAGTTTTCATGCATTAGCATTTCCCATTAATTTATCCATATAAAAAGAGGAATGTTTAAAAAAAAAAAGTAGGGTCACTCTTACCAGTTCACAGATTTGAGTTGGTTTTTCTTTCCCAGAAACCCTAAAAGGAAACCATTTGAATTTAATTTATCTTTAGTGACTGATACATAGATTGAAGAAACAAATTAAAAATAAACAAAATGGTGTGTAGCTTTTAATATTTGGAGAGTTTACCACAAGTAGATGTGAACATTACTGAGTATAGATGCCCATCACAACTCATACTGTCCTGATTGGAACCGGAACAAGATTTCCAAAAGAGAATAATGTTTTAAGAGTTCCTTAATGCTTGCACCACTCTACCGTGTGCAGCCTTTGCACACCTGTGTGGACACCACCTGGGAGCTGGAAGGAGATCACTGATGGCTCAACGCTGAACTGCACCTTTAGAAAGAGAGGAAACTTTACAGAAAGCTGTGATCAAACCAACCCAAGTGAATGTTCCTTTCTGCGCCCCAAATGGCTGAAGGAAAAAAAGTATCAGTCCCAGACTATTATTGCTGCTGCGTCACCTAATACATTGTGGAGAATCTGACATTGAATAATTGAAAAGGAGAGGAAGAGCCCAGAGATATACTGGGTATAAGCAATAGCTTTTAATAAGCATGTTTAGTCAGATGTAAGCCCCACTGAGCTCTATGGGGCTTAGCCCCTGGTAAGTGTGCATATAACGGCAGTCTAAGAGTTGTGGCGGATCGCACAACTCTTTTGCCCCAGTGCTCACTCCTGTCAAACTGTAGTGTTTGCGGGGTTTTGAAGCATTACAGAACCATGCAAAAACAGTGAACAGAGGTTGAGTGTGGGACAAGTGTGCACACTATGAGCAACAGGGCCTTGATCACAATCAGATGCCCATGGGAAGCCAGCAAGTGGTATCTGTTCACAACAGCACTCCCCTCATGTGGTTCCCAGAGAGAAGAAACATGATGGTGCATCTGCAGCAGCACAACCGGATGCCTTCATCTGCCCCAACTGCAACAAAACTTGTTGTTTAGTCGTGTCCGACTCTTCGTGACCCCTTGGACCAGAGCATGCCAGGCACTCCTCTCTTCCACTGCCTCCCGCAGTTTGGTCACTCATGTTGGTAGCTTCGAGAACACTGTCCAACCATCTCGTCCTCTGTCATCCCCTTCTCCTTGTGCCCTCCATCTTTCCCAACATCAGGGTCTTTTCCAGGGAGTCTTCCCTTCTCATGAGGTGGCCAAAGTATTGGAGCCTCAGCTTCAGGATCTGTCCTTCCAGTGAGCACTCAGAGCTGATTTAAGAATGGATAGGTTTGATCACTGCCCTGTCATGACGAAGGAGCTTGAATAACTCAGAGAAACTATGAGCTATGCTGTGCAGGGCCACCCAAGATGGACAGGTCATAGTGGAGAGTTTTGACTAAACATGATCCACCTGGAGAAGGAACTTGCAAGCCACTCCAGTATCCCTGCCAAGAAAACTCCATGGGCAAAGACAACAAAACTTATCTCTCCAGTATTGGTCTTTACAGCCGCAGCAGGGTCAGTAACCTTCCAACAGTTTGCTGTCATCCCCATAGGTGCATTCCTCCATTATCTCCCGATACAGATGAATGCCGACTGGACTGCCTCTGACTGGGGAGGCGACATCCTCTGCATTCTGGGACTGATAACTAAAAAACTTTCTGATCTCTATCAGTTGTCAGAGATGGAGACCCAGGAAGAAAGGAGGCAAAGGCCATTGAGAAATGAAAATGAATAAATAAATATAGTCAGCTATTGATCACTGAAAAGGCTGCAGGAGTGGGGAGAAGGGCATTTAGGACAGCCAAAATCCTCGGAGCAGTCAGCCTTAGCAATTCAATCTATGTGAGGGATGGGGAAATTGTGGCTCTCCAGGCGTTGTTGGACTCCAACTCCCATCTCTCTTAGCCAGCACGGCCAGTTACCAGGGACGATGGGAGTCGTAGTCCGACAACACCAGGAGGGTGCCGACACAGGGAAGGCTATTGTAGAGAAATCGTTGCGGACAAGAAGCCTCATCAGCAAACAGATCCTTCAGCTTTCACCTTAGACGCTATTCAAACAAGCCCCGCTCACCGATCATAGAATGGGTGCTCCTCCCCGAAATCCTTGAGGTGCTTCTTCTGCTTCTTACTCAAGCTGCTGATCAGCTGCTGCTGCCGGCTAGCTTTCCTCTTCCCCATGTTGTCGAACTTCCTGCTCCGTTTCCCACGTGGATTTCCACCCCTGTCGCTTTACGGCCCCCCAAGTCCGCCGCTTCCCCGCGACTTACGACAGTGGGCTGGGCTGAATCTGCTGTGAGTTCCTTGGCTCCTCCTGTAGGAGGAGTGGCTGGTACCTTGCATGTAAGGGGTTATAGTTAAGGGTTTTTGTTTTTTGTTTTGCACCTTTACGCAGAAGTTTCATTGGGTCCCAGTGAGCTTGCTGGCAAGTAAATGTGTTTAGAAATCGGTTATTTGTGTGCCCCCGCCCCAGTTCGTTGAATGCTCTCTTTAATGCACGTATTATTGAAACAGTTTTAGGGTTCGTTGAGCCTTGCTGGAGATTGGAGCTCTGTGAGGGGGCGGACTACAGTGTCCAGAATCCTTTGCGGTAATCGCAGCTCGGCCGCAGACACGACTTGGAGGTAGAGAAGGCGGGGCCTAGCTGCGGCAGCTGCTTGCCGAAACTAAGCCCCGCCCTGCTCCCCGGGCTCCTTCCCCTGCTGAGGGGGGGCGTGGCTTCGCGGCTCTCTCTCTCTCTCTTGAGACTTTGCCGAGGCGCCATTTTGAAAAGCGTTTTGTTTGTGGGCTGAACCTGAAGAGAGACGAGAGGAGGAGAGGCGGCTTTCTCCTCCCACCCCTTTCGGCACGGTCGCGACGTGGTTTCTGTCAGCCGTTCGGCAAAGCGTCGAGCCGGGTAAGTCCTCCCTCCTCCGGGGCATCTGCTCCATCCTCGTTTTCTCCTCCGCCCGCCTGGAGCGTATACTGTATAACCGTCGCCTCGCTCGGACAGGTATAAAAGGCCTGATCCTGCTGCGTCTTTTCCCTCAGGGGAACCGGCCAGAATTGATGCTCGCAATTTTTGTTTGAACGCGACCCCTGCCCCCCCCCCCCAATCCCCCGTTGCTTGGAGATGCGCTGCCTCTGAATAAGCGCGATCCGCCTATACATGGTCTACTCAGGAGTAAGGACTGTTGGGTTCAACGAGGTTTGACTCCCAGGTAAGGGGGATACAGGAGGAGCCCATCTTTGCGCACATAACCCCGGATTCGGTTGCATTGAACCCGGCTGGGCTTACCTTTGAGGAGGCACGTGTAGGATGGCACGCACGGAGAGGCTTAGCAAATTGGTCATGGCATAAGCTTTCCTGGACCGAGAGGCCAGGTGCACGGAGCGTGGCTTGGCAGCTGTCAGACAGTTGTTCAGGCAGATACGCACAGCAAGTGTTGAGAGACGAGGAATTTTTATTTATTTATTTATTTGCTTTTTAAAGTGCATTTCTGTGACAAGTCGTTTAAAGTAGAAACGTATACAAAATAAGCCGGTGTGGAGGCTTAATGGCAGCATTCCTTGCGTCATCCTCAAGAAAATCAAAGTAAATTTCAGGCGATGAGATGAAGAATACATCCATCCATAATAGCTCATTGCCGATTATTGCTTTTTTATGTGTACTGTATTTGTTGTAAAATACTCGGATATTGTTTTTTATGGATCATGGCATATAGCTATTTTGGAATACTTGCAGTGGGACAGGAGCCCATTGTTTTTACTCTAGCTGAAGCAAATGGATCAAACTTGATGATGGTTTTTTACTTCACATGTGAATTAACTTCCCATAAACACCCCAAAGTGATTTAACAGTAGAAATATATATATGTATGTAAAATAATTTCACGTCGGATGCAGAGAAAGACAAAAAAACAACTGCTTTAAAAGCTTGGGGGGGGGGGTTGAAAAGGTAGTAGAAATGGATTATGTTTAAATTGTAGTGGGAGGGAGTTCCAAAGAGTAGGTGCCCACCAGTGTTTGAATTTCGGGTCGCCAGGTTAGCGACCACAGTTTAAAAACCTTTGCTTTAGTCCATAGTTAATATCATTTCCATTTCTACTGTGCATGTTTCTCTTTCTTGCATACTGGGACAAGTGAATTGTTTTAAGAGCAAACTACAGTGAAGCAATGTAGTTGAGATCATAGAATTGTAGCACTGGAAGGAACCCCAAGGCCAAGGGTCATCTAGTCCAACTCCCTGGCGAATTGACATTTCATTGTGGCGACCATAGCCTAGAGTTAAGGTGCCATTTGGTGCCTAGCTTATACAGACCTCCTGATGAGATTGTATCTGCAGGAGGCTCTCTTCTTCATAAGGCAGTGATCAGTTGGGTAGATACGGAGTGTGATTATCCTAGTTATTCTGTTGAGTCTGGTTAGGCTATCTGAGCATGGAGAATTGTTTAATTGACTACTTTTCAGAAGTGGGAAAAGCTTGAAATCCCAGACAGTCCTATAAATTATACTCTGCATCTACATATATGTTGCTTCATACTTGTTTTGAAATTCCCCTCTTGTGCTACTATCCCCCCCCCCGGTCCCCCACCCGGACACACACACCTCAAATCACTTACTATCTTTCAAGTGTGTGATGGGGGGATTAGTTTGAAACATCATTCAGAAGTTTACAGCAAGTTATACAAAAAAGGTCATATAGATAAATAATATAAAATACAGCAAAATATGCAACATAGTTTATTTAAAAACCCCTTTGGCCAGCTCTTCAGCAGAAAAAAGGCTTCCAGAGCAGCTTAGAAATTTCAGACTTTTAATTGAAAATAAATGGCACAAAAATAAAAAGGGATGCAGAGGGATGAGGAAACCACAAACTTGTTATTGGTTAGAGAATTCTTGTAGTGACCACTGGAATGGAATTTTTTAGGGTAACCGAAAGTGCCGACCTCTGCTGATAGGAATCCCGCAAGCCCATTTCTTCTGCTATATCCCTAACAACAAGAAATCTAAGTAATCAGTTTTAAACTTTGCTAAACAACAACAAAATACCTTTAAAGTGTTTTGAACAAAGCATAAAGCTTTATTGTTTTAATGTATAATGAATAAACTCCATTTTCCACCTTCATACCCTCTTGTACTACTACTGTGCTAGTCAGTTTCATGATACATGCCATCTTTAAGCAATACTTAATAGAATGCAAAGAATAATTTCTTAAAAGAGAGATGTGTGGTTCATGTCCCCCTCTTCTCTGACAGGGGACTATTGTTCTCTGATTCTGTGTTACTGATAGTAGTGCCTACACAGTAACTTTCCATGTGTTCACTGAGAGTGGTGGTGGAATTTTCCTGTTGGCCAATGTAAAGTGGCTCGTGAGTCTCATTACATCTCCCAAGCCTCAGGGTTGACCAGGCCAGTCACATCCACCTTTCTTGCATCTGAGGTCATGTATGATGTCAGATTTAGGAAAGTTCAAGTAGCAGATGTTGCGATGTTTGTGTTCCTGATTCTTCCTTTGCAAGAAAAAAACCAAGCCGTTTTGCCTGACTGCACTGCAATTGATTTCAAGCTGTGGCTGCAAGGGAAGATCTGACTAAATCTACAGATAGAATCACCTGACATCATACAGTGTCCTGTGATTGATAGGTGGGCAGGGGTGCCCACCAATTAAAGTGGCCTGTGGAGGGCTGGCCCTCTGGCTGGCTGGATCCAGGTCCCCACCCCTGGTGTTCGCTCAGCATTTGCCTATTTGTGACATCTTTGTTTTGAAACTGCATTCATAGTTGCATCGTATGGTACAAGGCACAGAGTTGGGTAAGAATATCTAGAAGACTTGCTTTGATATTTCTCTTTGTATCAATAAGATGGTGTATAGTTGTTGGTAACTATTTTTAACAGACTTTGCTGGAAACCTCCAAAATTACATTAGGGGAAATTTGATTCTTAAACTTTTATGTTGAAACATGACTTTATTTTCCCTTCTAGTATTTCTAATAGATGGAAGAAGGTGCTGAAGACCTAATGGATCAGCCTGAATCTGCTCCAGAAAACATACAAGTGACTGAAACAAAAAAAAGGTGAGACACAATTTCTAAGTTACTGCTGTTGTTAAATGTCATATTTAAACAATGAAAAGTGTTTTATAAAAACTAGGAAGAGTCTTGTGGCATCTTGAAGGGTGGTATTCAGCTAAGTTTTTCTTAGAGTAGTTCTAGTGAAATTCATGGAAATAACTTGGTTGTGTTCATTAATTTCAGTGGGTCTACTCTGAATAATTTTGGTTGAATACCACCTTAACATATATGTTCATGTTCATCAGTTGCATGAAGTGTTATCCTGAGTTGCAAGTACATATGTACTGGGTTTCTGTATATTTTTACATATATGTAATCTGAAACAGTGCCCTGGGTCATGTACTGAACATAGTTTGTTGTATCCAACTAAATTTTACTTTGAGTAGACCGATTCAAATTAATTCACTGAAGTTAACTATGACTATTACTGTCAGTGGATCTACTCTGAGCATGACTGGTACTAGGCACAATGCAGCATTACCAGGTAAGATCAGTTGATGAAAGATTTTGAGTGACATAGGGTTGCCATATTTTGAACAGTGAAAATCCAGAAAGAAAAGTTGAGTTTTTTTTCTTTTTGGGGAGGGTGGGGGGCAAATTTGTTGAGCCGTTTTTGAGCTAGTTTTATGGAAAAACTGCACTGCCATATGGGCTGCCATACTTCCAGGTTTTCCGTATATTTGCAATATTCCATATACAGCATGGCTGGGAAATTCTGGACATATGGCAACCCAGGTTGACAGCCCATGAAACTCTGCTTCTGTGCATGGTTTAGGGAGGGAGAGCAGGCTTATATGCCACAGCTATGGGGAAATCACAAATTCAGAGGGTTAAGACTTTTCTAGTGTGTGGCCCACAGGTTATTTTTGACCCTTGCTAAAGGAGGATACAGCTTTCCATATGACACAAAATATCTGCAAGTTTGATGCAAATTTTTGTTCTCTTTTATGGGTGGGGCAGAGGGCCTAATCTACATACAGTGTGGACCTGCAAAATCCTGTTGGCGCCCCTAGCCATAGTAATTGGTCCGTGGTTCTTAGAACAAACAAACAAAAAAAAGTGATCAGAATTTCATATGTTCTCCTTCATTATGCTCAGAGGCCTAAGAGGTCGGGGAAGAGGCCGAGGTGGCAGAGGCTATACTAGAGGGAAAATGCGAGGCAGATCACTGAATGGCTTTGGGCCTATAAGGTAATCTTTCATTATTTACTTATCCAAGATCAGCTTTTTTGTTAGGCAGCATTGAAGATAGCAAAATACAGGCATGTAATGTTGTATACCTTGACTTCAGGTTGTAAACTTCCTAACTGGCACAGTTTTATACACAGTTGCAGTTCAGATTGTGATGATTTTGCAGTCTTAGAGGGATGTGCATGCAGGTGTGTTTCTCCCACTGAAATGAATGGTGCACATGCTTGCTGATGGTCACAGGTCCAACCTCCAGCAGTTCCAAGTAGGACTGGGAAAGACTCGTTCTGAAACTCTGGAATGCGACTGCCATTCAGGATGTGGCCAAAATGGGGTCATCCAGATGTCACTGGACTGTAGCCCCTCTTATTCCTGACCCTTGGTTGTGGAATAAGGCAGCTTCGTATGTTGAGCTGTAACCAAGAACATGGTTAGAACTTAAATCATGAGCTTGTGTTCAGAAGACAAACTAAGGCAAACGTTGACTTGCCGCAGCATGGCTTAGGAGCAAAAGGGACCGGAAAGGACCAAAATGGCTGCAAGCTCTTTTCCAGGAGTCTGCACATTTGCAAACCTGGACTTTTGTCTCTTTATTAAGATTTGCTGAATTGCTCATGCTTTTAGATTGGTGCAGAAAAGTTCTTGTTTTTGCAGACGTGGAATGGGAAGAATGCGCCCATATTCGGATGCAAGAGGTCGAAGAGGAGTACGAGGCGGAACTCTCTTCTCACCATCTCTGCCTAGGAGAGGAATGATGAGAGTGCCTTTTCTGCCACCCCCACCATGGTTAGTATTGAGGTTGCCAGTGCAAATCTATTTAAAAACAGTGACTGTAGTTTTGGGTTAGTTGGGCTATGTTTTGTTTATGCAATTTGCATTAGTTGCAGAATTAGGAGCTTTCTGCAAGCAAAATTCACAAGACCCTGTTTCCTTGTCAAATTCCATAGAATTGGTTGTGTGAGAGTCCACAAAGAAAAAAAAGTTTCAAGAGCTGGAGAGCTGTTTTGGGGATTTTCCTCTGAGAGATAACACTGCAATTGATTTTTTTTGGAATCTAAGTTATGCAACTGAAACGTTGTATGTGACTCAGTATCAGGAGTGCTTCTTTGGAAAGATTTGGGGTTGTAAAATATACCTCAAGAAAGCTGATGCTAATCAGATAGTGAAAGTCTAGGACTGAGAGCTACTGAGTTAGATCAAGCACTCCTATACATACAAGGAGAAATTACCTCATATAATTTTTATTCATTGTGAAAACACATTCATCTAAAATTTGGAGAAAATCTTTTAAAACAGGCAACTATTCCTGGCAACTCTGAGAGCACAATTTTTAGATTTAAAATTTTTTTTTATTATCAATATGATTGCTGTAGTGGGCTCCTTTGGAAGGAATGGCAGAATGTAAACTGAATGACTGAGCAAATTCTAACAAAACTAATAATTACATGATATGGGGTTAATAGTCATATGGTGATGGTCAGCTGGGTCTGTCTCTGCAGTTTTGGGCTTCCTCCCCCACCTCCACCTCCCCCACCACCTGGACCAATGGGCTTCAGGGGAAGACCTCCTCCCCCCAGAGGTAGAGGGATGCCGTCATGGCCACGAGGCCGTTTCCCACCTCCAAGCAGGTAAGATTCCTTTCCCACCCCCCTTTTTAGCTCATTTTACTTTACACCTAAAGAATTTTATGTAACGACGTTTAAAACTTAAGGAAGGTTAAGTATTCAGAACAAGGCTTATCACGTAAACTTAAAAAATCAGAACTTATTGTTAGCATAATATTTAACCACATCGGAAGCCTTCTAAATATGCATGTTGGAAGCGTACTCCAAATTGTAATGTAGGATTTTAAGTGTGTTGTTTTTAAAAAGTAACTCTTTTGAGAAGGGAAAAAAACAATTATGATTTTATCCTTTTATACAGCTTTCCCAGTGGACCCGGTGCACCAGCCCTTCCGCCACCTGGGCGGGGCCAGAGATGGCCTGGGCCGCCAGGTGGCAGATACTATTAAAGAGGCTTATTCTTTAAATTCAGTAACTGGGATACATCCTTTTTACCTTAAGACCATTTGAAATGGCTGGACTAAGAATTGCCTATAAAGCATTAAAGAAGGCAAAGAAAACTAATAGAGTGCTTGATATTCCATATTTTTCCAGCAGCCCTTATGCACCAAGTTGGTAAAAGCCATATTTTTTTAAAATATCCTAAAGACCTGTGACTCCTTGGACACTTTCAAGCATATCCTTTTGAAGTCTGTTGTTTGTGGACATTGGCATCTGCACACAAAAATGAAAAGAAACGTATCTTAAAAATAGGTCAAGCTTTTAACTTAATATTCAATTAAGTTTTGTGTAGCTTTTTTGGAACTACATCTTGATCTGTTTCAGTAACATGTATTTGTTTGTTCTAAACCTTGTGAACTCTGGTTTCAAATGCACTTACATGTAATAATTTCATCAAGATGCTTCTTATTTCAAAGGGGCAATTATTCTGTATCATGTTGGGAAATATAAGCAATGCACAAAATGTAATGGATAAAACAAACTGTGGGTGTTAATTTAAGAAAAAGAAAAAAATTATAAATGAACAGAAGTTTATGGACTTTGTTTAAATTTTTAATTACTGTTTCTGTAACTCAGCTTGACCTTGGTGTTTTAATTTCTAGCATGTTATAACTAAGTGTATACATGGCTAAACATTTGACCTATTGTATAATTACAACTGGTGATGTTATCAAAAACATAAAATGAAAGGCTATATTAAAATCCGCAGTGTGCATATTGTTTTAAATGACAGATTTCTGTACATTACATAACATAATCACTTTAGATTTGATTTTGTTGTGCACTAGAAAAACTTAACAAAAATGGAACATGTAAATCTTCTTTTGCTTGTTAAAATGACAGATAAAATTCTGAAACAGTGCTGTTTAATGTCAAGGATGATCACAGTTGGTAAATTTACATTCATTAATACGGTCTGTGTTCTTCTGTGCTGAGGGCTGAATAGAAACTTTTTTTTACCAGTCTGGTGCAGTTTGGGACTTTTTAACTTAAGCAGTTCCTACACTGGGTCCAAAGTCTACAAGCAAAGTAAAAAAAATGAAGAAAAGCAATAAATTGAGGTATGAAAGCCTATATAGATGTATATATTCTACTCTTAACACTTGGCTTCCAGTTAATTGGTATCTGAACAAAATGTATCAACCTTAGCTTTGATAAAACAAAACAAAACCCCAACTTAGATTGATGCTTGATCAGAACCTCAACATTCCGAATAAATCACAAAAGCTAATATTTAGCCTTCACATCTTATTCTTTAAAGGGGGGGGGGGAATTCAGCTGTGTATAACATATTAGAAAATACTTTATGCTATTCATTTGGTTAAATCATTATACTGGAACATTGCTTTGTTTTGGCTTTGTGTTGGTTCATTATGTTGGTTTAAAAAGACAGTATTGACTGCAACTTTTAAAAAAGTAATCTAATGTTGCCCAATGGTGAAAGAATGATGCTGTTGTTATCTTCTGAAGGGTAACATAGTCACCCTTTGAGGCCAGTGGGAGATGGCATGCAGACCTTTGGGAGAGCTTTCATCAAGCCCTTGAGGTGAGACAGTATTTAAACATTTTCCCCACTCACTTTCTTTTTCTTTGAGTGAAGTGCACATTCATCTGAGTTTGATTCATGTCTTAAGTGGGGCACAGGCACAGCACACATAGTCTCAATTCTGTTTCACTCGGAACATGAGCGGCCAATATACAGAGTTACCTCCTAGTGGAACCCAGTCATACAAAAGGGATTCATCAGGTTCAGTTGGAGCTGCCAAACACATGGTGGTGGGTCAACCAGGCGTGTGTCCAATGAAGCTGGGTTTTATGCAGATCTTTACCGAAAAGGTTACTGTCAGAAATTACTAAGCAGTACACAAATTCTGCTACTTGGAATAACATTTGAACATATAAAGCCATGTTTACACTGAATTGGAACATTCCTCTATCTAGTCCAGGGGTGGGGAATGATCTAGCTACCATGGTATATCCTTATCTCTGCAACACACAGACACATAATAGATCCACTTTGTGAGGTGGGTGGGGTTGGCCATCTGTCAGTCACCTGACATCATGATTGTCAGGTGACCTATTTTTGCCTGTGTGGTTCAAGTGCCATGCTTATTTTTGGGGCTTGCAAAAGGTTGGCTGTGCACTGGGCTTTGCAGTCGCTTGCAAACCCACTTTTGGCACAGATGCATCTTTACCTAACCCACACTTGAGACTGCATATAGGGCAAGTTTGTGTGGCTTAGCGCAAAGGGCCTCCTCATAGGTTTCCTGCTGATCCAGTCTAGTAATGTCTGTTCTTATTGACCATGGAGCACCTAAGATTTTCCCCAGCCTTGTTTTCTGAGATAGCTGTAACTTGGTGCTTCCAGAAATTGAAGCTGGCCTTCTGCTTGCAAATACCACTGAGTATGGCCCATCTTGTTAAAGGAACCACATGCCCTTGATTTCCCCCTTAAACTGAACTAGTATTTGCTGTTCTCCATTCAATGTGTTTGAAAACGCAAGGAGAAAAGGATTAGTATGTTCAGTCTTCTATATTATTCTATACCAACTGCTGACAAGAATCATAGAATCCTAGAGTTGGAAGAGACCACAAGGGCCATCCAGTCCAACCCCCTGCCAAGCAGGAAACACCATCAAAGCATTCCTGACAGATGGCTGTCAAGCCTCCGCTAAAGACCTCCAAAGAAGGAGACTTCACCACACTCCTTGGCAGCAAATTCCACTGTCGAACAGCTCTTACTGTCAGGAAGTTCTTCCTAATGAGTAATGAGCAAGCAAGGCAAAGCTGCTTTGGCAATAGTCAGTAAATCAGTACTAGCCTGTACATTTAGTAGCAGGAATATATTGCTGAATTTTATCTGTTGATATGGAGAGAAAATGAACCCAAGCATAAGAGAGAATGCAAACACACTTAGTGCTCTAGTACGGCAATTCACCTACATGATGGGCAGAGCAATCCAAAATGATAAGGTAGCATGGGTACAGCATATTTACCACTACATCCCAAGTCCTGCTAGCTCATGCCAACCAGCGTAGGTGGTGTGGGTTTTCTCTGTCAGTACAGGCAGTTCAGGCTGGCACAGCTGAGGGATGGAAGGGGGAATGGAACAGCTTTGATGCTGTTACATAGTCAGCTTGGCTCTGCCCTCTGCTGCACCCCATTTCAGAGGTGTAGTACCTCAGTTGTCTCTTAATCACATTCAGCACTAAAGATCTGGGGCTTGGAATTCCTCTTTTCTTTTTCCTTTCTTTTACTATAAGCTGCATGAGATTACTGTTCAGAAATTTAAAATACAGTAGCAGGCTGACTTAACACATATTTCTGATTTTTAATGTTCATGGAGAAGCAATCAGTTTGGAAGCTTGCAATCGCACAAATGTTTGTATAGACTGAGAAATAATTGTCCTTTCTAGTGTATTAAAGTTGCTGCAGCCATCTGAATTGTGTATAAGCATACTACTCTGCAGGAAGATTTCAAGTCTATTGTTAAGGTAACACTTGCTTTCCTTATTGCCCTCTTTAAAAAATGATGATGCTTTGACAATGAAACAGTTTTTTCTGGCCTTTCTTCTATATTTCTGTGGGGAACATCCATTGCAGATGTGAACTTAAATTAACAGCCTGCAAAGCAGTGTGTATCAGTTTTCATAGAGTGCAGCTATTTTAACTTTTCAGGAAGATTAGGTTGAGGTTCCCTGCTCATTTTTTATAAAATTCTACTTGCACTGAATTGCAACTGAGTACAGAAAGAGCTAGTGTCTAGTGCCTGTATAAATTAACTGTAACAATTCTCTGATACAAAGTCAAATGATGGAAACATGGTCCTAATGCCTTCATCATTTAAGCAAGTTTAACCTAAGAATTAGTCCAGATCCAATTCCATGGTATTTATGTTTCTGATACTATACTTGAATTGTATTGTGAGAAGCTTTTGTAAGTTGCTCTGAGAGTCTATTGCCCTATTTAGAAAGGCCAGTGTATTGTTATTTTAGCCACAATCTGGATGTTTTAAGAACCATAAGCAGAGCATGAATGTGGTAGGGTTGCCTCAGGGACCCAGTGTTCAAAGATACTGTTTCTGTTACCAGGAAGAATAGTCATTGATAGATCTCTCACCTTTGGTATATTTGCACTGATCCTGTTAATTTCAATGGGGTCTTTGCAGAGGAAATTCCTGCTGAATTATTCCCCTTGTCAGTAACTCTGTAAGTGCATTTAACTCATTTTTCCCCACAGAGACCATTTCACAGACCTTGAGAGAAACACAGTAGATAAATCTTTCACAGTAGCCTGATCTTGATTCAAGCTTGAGCCAAGGGGTGTGTGTAATATATTAGGAATGTTTTGTCTATTGCAATAAATGACATCCCAAGATCAACTTATTTTTAAGACAAAAATGTTTTTTGCAGTCAATGAATGAGAAACTAATAAAGTATCTAAGCACTGTGATTGTTGTGTGATGGAAGTATTTACAAGGTGTATACAGTACATAAACACTACTCTTCTGTGTAGCATCTTTGGGAGGAAGGAAATGGCTCATATGAATATATACATTATTTACTGCACAGTGGTGGATATGAAGTTTCCTGTCTGACCTGAGATTATTCTGTACATATTCATCCAATTAATCCTAGTTGTATTTGAATAAAATCTAGCATCTATTCCTACCGCACTATTCCTACCTTTAAATGAACAACTGCTACTCAAGAGGACATTATGCTATTGTCTATGGCCCTATTCATCTTCTCTTGCCCTCAAGCTGCTTATGTCAGATGGTTTGCTTAGGTCCAATGGAGCTCCTGTTAAACTGACACAAGATACATAGCTGGCTTATTTTGCCCTGGCACTATTATTGCTGCCAAGAAGATATGTACTGTAGCAGTTTTAACGTTCTGGCTAAAGTCATCAACATGGGGTGGAGTAACTAACCCCACCATTAACTAAACATGACTGGTAATTCAGTCTCCCTGCTGTAGTTTCTTGAGAGCCAAACCACATGGGGAGCTCTCAATACAAATAGGTACTTAACTAGACACTCAATGCCTTTACAGCAGTAGGATCATGTACTGACCAATCCCTGTATCAGGCATCTTTTTTGTGCTCTGGCAGAGTAGAAACCTTTTTCCCTTTGTATTTGCAGCTTTTCTGTATCCTAGCTACCTTGAGTCTAGTTGCTAAGAGACATCCTATACCTAGGAAAGTGTTGGCTATTTGTGATTTTTTTTTCTTAAGAAGACAACTTTATTGAAATACTGTTTCAGTAAACAAAGAATACTATTCAAATGTTGCTCAAAGCAATAATGAAAAAAAGAACCTGATTCCCTGGGCTAAATAGAAAAAGGGGAGAGATGCAGTTCTCAAAATTATCCATTTTGCGTATTAAAAAATAAAATAAAAACTTTTATGTACCTCTAATAAAAAAACAACCCTGAGTGAGACTAACAATGCAATCCTTTATGTAAATTAGTATGTTAAATGAAGCTTGTTCATAGGTTGGTGAATATCTTTTCCAGGAATGCCAGTAACTACTATGGGGTTAGAGTATTCTGGGTTTGGTTCCAAGAGATTGAAATACTTTAGCAAACTGAGTGATTTCACTGATTTGTAAAACAAGAATATGGTTGCTGGGCAATTCAGATATTTGGGGTGAGGGTGCAGATTAACATATCAAATTATTAAGAGTGTTTATGGGAGAAACAGATTGGCTTGTGCCCCAATTAAAAATATTTCTGTAGGCTTTTGATTGTTTCCTAAACATCCTGTGGTTATTAGTAAGCTCTATGTGGGAGATTAGCATCTGCTCAGGGCTGGCCTAATTAAGACAAGCTCTTTGGCACAGCTTGGTCTTACACTTCCTCTTTAGCAACAACAAAAAAGCTAAGAAGGAAAAATTATCTTAAGATTACTGTTCCAGCAAGTATGCCCAATTCTCCAAGAATAGCTGACACTATGGATCAGAACTAACATTAATTGAGGAAAGTCATAAATCCTGCAAAATCATCCTTGGCTGTGTGAAATTGAAGCTCTGTCTCAAGCAATTAGGCATTTTGCATCTCAATCTGATTAGCTCTCATCTTATTCTCAAAAAAGCAGTCACTTTTCTTTTAAGAAGTAGTTATTACACATTAAGTACTTGGGAATTTGGTGCCTATTAAGTAACAGGTAACAGGGTAAATTTTTATCCATTACAATTAATGTCAATTTGGTAATAAAGAGAATGAAGATAAAAGAAGCACCTTTGCACTGAAATAAATTTAGGGGATTTTTTTTTCTTCAGTCGAAGCAACTGAACCATGTATCTATAGGACTGCAACCTTGATTTAATCATCTTAGAGTAAGTCCCATTGAACTCTGTCTTACTTCTGAGTAGACAGGATTTCACTATACATCTACAGCTGCCCAGTGTTTTTTGCAGAGAAGCAGGACATATTTCTACATTTAAACACTAACATAAGGCTGCTTCAGGCTTCTTTCATGAATCATAGTGCACATCAACAGCTAATTTCATGTGCTTTAAATGTAGCAGCAAACACCCATACATCAGTGGGGGTAGAGGGGAAGCTGTGGCAAACATGGTCCTTAGCTGTATTTGGCACGAAGAACTATGGATATCTGGCACCACACCTGCTCCTTCTAGCTGATGTTGCCTTCCATTTCTTATCAGTGGCACACATAAAAGATTCCTATGTAGAACAAATTGACTTTTATAATAAGATCCCTATTGTGAACAAAAAACAGTCGTACCTTGGATCCCAAACACTTGGCGAGTTGAACGTTTTGGCTCCTGAACGCCGCAAACCTGGAAGTGAGTGTTCCGGTTAGCGAACGTTCTTTGCAACCCGAACATCCAGCGCTGTTTCCGTGGCTCCCAACTGGCTGCAGGAGCTTCCTGCAGCTAATCGGAAGCCATGCCTTGGTTTCCAAACATTTTGGAAGTTGACTTCTGGAATGGATTGCGTTCAACTTCCGAAGTACCATTGTATTCTGTTAACACCTTTTCTAATAGTTATATAGAAAGAAGTACAGGTTATTAATACAGTTAGTTGCAGATGGTTTACAAATTCAACCGTACTCTGCTAAGGGCCTCTTTATATTATGCGATTTATATTGAAGTAAATATTCTGATTATAAGCAACAGTGTCAGTAGCATAATTTTAAAGCTTTTTTCTATGTACAGCAAAACATGATACAGTGGTGCCCCGCTAGACGAACGCCTCGCTAGACGAAAAACTCGCTAGACGAACGGCATTCGTCTAGCGGAAGCTGCCCCGCTAGACAAAAAAGTCTATGGGGCTGCTTCACAAGACGAAAATTTTTCGCAGGACGAATTATTTTCGTCTAGCGGGGCACCACTGTACACAAACAACAGATAACACAACTTCTGTCAAGTTTCTGTTGCCACAATCTCTTCCGAAACATGAGGTTTTTTTGAGAATTAATCTGGTCGAAAAGCAGGCTCATTAAAAACTAGTTCATTACAGATCCATTTAAGAAATAGTATATTTCTCTCTAACAGAATGACATTGTTACATTTAATTTCAACGGGGGGGGGGGGAGCGAGGAATCTTCAGACCAGGCATTTAGGATTTACTTGTTGATTCTTCTACTTGAGGCAGTGTGTCCCAGACAGGTCTCTGGATATGTTCAGGAAGTCTTTCTAGTCTTGTCTAAAAAGAAAGTATCAAAAATGAGGTTAAAAATAATAATGCATGTGCAACAGCCATTTTTAATGCTAGAACAATCCTAGCATGTTTCTGTGGTATTTATATACCGTAAATCCTATTCCAAAAATTCAACACATGTATGACATGCAGATAGGCTACCAAGTGGCAAAAATCCTGTTTTGCCTGATAAATGATAAAACTAAGAGTTTATACTACAGAAGAGAGAACAAAGTTAACTAATACCTTTTTTACTTCCATAGCAACCCCTTCAGGTAGATTTCGTTGAATGTATTCCAAGTAAACATTGGCTGTGCTGCCGGTTAAATGCTTTAACTGAAACAGAAACAGTATTTTAGTTTTCACATAGCAATTAATAAGACATGTGCTAAAGGAAACCAATCTGTAGGCTGTATCTGGCTTACTTTTTCCCAGCTTCTGCAGCCCTACTTGGACCAATATAGATACCACTGTTATAACCATTCTAGCTCAAAACATTAGAGGCTTGAATATGGTTCTCAAGCTATTCACCACCTATTATGTTTAATGTTTTACACACAAGTATGTATGTGCATGTGTATGATGAATGAAAGGATAGACAACTATTATTTCCTGAATAATAATAAAAATGTTAATCTGTTTGCTAAGCACGTCTCTTATTTAAACATACAGCTCTTCACTCACCTCCACGTGGCGGTAATGCGTCCTCATTTCATACTGAACTCTGTGCTTCTTGAATATGTGCACTGATTTTAGAAGTGTGAATCGTTCTATCTTCCTTGGAGGCTCCTCTCTAAGAGATACAGTATTCATAGAATCATTGGTCATTTTAGTATATTTACTTATTTCTGAAATTACAGCCACTCCACTGACAGGTTTCAATAATGAAGCTGCCTGGCAAGAAGCGGGGAGCAGGGAGATAAACAACTGAGCCTCCAACTCAACTGATTGGACTTTGTGGCTATATGCAAAGAGATGCACGTAACCTAAGGTTTGGGGGGGAGGGAATCATGGAAATGGACAAGGGGAAACCTCATTAAACTAAAGCCAGTAGCAAAACTCTTGCTGACTTCAAGAACTTTTGACTATGATTTAAATATGCATTGACTAAAACACAAGGTTACTTCTACCTTCAGAAACATTGAACTGTTGTTCAGTATGATAGATTTCATAGCAACAGCAGCCACAAGATGTACAGTGGTACCTTGTGTTAAGAACTTAATTCGTTCTGGAGGTCTGTTCTTAACCTGAGGTACCACTTTAGCTAATGGGGGCTCCCGCTGCGCTGCCATTTCTGTTCTTATCCTGAAGCAAAGTTCTTAACCCAAGGTACTATTTCTGGGTTAGCAGAGTCCGTAACCTGAAGCGTCTGTAACCCGAGGTACCACTGTACTTCTGGACTGTAAATTTGCAAGAAAGTGTCTTGCATAATTTACTAGTCCTTAAGCAAATTATCTAATAGTCCCTATTCCAAAGTTAGAATCAATGAGCCCAACTGTCTGTCTTATCCCATCTTAATTCCAAAGAGTTCAAACTGTCATATGTGGTTCAGCCCTCCATATTTTATCCTCACAACAACCCTGTGATGTAGTTTAAACTGAGAAAGATGATTGGCTGAGGATTTTGAACTTTAATCTCATAGACCCTTGTCTCTAACCACTGCACCACACTTGCCGTCAAAATTATATAAGGGTAGGAATTTGATATCCTGGATTCTCTCTAATCAATAAAACAGTTTTAGTGTGCTTTATGCATTCTCTCATTTTTCAAATGTCAATAAAACCATTAGATTTGAAAGCATTAAGCTAAGATGCAATTTTGCTAAGTCTTTTATAATTATCCAGCTATAGGGTTGTTGGACTAATTAGAAAAGGAGATTCTAGAATTACTGAGTAACTACAAAGGATAATTGTACTTACACTTTTTCTATGGAGAGACCAAGTTCTTTAGCTGCAAGCACCATGAAATACTCATAACTGTCCAACACCATTCTGTCATGACCTTTCACCAAAACAGCCAGTTTCTTATATAGCACGTCTGGTTCATCTGAAACAGATACCTGGGAGTGAAAGCAATGAGAAATAAACGAAGACGCACTCATATTTTAAGGCTAGGCAGCCTTAATGCATGGTTCATTAAAATCTCTTTTTAAATCATTGAGTTCAAATTAAGTTGTTATATACATTTTTTGTGCCCCCAACATCTTTTAAACCCGTATCAGTATACAGTGGTACCTTGGTTCTTGAACTTAATCCATTCTGGGAGTCCATTTGACTCCCGAAACCATTCAAAAACTAAGGTGCGGCTTCCGATTGGCTGCAGGAGCTTCCTGCACTCAAGCGGAAGCCGTGTCTGACGTTCGGCTTCCAAAAAATGTTCGCAAACCGGAACACTTCCAGGTTTGCGACATTCGGGAGCCGATTTGTTTGGGAGCCCAGCTGTTCGAGTACCAAGGTACCAATGTATAAAGACGACTCTGAACTTACATGGGAGTTACATTCTGAGGATAGTGCATAAAGCCAAAATTGCACATAGCCAAAACACATAGGAATAAATGGCAGGTGGGAAAACTAATGTATTTTTTCCCAGGATGCCCGCCCCCTTTCCATCCTCTTTTTATTTTTTTAAATTTGCCAAGCATGTAAAGCTGAATGCGCACAAGTTTGATATTCATAAGTTGTAAGGTACCTGTACTCCCAATCTTGAGGTTAATATTTTTCAGAACATTTTATTAGTTACTGGCAAGATACAAAAAGTTCAAAACTCAAGACTTACCAGGGATTTTTCCTTGGGCTGCTGAATATTGGTGTGCACGCCTGAAAACTGAAACCACATCAAGTGATTGTTGCTGAAATAGGAAAAAGGGTGTGTGTGTGATAGTATCACAACAGGTGCAATATAAGAAAAAAATGTTTTAAGAATTTAGCTGGAAGTGATAAACTTACTGAAGAAAGCTACATTGCTTTAGTGGAACTCCTCTTGTTAAAAGGCAAGTCTCTGGTCCCTAAGAACATAATATAGGATTGGTATGTTAAGATTGCAATGTTGCTACATTGTTGGTCAGCTGCTTCAGCTTTCCAGATTTATTTAGTCAAATAAGAAAATAAATGCCTAGATACCCACCCCCATCTAAAATACATGAGAAAAAAGTGGGCAGTTGATGAGAAAGGAGACTTTATATATAACATTAATACAAAAGGCAGTCCACAATTACAAAGTATCACATCGGTTCTTTCTAGATTCTTCATGTATTCATGTACACTGTCGTAACTGGATCTCCTACACAATCCCAATTCCTCTTCAAGGCCTTCATGTTTAAATGGGCTGCTGCTCATCCATTGAGGCCAAACGTGCCCCGTCATAAGCACAGGATTTCCCTCCTGGCTGCTTTTGGGATTTCTTAGCAGATTCAGAACCTGATGTTGTAAAAGCTGTTAAAGGGCAATGGTGTACAGGAGGAGGGAAGGGCAATAACAACTACTTCCCTTGCCAGGCTGCAATGACATGGAAGCATTTATGTCCCATGCTGCTCTATGAGATACGCACACCAGTCCATAAGCAGCCACCAATAAGGTTTGCCACTGGGATTCTGGGAGTGCTCCTATGCATCTAAAAGCTATGAGAAGAGCCAAGCAAAACCACAGCAAATAGATCTTTTTCCAGTGTAAAGGTGGTCACTGGGAAAACCTCTTCGAATGTTGCCTGATAGAAGACAAAGGCACTGGACAATGGCTATTTTTCTCTTGTTGACTGTGTCTACTGAGATGAATGGCAAAGCTACTCAAAGGGTTTTAGAGATCACCATTTAAGCAACAGAGCATTGCTTTAGTGTTTAATTCCAATAACATAGAGCCAATGCCAGTAAAAGCTTTAAACAATTTTCCATTGCAAAGACTCGAATGCAGCCCTGCAAGGAAGACTAGGTTGGCAGTGTCTGGCCCAAGATCACTGTGTGAATTTTGTGGCTCAGTGGGCATTTGAACCCGGGTCTCCTAGTTTGCAGAGGGACACGGGTGGCACTGTGGTCTAAACCACAGATCCTAGGGCTTGCCGATCAGAAGGTCAGCGGTTCGAAGGTTGGCAGTTCAAATCCCCGCAATGGGGTGAGCTCCTGTTGTTTGGTCCCAGCTACTGCTCACCTAGCAGTTCAAAAGCACATCAAAGTGAAAATAGATAAATAGGTACCGCTCCGGTGGGAAGGTAAACGGTATTTCCGTGTGCTGCTCTGGTTCGCCAGAAGCAGCTTAGTCATGCTGGCCACATGACCCGGAAAAACTTCTGCAGACAAACACGGCTCCCTCGGCCTATAGAGCGAGATGAGCACGCAACCCTAGAGTCGTCTGCGAGACTGGACCTAATGGTCAGGGGTACCTTTACCTTTACTCCTAGTTTGCAGATATGCATGTACAGTGGTACCTCGGGTTAAGAACTTAATTCATTCTGGAGGTCTGTTCTTAACCTGAAACTGTTCTTAACCTGAAGTACCACTTTAGCTAATGGGGCCTCCCGCTGCCGCTGCGCCACCAGAACACGATTTCTGTTCTTAGCCTGAAGCAAAGTTCATAACCCAAGGTACTATTTCTGGGTTAGCAGTCTGTAACCTGAGGTACCACTGTATTACCACTTATTACAGCCTACAACCTCGGAATGCTAACCTTTCAAATGCAGCTTGCAAAAAAACAAAAACAAAAAAACCACAGCAAACGATAGCAACGTATGACCCCTTCTCACAGGGACCTGTGGTGGGGAAGGGATCAAATTCTGCGGGAGCAGATCCATCGCTGAGGTGGTCCTTCCCACAGGAAAGGTGGCGGCGAGACATAAAAGCCCGGCTCTGAGGTGATCATCTTCGCCAACCTCCCTCTCCTGAAACATCCCTCCCGCTCAGATATATATTATCTAAAGGCAGCTCCGATGTCGGCATTTTAAGATTATCACCCTATATTTAGCGGTTTAGACATCAACTTATTCCGCCCCGGGGAGCCTCCTCGCTGCTCAGCCGAACCCTGCCCCTAGGGACGCCACAATCACCTTCCACAGCCGGCACAAGAAGCTCATTCCTCTCCGCGCCGCCATCTTGCCCTTCCCCAAGCAACTTCCTACTGCCATGATATCATAGAGCTCAGCTTCCTGTAGGGCCTCAGCAGCGGCGGCGGCGTCTATCTCTATGGCCTTGGGATACAGCCAATCATAGAGTTCTCTAGCCAAAGAAACCATAGAGGCGTAAACAACAAAAGTTCCTCCTCTGGTCGTGTGATTTTCTCGCTAGAGCGGCAAAAGCTACAGCTGCTCATAGTAGACGTCTTTATTGCTGCAGTGCCTTTGGTAGCAATGTAACAAATAACTACCAGGGGGCTAGGAAAGGGAAGTACATGCAGATCTTACAGTGTGGGGAAAATTTGATTACTATTTTATTTGAAAAAGTGCGGCATTTATTATTATTATTATTATTATTATTATTATTATTTTAATGACTTGCAAATTCTCCTTGCTCCAAGGAGGAAAATACAAAACCGTCTAAAATTTCCCTTAATATCGCGGAAGAATGGGTAACGCCCATATTCCAAACAAAATAAAAAATAAAAAATTTCCTTCCAGTAGCACCTTAGAGACCATGCACACGAAAGCTCATACCAAGAAAAAACTTAGTTGGTCTCTAAGGTGCTACTGGAAGGAATTTTTTATTTTGTTTTGACAATGGCAGACCAACACGGCTACCTACCTGTAACTGCCCAAGGTCTTGAGGATAAATTGGGTTTTGGAACTACAATTCCCATCAACTTCAGCATGCAATGTTGGCTTTCAAGGATGATGGGAGTTGCAGTCCATCAGCAGATGGTAGAGGAGCTGGTCGCCATCCCTGCTGGTAAAAACCCTGTCGGCATAGTCAGTGGTTCATAAATGAAGTGTAAATGGCATTAGCAGAGCAACCTTGTGCTGCAGCTCTGAGTTGTTCTAGCCACAGGGCTGCGCTGGGGTGTGTGTGTGTGTGTGTGTGATGAAGAAGTTTGTTACTATTATTCATTACATTTCTATAACACCTTTCATCCGCAGATCACAGGGCTGCTTACTGTATAAACACACAACACAACAAACAAAACAATAACTCCCCCTCCTCCCAGTTTAAAAGGCCACGGATTTTTAAAATTTAGCCAAAGGACTGAGAGAAGAGGAAAGTTTTTGCCTGGCGCCTGAGAATATGTACAGCTATGTAATGTACTCCAGGATTTAACTTCCGTCTGGTTGCAGATCGGGGTGGAGTTAAGTTTATTATGCCTTATTATGATCACCATCTTTGAGAACAGTTGCTACTTAACGCCGCTTTGATAAAGGCTTTAATAAAGAAACCTTTTCTTTACCAAACAAAACAACCACCACCCCACACCACCCTTTTGTACAAACAAGCAGGATTGTTAAATAGTACTTTAAAATGCTGCTAAAGACATGGGTTTTGTAGCATCGATTAATGTTGTATGCTTTAGTCACACCCAGTGAAATTAACAGACATGACAGAGGCCAGTTAATTTCAGCAGGTCTAATCTGCATAGAACCACACTATGGTTTGCAGCTCTTTGCATTTGTATTATCAACATGATGCTACCCTCAAACAACGCAATTATTTTGTTGTTGTTATTTTTAAAGCAACAACAACACTGATCTTGATCCTTCCCCCAAGGTCAAAGACAAAAAGCAACACCTACTTGTATGACCGGTAAGGAATGAAGTTGCTCCACAAATACCTATGGGTGTGGAATACTCTGCTCTAATTCAAATGTGAGGTGGGGTGGGGGGGAGACGAACAACTAAATAATGCTCAAATGTGGACACAGCGTTAGCTGGATGCAACCGTCAACAAATTTTATATGAACTTCAGGCATCTGATGAAGTGCCACAATAAATGGGTCAAATCTTTACAGTGTCACAAGACTCTTGTTGTTTTTGGTACATGAGACAAACACAGATCCTCCTCTGGAAATGACTGAAATGCTAGTGCGGCAGTTATGCACACACCTATTCTTTCTCACCTATGTAGTGGGGGGGGCACTACCTTTAAGTTTGGGGGGCCATTTTGGTACAGGAAACTCAGATAAACATCCCAACTTTTAAAAAATGCTACATATTTCAAATGAAGATTTATTTAAAAGAATTCTTTTGTCACGTGAACAGGGGGGATCAGCAAAGTACATTTTATCAAAAGTATAAAATACTGTTCTGTGGCAGCGTTACATTGGATCCCTTTGATTTTACAAATACAATATTCTGTCAATTTAAGAAAAAGCAGAAATATTTCTATATAGTACATAGTGCTCACATGAACTAACTGGGATTCGTGCCCCCTCCAAAGAAACAAAAAGGAAAGGGGGAAAGGGAAATAAAGAAAGGACACCATGGCACATCATCATATGAAATTAAACATTTTAGTGCAAACCTGAATAAAATTACACCCTGAAGTTAAACCACATGCAGTTCAGGTGCAATTAAGCCGTAACAGGCAAAGTTTTCTTTACAAAAATAAAAAGAACTACATTTAAATGTTTATTATTTCATCCCCAAAGAACATTCTTTACACTACACTGCAACTCTGAAATTATTTACAGCTTTTCTGTAACAATATAACAGCAGTTAAATATGTCTGAAAATAAGATTTCCCCCCCACAAAATAGATTTTTTTTCTTTTGTTATGTACAATTTTTCTCTTAATTCTCTACTGGAACTATACCACAATAAACATGAAACATTAACAAAAAGGGAAATAAAAGATCAAATTTTCCAGCAAAATGCTGACCATTTTTAGATGTTATTTACCACTGCAATGTTTTAGAAATACAGAACCGATGTATAGAAGTTAAACAAGGATCAATATTTCTTCCAGGGATTATTTTGAGATTCTCTTTGGTTATTTTAAACCACGTCATTTGCTCCACAATACTTTTACAAGATGGCAATTTTCCGTCACACCTTCCAGTGTGATGCAAGAATGCTACTAAAGGTGGTTTAGTAACCACTAAAGGTGGTTATAAATCTGAAGGAAAGGCCTAAACACTGCAATTTCACATTGGAGAAATCACTGCTCGCCAACAAGGATATGCATCACCCCAAACCTTCCATGTTTTAACAAGTCCTTACCTAGAAGAGACCTTTGTTACATGGGCTTGCTGGTGTAATGCTGCATCATACTGTCCAGTCAAATATAAACTCAATGAATCTGTTTGGAAGGAACTATTGTTATATATGCATTAGCCTCCTCTCTTTATTTATTGGTTAGAGATCATGCATATGTCATAATAGGTTTCCAAACACTTGCAACCCGATTGTCTAGGACCGGCCAATTGGTTTCAAAGAATAGCTCAGCTGGTCTTTCCTGTGTATTACATTTAGATTCTGTGTCAGCCTGCTAAACTGGAAATGCAAGAAATCTTCATCCATGTAATCGTACTTTAATGGCAAATGGCAAAAGAATTAGTTAAACTGATTGGTCTAGATTTGCACTACAGGAAAGCATATACAGTACATTGGTAAGATTTCAGCTGATGCCCTCTGCTGTGTTAGCCAGGAAATACCACAGCATTACTGTGTTTGTGACGAGGAAGCAGTGAAAGACAGTCCGTGGTACCTATTTAGCTTGTTCTTGTTTTATCCTAAAGGTACAATGATTCCTTTGCCTACTGAAGGAGTGTGTCAACTGGTAAAATCAGCAGAAATAATAATTTTTCCATTGCAAACAGGATACAGATCTCTGGAACTGTGGCTATGTTTGCCTTGGCTGCTACAAATTTTTTTTGGCAAAAAAAATCTGGATGCTTGTGTAATTAGTTGCCTATAGGCTGGATATATTTTGTTTTATGATGCTCCTCTATTTTTTTTAATGCATTATTTACTGCAACCGCATGTAACTGTTATGGCCAATGGCTAAAACAAATAATCAGCGAGCTGGTCAGATACTGACCTACACAACACCACCATTATGCTAGCCCCCTGCCAAGCTTCTCACAGCGGAATCTGATTACAGATTACAGATGGAAAAAATATACAATCTCTGACTGTTGAGAATTCCTAAGGGTCTGTTCCAGTAGATGCCAGTCAACGAAAACTGGGACATTCCTTTTGAAAATAATACTGAGAGAGAGAAATATTCTGCTCAGGCATGCAGGTACCAGCATCTCACTTAGAACACTGCAAATGTCACTTGCCATTTCATAGGAGAGCAAGGATGCTTATAGGTGTCATGTAACTCCCTGCATTAGCTAACCCCTAAAAACGGGTCAACCATGCAGGGCGGTCAGTGATCAGCTGGACATATGAGAAGCATCTCACACAGCATGCAAATTGCCAGTTCTCTCCATCAGTTATGTCGGGCAACAGCAACAGGTGAAGGCAAATCACACCCCTTGACTGAGATGGTCAAACACACTCAAGAACCATATCCAATTCTCCAAAAACAACCTGGGTGATGCTAGCTATTCCCTGGTAAGAACAGATTTGCTGGGGGGGGGGGAAGAATAGTAGTTTGCAAGGAGCACCCAATAGTTCCTCTGCATTTATCAAAATGCTTTCAATGATTATTAAATCGGTCGACTCACACTGAAATCTCAGACAATCTCTGAGATTGTCTCCATGCAGATCCTCAGGGACACGGCCACACAGAGGATGCGATTCCAACTGGAGATGCAGTTGCCTGGAAAACTAGTATCTGACCACGGTTTTCTGGCAGCAATTTAAGTGAACAAAGCAACACATTTCTTTTCAACCCTGAATCACCACTGAGAAGTATCGGGTGTAAACTGGGAACGCCCTGGGTCAGCTGCTATTCCCCCCCCCCCTGAAATGCTTGGTGGATGTGCCAAGTGAAGACTATTTCAGTTGTCTAAAGTGGCCCTGGATTAAGAGGGTCAATCTTCATCTGATTTGGGGGAATCCAAGAGCCACGTCTCACCAGTGTCACCCATGACTGGCGCAGCTTTTGAACCCGAGTGGGAACATGGCCATGAACGGTTTGGCTTTGATTGAGAGAAATACAAGACGTTTCTGACTATTAACTTTTTCTAGGGCCCTGGTCTGACTCTTTAGGTGCAAACGTAAGATATAGTAACTGTCTATTTTCCCATCATACTTTGCAACTTTTATAAGCAATAAGAGGAGATGCAAAAGAAGACCTTGCCTGGGGAATAATCCCACTCCTAGCTCTGGGAAGGAAAAAGGTGCAAGCTGCTTAGCCAAGTCATTCCAAAGTTGAACATGCTGACTTACTTGAACAGGAATGAGGAAGCTGTGGCCTGATAAAAAAAATTCATAAAGTAGAGGTGTGTGTTTATTTATTGGATTTCCATACCTGCCACCCCCTGACCCAAACTGCTGAATGTTTGCTGGGCATTATCGCTTCCAAGAGCAAACCTATAGCTCCATAAGAGAGTCCTGGCAGGCATAAAACCCTCACTGTTAAGTGTATATATTTGTGCTAACAATTTCAGCCAAGCTATGTAATTTTTATTTCTTACATACATACATAAACGGCCTCTGGCCACGATGAAAATCTTAACGTGCTTAGAAAAAAGGACCGATTTACCTAAAAGTGGAAATCTCCCCCCCCCCTCTTCTTTCTGTGAGGAAAGGTCTTGATAAGTACCACTGCCTCTAGGCAGCAAATAATAATAATAATATTATTAATAATTAATAATTAATCCCTGCACACTCTTCAAGGATAACCTTTTTAAAACAAAAAAAGTGATAAAACTTTTGCAGATGGAGGTATTTCAGTGCATTCCTATCACGAATGCACATCCAAGCCAGTAGTCTCCAGTCAAAGGACTTTTCAGATGTGCCTCAGCAGCATCTCCCATGGTGAAGGAGCTCTGAAGTGCACAAAACAAGTAGAGCCCTTCTCAAAGAAACAGATTGCCTCCTAAAAGGGAAAGGAGGAAGTGAATGCAGATTCGCAGAGGGCTAATCTAGCTGTTCTCGCTCCCTTCAAAGGCTGCTCAAATATCTTCTGGGTCAAAGTAAAGTGGAATAGGCCACCGAGCCCATCCATCTGTACAGAGCCAAGTCTTCTTGTTAAGAAGGAAACCTGAAGGCGCCTTGGAAGCCTCCATCCACCACAGAACATTCTGTGTCATGGGAAAGAACTTGCCACGGCTACTTCTCTGCCTTAAGTATCCCCCATCAGCAAAGAGGCCCTATAACAGCCCCAGCGACATGTTGGAGCAAAACTTTCAGATGCCAACAATCCAAGTCTCAGCTTCTGTTTATTGCAGAGACAGCATTCTTTGTTGTGGCAGATGTTTTGAGGCCAGAGCTGAAGGCACAAAATGAAACACATTTTGAAAAGAAAAAGAAACCAAAATCTACTCGTATACGGGGTGCGGTGGTGGGGAAAAGGAAAACCCTGAGGTGTTGCAAATGAATTTGGGGACTTATCGCGTAAATGCCTGAAAGGAAACAGTAAGGAAATAAGAGGTCTCAGAACCAACTAGTTTGCAAGGTTTTTGACAAAAATAGCTTTCAAATGGGGGGGGGGGGTTGAATCTTTTTGCAATCATAGTTGCAAAAAGTAAAATGACCAACAGCAATAACCAGATTTATCCCACTTTCCTCCACCCCACAAAAAAACTTTCAAACTATTCAGATAGTTTAAAATAAAAGGGAAGTAAACACTTAACCCTCCCAGCTGAAGGAAAATAATTCCAACAGGCACCCATAATTTTACAGAATGGCTTTTTTCCCCCTCTACAGCTCCACATCATCCTGAAGCAAATCTGTGTCTTCTTCATCCAGTAAGAGGTCAGGGTCTATCACTTCAGTACCGTCCATGACCTCTCCCAGTTCCTGGACAACATCGCTGCTGAGGTCATCGGCTTCCTCAACCTGCTTTATCAAGTCCAAATGATCCAAGGGTATCAAGCTATGCCCAGAGGGCCCCGTGGTCCTTGCAATCGTAGCCGCCATTTCAGCTGCAACAGCAGCCTTCTGGGCTTTCTGCCGCTGCTGCTCTTCCTGTTGCCGGTGTGTTTTCATGTGAGCATTCCGGCTTTTGATTTTGAAAAACATCCTAGGGTGGGGGTGGCGGGAGGAAGAGAAAGGAGAGGGAGAGGGAGAGGGAGAGGGAGAGAGCAGATTTCATAAACAATTATTTTGAGTAAATGAGGACCTGTGTGCTACTGTGAACATCCGAAAAGTGTAGAATATACAGTTAAATGCAATTCCAAGCAGGCAGACTTTGCCAATATAATAAAATTATTACCAGTAGTAGTAGTGGTGTTAGTATTACTATTATTATTACTACTATTATTTTTCACCCTGTCAGCTCAGCTGCTTGTTTGGGGGAACTGCCCGCACTGTCCTAAATCCAGCACTGTTTCCAAGCATTCACAAGAAGGGAACCAGATGTTAGTTAGGCCTTTGAATGATCATTTCAAGAGGGGAAGGAGGCTGCCTTGTTACCAATGGAAGGATAATGGAAGGTGAGGGGAGAACTGGGCTCCAAGGATGGGTGCCCTCTGCTCTCCCAACACCCCTCCGGTCATCAAGGGATGGAGGCAGACCTGGCCCTTTTGCTGCTAAAAGTTCCGTTTGTAGAAAAGAACTCTGGGTTGAAATAATGAGCAATAGATGGTATGCATCCTCAGACACCAATTCCCTCATTCTCCAGGATCCTTCGGGCCAAGCACTGCTGAATGGGTGGTTGTTACAAGAAGTCCCGGTGGGCACTGGCAGCAAAGCCTCGCAGGGATCAGCTGCATCAGCAGCAGGGAACCATCTGGCCTTCATCAGACCTGCCAGGCCTCCCCATTTGGACTGTGAGGCTCTTTTGGCCACACCACACACTCACCTGTGTGGAACTGACAAGCAGGTATTGTTGTTGTTTGTGAAGTACTTTGTATGCCAACCCTTGACATTATAAAGAATGCCAGGTGTGGGACGGGTAAAAGATGTGGCTGGGTCAAAGACATAACTCACCAGCTGATCAGCAGTACCTGCAAAACACAGCTGCTCTATACAGATTCAGAGCACTGGTCCATCTAGCTCAGGACTGTTTACACTAGCTGGGAGCAGCTCTCCAGGATTTCAGGCAGGGAATGTTTCCAGCCCTCCCTGGAGATGCCGGGGTTTGAACCTGGGATGTCCTGCAAGCACAGCACATTTTCTGCCGCTATGATGCAGACCACCCATAGATTCATAGTCCAGTGGTACACCATACAAAGTACTTCACAAACAACAACAATCACCTGCTTGTCAGTTCCTGCAAAAAGGCCTGCATGCCACGCGTTACTTTGAAATAGCCGGTCGACTGATGAAGCTTGCCTAGCTCTGTGCACATTTCAAGCCCCAGGTGGCTCCATCCACCTCTCAAACTTGGTCTACAGCGAGTAGGGGAGATGGGGATCCAGTCCAGTGGCCAGATCTAGTTCCCCACCCTGGGCTGGACTGGTGCAGCCAAGGGGTCTTGCTCTGAGTGCCTATCAGCTGATCGTTGCTGGCAGCGAACTCCCCTGGGATTGGCTACATCAAGAAGTTTCCCATCCTCTGTTCAGGTGTCAAAACACTGCAGGTAACCCAAGGAGGGATCACAGCAGGACCAACCAGGGGTGTGGTGTGGTCTAGGAAGGGTGTGTGGCCTCAGGCACATTCCAAGGACCGGACAGGGAGACCTGGTGGGGTACATTTTGAACCTGGGCCAAAGGTTCCCTACCCCTGGCTTATACTATTCTAGGGAGCCCCACTCCTAACATCTCAGTTTATTGCCCCCTGATAAAACAACTAAGTTCTCTCTGTGTTTTTCACATCTACTCACTTGCCACATTCTTTACAAGGGAAAAGTGTAGTTGGGTCTGTCTCGCCACTTGTCGTACTGTGAGCTGGGGAGTTTTTGGCAGGGCCGTAATCATTCTGGGAGCTGGATTTCTGCTTCACACCGTGGCTCCCACCGCGGGATTTCGTCACAGGGTTTGTACCGCCATGAATGCGAACGTGGCCATTCAGAGCTGGTCTGGAGTTGAACATCTAGGGGACAAAAGGATAGCTCAGTTGGTAGAGCCTGAGACTCTTAATCTCAGGGTCGTGGGTTCAAGGCCCATGTTGGGCAAAAGAATCATGCATTGCAGAGGGTTGGCCAAGATGGCCCTCGTGGTCCCTTGCAACTCTACAGTTCTAAGTCACAAAAGTGAAGTGCAATCAAGAGTTTCCCACAGGCATCTGGTTGGCAACTGTGAGAACTGGATGTTGCACTAAGACGGGCCTCTGGCCTGATCCAGCAGGCTCTTCATATGTAATATCAAAGCAGTTTTAAACAGGAACTTGTTTTGCTCTCATTCTGGTTGCTTGCTTAAAAACGTAAGGAGAATCCTGCTGGATCAGTTAAAAACTTCCATCTAGCCCAACTTTGTTTTTCTTAACTACCATATTAAACAGAAAAGAGAAGGAAGAGAAAAAGGGAAGAGACCTCTAGGCACCTAGTAAGAGACTTCTCAGGCCTCATGTGTTTTGGAATAAATCCTTCTTCAGGGGGACTCTTGAATAACAGTTTGTGACCCAGTCTGTAAAGCACAGCTGCAGCTTAGTTCCTAGAGAGCTCAACGAGGAGGATTTTCTCGAAAATGTGTTGGGATTAATAAACCTTTTCTTGTGTACTTGGGAGATATCCAACCTTTTTCTTCCTATGATGGCGGTCAGCCAATTCAACAAGCCCTCCCCAAATGTTTTACCCTTTCATCATAGGTGAGTTGATCCATCTCCCTGATGGTTTTGGGTTGCCCTCTTCTGACCTTTTTCCAGCTCTACAATATCCCTTTCTGAGGTGGGGCAACCCGAACTGGACGTAACATTCCAAGCACAGCTGTACCATAGAATTAAAATGTTTCCAAGTCCACTTACCGCTCCGCAGTCCGGCATTTCACATGTAAATGAGGTCTCTGGGAGTGTGGGGCTTTGCAAGGAAGGCAGGTTAATAGGTTCAGCAGCAATAATTGAAGGCGGCTCAGGAGAATTCCGAATTTCAGCTTCCTCTTTGACTGACTTCTTGTCCTCCTCTGCCTGCTCCTCTTCCTCTAATTCATCGTCTTCACCGCTGGTCTGAAATTCAAAAGGGATTTTAGGGGAGGTGGGGTTGGAGAGCAAGCATGCCTTAAATAAATGGAGACAGGAAAGCTCTTCTCTCAGCTCTGAAGGAGGGAGGGGTCTTTCCCCAAGCTGGTTGACCTCCTCCCAGCTCAAAAAAATAAAGTTGAACAGCTGGTAAAAGCCGCTTTCACCAACCTGGAGCACTCTGGCTAGCAGTGGCTCTCCAGGTAAGAGGTCTTTCCTATTCCTTGCTATCTGATCCTTTAAACTGGAGATGCCAGGGGATTTCTGAACCTTGGAACAATGTCAGAAATAAGTATCTGGAGAGCACAAGTTCACAAACTAGAAAAATAAAAAGGAGGGCGGCTCTTACCAGGCATTCATTTTTCACTTCTGCCAAGCGTGTTCTGTGCTTTCGTCCTAAATGCATGATTTTCTTCCAGGTGTAATAGTATTCCACACACTGGGCCACCGTCTTCGACTTCACCTACAGTCAAACAATAATTCAGATGCTGCAACGTTGATCTACGATTGCGTGGCGTTCAGCACAACACCAAAAACATCACTCACTCGTGTCTTGATCACGAAGAGCGGAGGAAGGCTTGAAAGCATGAATTGGGCTACAGATATTATGGGAGTATTTTTACCCATCCTCCCAGTCACATGCTCATTTTTATCCTGCCAGTCCATTATGGAGCACTGGGTGACCGTCCTGTTTAGACTGGGAGAGGGGCTGGGCTCTATGTCACCCAACGAGATTCATTTACCGAGCAGGGAGTATGAACTTGGGTCTCCCCACTTCAACGCAGATGCTCTCTGCCCCAACCACACACACCCTTCAACATTCCCTCTCCCCCACTCTAATTTCAGCAAAAAAAAAAAATCTTGCTCAGTATCACAGACACAGTAAAATAAACCGAATCCTTACAGGAGTCTCTCATAAGCTAGATTGTATGAATGCCCCCCAACATGGATGAATGAGCAATGCTTGGTGGGCGAGTGTGGAAAGAAAGTTAATGTACACCATGTGGGTAAGAGCACATGATAATGGTGGGCATAAGGCCTCTCTGGGTGAGAGCCAGGGAGATGGGGTCTGCATGGGAGATGGGGTTAGGGTCCTTGGAACGGAGACTGAGTTTCGGAACTAAACAATTAGATACAGGTGCACTGCGTGAAACAGGGTGATGTTTTGCATTCTACTATTTGTGCGCTGACGTCATTGCTTAAATGGAAATACTAAATCTGTTTCACTTTTTTGTATTGCTTTATACAATGTTGAGTGGATCTATCTTTTTCTTTTTAAACTCATTGATACCCAGTATTTTCCAGTCGTTATATTTTTTGTTCATTTGCTATGTTGTGAATCACTTTGGGCCTGGTTTTTGGTGGGAAAGTGGCAAAGAAAATCAACAGGGGATGATGAAGATGTTGATAATGTTCTACTTTCATATGATGAAACTAACTTAGAGGCTGAAAACCACAAGATCAGGAATGTCAGAACAAAGCACGAACAAGGACAAAAAGCCTTACCATTTTCTGTACCAAAATAAAATCTTTGCTGTATGTGTGTAATGCTTTGCTGAACAGCTTTCTTTCAACGGGTGTCCACTGGTCTGAACCTGAAAGAAAGAAACGAGTAATAATCGAGGGTGGGGGTGTGCCTGCACCATGGTACAAAAATGAAAGTGCTATCACATTTGCAAAGCTAAGCAGGTTCCGGTATGGCTTCAAATTGGATGGGGAACCGCATGTTGAGATTCCTGCATTGCACGGAGTTGGACTAGATGACCCTTGGGGGTCACTTCTAACTCTACAGTTCGAAGATTCTATGATTTCTGTAAGTGGGTGTGTATGTATACTGTCAATGGAATAACTATTTTCTCTGAACTTCATCAGTGAAAGCTGCATTGCTTCCACGAGCAAAGGACTCACACACAGAACTAGCCTTTATTAGGTAACCATTTTAACTCATCTGTTCAGGAACTTACCAGCATAGTGATAACTTGCCAGAGGATGCGATTTTGCTCTTGCCGGCTTCAACAAAAGCAGCATCTCCAGAGCAACCTGCAGGACAAAGAGAGGCAAGCAGAATTGTATGCAACTTGTTCTTAATTATTACGACTCTATCTTCTTTTAACACTCTATGACTCTTAATTATTATGACTCTTTTGCTTCTTTTAATAATGTAATAAAATAATATTTACATACCATTTGTTCTATGTGCACTAAGAGCTCTTTATACATTCTCTCAGCAATCCTTTTTCTTATAATTTATGCTTTTCAGATTTATACATTTCACTAAGTTTACAATCATTTTAACGTTTCAAAACTTGACTTCCTTCCCCCCTTTCTGCAGTTCCTTAAATTTATTTTTAATATCTTCTGCATATCCAAATTAACTTAATTTGCTCATTTATTCATCTACTTTAAATATATACTCTTATAAAACTGCAGGTTATTGCAACAATCCTGCCAATGTTCTTGTCTGTTTATCTGTAAATATTCAATAAATCATCTCCATTCTTTTATAAAACGTCTGTTGCCTTGATTTCTTATTTTTCCAGTAAGTTTCACCATTTCTGCATATTCCATAAGTTTCTGTATCCATTCTTCCTTTGCTGGGACTTCTCAGCAATCCTTAAAACAGCCCTGTGAGCAGGCCAGTCTTATTATCCCCATGTTATGGATGGGAGAACTGAGGCTCAGAGAAAGAGGCTTGACTAAAGCTACTCTGTCTTTACTGACGAGAAAGAACCTGAACTTTCCAGTTCAAAGCTTACTCTTTATACATCTTAAGAACATAATCGCTGCCCTGCTAGACCAGAGCAAAGCCCATCAAGTTCAACACTCTGTTCTCACAGTGGTTATCTGGATGCCAATGGGAAGCCAACAAACAGGGCACAAACTCAGTAACAGCCTCCCTCTTGCACTCCTCAGTGACTGGTACTCAGAGGCACACTGTCTCCAATACCAAGGAAGATATAGTGATGAATAGCCACCGAGAGCTTTATGAATTTGTCTAATCATTTAAAACCCTCCAATTTTCTTCAATAATGTTATCTCTCCAAATTCACTTTCGTTCTCTGCTTTGCATCACTTCCAGACTCATAACCGTCTACGGGCTTCAATTCCCATGAGCCTGCGCTTCCAAAGAGGAACCCATCACTGAGCCATCCTGGTAACTTTTGGGAAGCTTAGATGTAGCAATGCAAAGTACCATGGCAAATGCAATGCATTGGACCAAAAGACAACGTGAAAAGGAATTATAGTTCTCAGGGGGAGGCGGGTGGCACTAAACCACCAAGCCTCTTGGGCTTCCTGATTAGAAGGTCAGTGGTTCGAATCCGCACGACAGGGTGAGCTCCCATTGCTCAGTCCCACCTCCTGCCAACCTGGCAGTTCGAAAGCATGCCAGTGCAAGTAGATAAATAGGGACTGCCGTGGCGGGAAGGTAAATGGCATTTCCATGCGCTCCGGATTCTGTCACGGTGTTCCGTTGCACCAGAAGCGGTTTAGTCATACTGGCTACATGACCCGGAAAGCTGTCTGTGGACAAACGCTGGCTCCCTCAGCCTGAAAGCGAGATGAGCGCCACAACCCCATAGTCGCCTTTGACTGGACCTAACTGTCCAGTGGTCGTTTACCTTTTTTACATTTACAGCAGCTCCACATTAAGAATGTGTGTGAGAGAGATTTAAAAACATGGGCGGTGGGCAGGGGGATATTAGTAGTGACTCAGCAAGGGATACCCATGCATTCAAACCACCTTCATAGTAGTACGTTGCTGATGCACCTCCTTATCTGCAACAGGGTGGTTTCTCAAGGCACTAGTGAACTTGTTGGACTGTTTTAGGGTGGAGAAGGCGCTGCACAACCCCATCCCTATGGAATACCCTTTTGCATGGGATACACCTGTCTCATTCTCTGACCATTTTTAAATGGGCCTTAGACCCAGGATGCTCTGTGTGATTTTAGTTGATGCTGGTTTTGCATTTTGTATTCCACAAGTATGATTTTAACTACTTCTGATTTGGAGTATTATTGTAATTCTGCCGTTTTAGTTAACTGTATTTTAAATGAGCTTCATCCAATGCTTCAGGGTTTCGTTTTTGTTTTAGTTACAGGTGGGTAGCCGTGTTGGTCTGCCATAGTCAAAACAAAATCAAAAATTCTTTCCAGTAGCACCTTAGAGACCAACTGAGTTTGTTCCTACCAGGAACAAACTCAGTTGGTCTCTAAGGTGCTACTGGAAAGAATTTTTGATTTTGTTTCGTTTTTGTTTTGTTTTTAACAATCACACAGTGTATAAACATTATGAAATAAACAAGAAAACTGGAGGTCTTGAATGTTTTTTTTCCAAAGAAAGGCAAGTTACTGGTATGTGTTTTTTAATGAACAAATAAAAACCAGGAATAATAAAATAAAAGGTTTCTTTTGAGAGAGAAAAGTGGTTGGGTGCCAAAGTGAGGCTAAATTCTCCCAATTAGTCAACGTGAAAAGCTTGCTTTGTGCTTGGTTTCCTCATGAAGCCTGTTGCACATATTTTAACACATATTTGGGAGAGGATAAACAAGCTGCTCTTACCATAACGTCTCCTTTAGCCTCAAAGAGAGAATGCAAGCCATATTCAAGGTTGGTTCCCCCACCAGTCAATACACTTGAACAACACAGATTTAAAAGGCTGGTCACTGTAAGGAAACAATTCAAAACAGTATTTTCAAACCTGTCCAATATTCAGCCTGTAAGCGAAAACGTAAATCTGAAAGGGTCATAAAGTCAACACAAATCTTCTAATTCTTACAAGCTCAGATTCTCATTTTGAGAAAAGTTGGAACAGAAAACCAGTGGTACCTTGATTCTCGAACTTAATCCGTTCCGGGAGCCTGTTCAACTCCCGAAACGGTTCAAAACCCAAGGCACGGCTTCCGATTGGCTGCAGGGCCTTCCTGCACTCAAGCGGAAGCCACGTCGCATGTTCGGCTTCTGAAAAATGTTTGCAAACAGGAACGCTTACTTCTGGGTTTGCGGCGTTCGGGAACCAAAACATGCAAGTACCAAGGCATTTGAGAAACAAAATACGACTGTACCAGACAAGTATTTCGGAGGGGGTGGCCGAATGCTTATACGGGTTGAAATGTACCTACCAGCATTATTTTAAGCACTGGGGAAAATAATAATGCTTTTACCTGTTTTACGCGTTTTTATATTTATTTTGTACAGCACTTAGACACTCTTAAATATTAATTAAGCTATTTAGAAGAGCTAATAAAAGAAAAGAAAATAAAAACAGGTGGCAACTGTTTTGCGTGCGGGTTCCATTCTGAGTCCCCCCCCCCCCCACATGCTGGCAGTCACGTGTTGCTTGGACGCATATAAAATGGTCTCGCTGCCTGTAATAGTAATAATTTTTATCAGATTTATATGTCGCCCTTCAACCCGCAAAGTTCTCAGGCTCATACACAACAAAATAAATGTTCAAATAAATATGAAAACTATATAAACCAGGGATAAGGAAGACAGAAGCATTAAAATAATACCCAACAAAAATTATGAGCAGTCCAGCAGCCAGGCGAAAAACTCCCAAGGCTTGAGGGAAAAGGCACGTTTTGAGCTGACATTATAAGAGTGTCAAAGTGGTGATCAGGCTAAAGGACAGCAAAAGATGTTATTCTGCCCAGATACTGTACATGGCAAGTCATGTGAAGGTCAGTACCCATTTAATGAAGCGGTGACTTTTATGCCATAAGACACAGAGGTGGAACGATAAACCAGGACAGGACACTTGGCAGAGATGCTTAGATCAGTTGCAAAGGGGGTTAGAAAACACAGTACCTCTTTGCTGGATATCTTTATCTTCCAGTTCTGGCCCTGGTTTCCAAACCAAAGTTGCCTTGTGATCCTCTTCCCCGACCAATGCTCTGTCTTCAAGTTCAGGAATATCGGCTTGGAATCTCGATCCAATATTGATATGCCTGAAAGCATACAAAGAAACTTCATCTCCTCCCCATTTCACTCACTCACCAAAATTTGACGCTGAGGTTTGGTGGGCAAACTGCTGTGGTTAAAGCGTTGGACTAGGGCTTGGAAGTCCAGGGTTCAAATCCTCACTCAGCCAGGAAACTCACTGGGTGACCTTGGGCCAGTCACTTAACTCTCAACCAAACCTACCTCACAGCAGGGGCGTCGTAGGGGAGGGGCGGCACGCCCCCAGTGACAGGGTGACAAGCGGCGGCCCCTCCCGCCACTCCCACGCACCGCCGCTCCCTCCATCACCCCGGGAGCAGCAGCGCTGCACAGACGGGGTGCTCGCTCGGCCGAGCGAGCACCCCGTCCATGCAGCGCTGCTGCTCCCAGGGTGATGGAGGGAGCGGCGGTGCGTGGGAGTGGCGGGAGGGGCCGCCGCTTGTCACCCCCACGCACCGCCGCTCCCTCCGTCGCCATGGGAGCAGCAGCGCACAGTGTGTGCGGTGCTGCTGCTCCCGGAGCGACGGAACGAACAGCGGCCGAAAGAGAAGGGGGGGGAAGCAAAGCCGGCGCTTTTCCCTCCCCTTTCGGCGCTGAAAGAAGCCAAAAGGGAAGGGGGGAGCAAAGCGGGCGCTTAAATGCGCCGCTTTGCTTCCTTTTTTTCTCCCCTTTCGGCGCTGGCTAGGCTGTGACTCTGCAGCCCAACCAGCGCCGAAAGAGGCGAAAAAAAGGAAGCAAAGCGGCGCGTTTAAGCGCCCGCTTTGCTCCCCCCCCCTTTCCCTTTTGGCTTCTTTCGGCGCCGAAAGGGGAGAAAAAAGGAAGCAAAGCGGCGCATTTAAGCGCCCGCTTTGCTCCCCCCCTTCCCCGCCGAAAGAGAAAGTGGGCAGGGTCCAGGGAAGCAAAGCCGGCGCTTAAACGCGCCGCTTCGCTTCCTTTTTTTCTCCCCTTTCGGCGCTGAAAGAAGCCGAAAGGGAAGGGGGGGAGCAAAGCGGGCGCTCTCAAGCGCCTGCTACGTTCCTTTCTTTTTTCCTGGGGGCGTGGCGTCACGCTGTGAATGTGCGTCATGACGTCATGACGCACACACACGTCACGATGCCCCGCCCCCAGGGGTGCCTCTTGGCTTCCCGCCCCGGGCGGCCAAGAGGCTAGGAACGCCCCTGCCTCACAGGGTTGTTGTGAGGATTAAGAGGAGGATGGAGAACCACGTATGTCACTGTGAGCTCCTTGGAGGAAAGATGGAATATACCCATGCCATACTGGTCTGAAAACAGGATACACTCCGCCCTGCTCAACCTGACTTGTATAAAACCTGAGTGGGGTCTATTGTTGCACTCTTAAAAGTACCACGATTTAAGAAATCTGCTTTTAGCGGTGTGGCTTATACTTGGGGCGGCTTACATTCAGGCAAATACAATAATAAACAAACAAACAGGCCCAGACATAGCGCAAAATGCACAATTTGTGAGGAAAAGCATCAAAATGAAACTTCATATTAACCTAAGTATTTAAAACTGTGCCCTTGCCCCAACAGAACTGGGTGATTAAAAAGTCATGGAATTCAACGGCAAAACTCTGTCTTTGAGAGAAATGTTAAGGAACAGAGTTAGGAGAGTTCAGATGCTAGCAAACAAGGAAGCTTTAAAAACTGAGCTTGTTCCAGTTCTTCACTCTCCAGCCCCCATGTGGACTTTTTAAACAGATATAATTGTAATGAAAAACAATATGAATAAAATGCAATTGTGACGTGAGGCAGAAAGGAATTCCCATCTTGGCTATTATCTGCCAAGCAACCAGTTGAAAATGGTTATGTATGCTTAGTTTAGCTGAATGTCATTCCATTAATAGTTAAGCTGGGTGAGGCAGCGATTTTATTAATGGTTTGAAAAGCTTAAACATGGTGCCCAATGAGTGCAAGGTTTTAGGAGCCACCAAGGAGAAACCTGGGTCTTTGACTACATCAGTTTGCCACACAAAGGTATGGGAAGTGCAAGGGTCACTGAACATAGGAAAGAATACATTCCTCTGGGGTATTTAAAGTGTCAATTCCATATGCTTCATTTTCCACTTAAAGATACCTCCTCCCCTGTCACCTCTGATTGAGCTATTTATATTGGTTGAAGAATCCAAAACATTGCACGGGGATTCTTTTACACAAAAAGTACCACATCAGAGATCACTCTCTGTGTATGACCAGGGCACCACACTAGATATACTTGTTCTTGAAACTCAGGGGTCCTTCCAGAAGTAAGTTTCTGAAGCAGCGTGAGAATCTGCAGTTGTTGTTGTTTAAAAAAATAAATGTCAAGGCAAACCATTGGCAGCGTTCACACGTCACACTATGCCTTGCTTAGCGGTTTTTACCAAGAACAGGCAGGTGGCATCTGTTTTCCACCTTGCCCGGCAACAAACCCTGATCCCTGGCTTAGTGTTACACCCGAGACAGGGATCGTGGTTAGTTTCACTCCCAAACACAGCACAATGTTAAGTGTTACATCCAAACCAGAAACCAGGGCCGTGGTTTGTTCCTTCCACTAGGGCAGGGGTCCCCAGACTAAGGCCCGCGGGCCGGATGCGGCCTGAGGGGCTCATTTATCCGGCCCCCCCGCAACGGCGCGGTGCGGCTGCCCACTTTCGGGTCAGCGGAGCGACGGAAATAGCTTGTGCACATGCGCAAGCGTAATTTCCAGCGCACTTCTGGGTCTGCGGAGGCCCGTGCGCACGCACACAAGCTATTTCTGGCGCTCCGTCAACCTGAAAGTGCTCAGAAAATAGCGTGTGGGCACACGCTCCCCCGCACTCCGGCCAGCCACACGGTCAGCACTGGAGGAAGCGGCCCGAGGTCCAGAACGTCTGTGGACACCTGCACTAGGGGAAGGAGTGAGGCAGAAGCAACCTCTGCATTAATGGCAAACCATTAACTATGGCTTACTGTGAACATGTAAACTACAGTTGTACCTTGGTTCTTGAACGCCGAAAACCCGGAACTAAGTGTTCCAGTTTTCGAACATTATTTGGAACCGGAACGTCCAACATGGCTTCTGATTGAGTGCAGGAAGCTCCTGCAGCCAATCGGAAGCCGCGTCTCGGTTTTTGAACGTTTTCGGAAGTTGAACGGACTTCCGGAACGGATTACCAAGGTACAACTGTACTAGACCCAAGATGCAAACACAGTCCTGTTTGGGATCGCATTCAGTTTATAAAATTACAGTGGATAATGAGTGATGTCTGAATACATGAGACTAATTCTTACGGTTCTACGTCAATGGTCTGTTCTCCAGGTCCTGGGGTGATCGGGACACTGGCTCCATCAACGCTATCTGTAAGAAAAACAAGAATATGTCATTCTGTGTGCAGGCAGGCACTCCCTTCACTAGTACAGATTTTTATCTTTCTGGGAAAACCTAACAGAAAACAAAACTTAATCGGGACAAAGGGTTGTATCCAACTAAGCAGTACTCAAGAGTAGAAACACTGAAATTAATTGACCCGAGTTAGTCAAAGCCATTAATTTCAATTGGTCTACTCTGAGTAGGACTAGCACTGGATACAACCCACTGACTGAGCCATAGCTCAAGGATAAGAATACACATTTTCGTACAGACAGTCTCAATTAAACAGATAAAAGATAGCAGGGGATGGGGGAAAAGCCTCTCCCTGAGATCCATCAAAGTAGACAGGGATGGCAAACCTGTGACCTTCAAGAAGTTACTGGACTAAAACTCCCATCATCCCTGGCTATTGGCTATTGCTGGATGCGACTGATGGGAGTTGGAGTCCAACAAGATCTGAATAGCCACAGGTTTTTAAGACAGATTCGTGTGCTCGACGGCATCTGTATATATGAATATGACTAGTATGAACTTCACACTTGAGACTATTTTGTAAAAATATTGTGAGTTAAAACTGCTAAAGAGATTATTCAAGGCCACAAGCAAGTAAAATTCTGCACTGATGAAATCGGGGTGGGGGGTGGGGATTGTTAAAACCATGGTGTAACCATGTTGAAAACTGTCCCACTGCAAACTAGCGGAGGTTCTACAAATGTATGTTCGCCCCCCTATGAATGTTATCTGCTATCTTCGTCCCTTGATGGTGCTCCAGAACCCGAGGTCTGAGACCATACACCTTTTTTTTTTTTGCACCCACACCTTTCATCCAGACAGTTCTCATGACAAGAACCTAAGTGGAAATGACATCATGGCCCCCATGCTCAAGAAGCCCCACCTGGTCCACAGAGAGACCAGTGCAAAACCAGACCAGGATGGGGAGTTTTAAGATGCCAAATCCAACGATCAACAATTGTATACAATGCATCTTTGTTGCTGAACTATACCAAATGAGGTTGCGAGTGAAGGGGCTGGGGTTCAGAAGTTTGAAGGCTCCTTTGTGTAAAAACCTCCCTAGCAGGTCAGAGAGAAGACAAGGCTAGAACCCTTTTTTTCTAGAAAAACAGGTGCCCGTAGACATCATGAAGTTGTAACAGGAAGTCCCACACCTTTTAACAACAACAACAAGAGGTGCTGGGTACCCTCAAGTTTTTCCTGGGGGGTGGGGAGAAGCACTGGCTTTGACTAGAAATTCTAGTTTTGTGCATGCAAGCTATTTGCTGTTGTTGTTTTTAACGTGAGTTTATATATTCTACCTCCCACCTGCAGCCTCAAGCGGTACAGTTTATCAACAGATATATTATGTGGGGCAAGTGATCATGTAGCTCGATCCTAAGATGGATTGCATGGATTCCGGGGGCAAATGAAGGAGTCTTTCAGGGTGGCATCTTCCTGGGGATATTCTACAATCCCTCCTCTTCGGACACGTGTGAGCAAGAGAGAAACTGCTATCTGAGTGACCGCAAAATAAAACGCCGTGGGATGTAAAAACCAGCACTGTGCTATACAGAAGTGAGGCAAGTCGTCAGCATGGATACTGGGTAAGTTTACAGCAGTGGTTCCTAAACTTTCTCCCCCGTGGACCACTTGAAAATTGCTGGACCACTTGAAAAAAAATGGCACTTAATTTCTGCCTGTTGTAGCAACTGTAACGCACTGGGGCTAGATACCGTGTGATTTTTAATTGTACTTTAATGACTTCTTTTACGGCTTGGGTTGCATTTTATTGCATCCCATAGAATCTGCATTGCGATACAGTAAAACGCAATGCAAGAAATAAAAGGCACGATAAAACACAACTAAAAATCAACATGTGTGTTCCATGTGGACATGTCATGAACCACCTGTACGAAGCTCACATACCACAGGTGGTCCGTGGACCACAGTTTGGGACCCCCTAGTTTACAGCGCATCATCATCATCATCATCATCATCATCATACTTACTAGATCGACAGAGAAGTATCCGGGGAGTGGGTGTCAAAGGTGTGAGCGGCAGCTGGGGGTGAGACGCGCCGTGAGCGGATGTGATAACGCTGCTGAAGAGGCCAGATCCATGACGTACCGGGCTGAGCATCGGAGGTGGGGTGTAAGGAGGGGGGTCGTGAATGCTGTCAAGAAGGTGGTCTCCTAGGATGCGGGGAGAGCGGAGCTGGCTTTGGTACAGCGTCGAGCCCAGGTGGGATGCGGTGAGGTTGTAAGAAGGTGGCGGTATGAACAGAGGCTCAGGTCTGTGGCGGTATTTTTTCTTGTCTTGAAACGGTTTGAAGCTTTCTTCGGAGTTGGCAGTGCTTTGGTGCTGTTTTTTCTGGAGGTCCTGAACGGAAGGTTTTCAGCATTCAGACAACTTAAGACGTAACATGGGCAAATTGCATCGTGTACTTGGGAGTCTCAGGCGGAAACGGAAACCTGAACCAACTCACAAGCCTCTATGAACCAACCTGTATTTTGACATCAACGAGGTGACACCCCAAAACAACCTCCACCATTTTTTTCCCCTTTGGTTGATAGCTAAGAAGTGGGCATCCACCTACCTTCCCTCAGTTCCTCAATGGTCTGGCAGAGTGTGGGATTTTCCCAGTGGTGAAATGATTAGCAAATTTAAGTTAAAATGGGCCAAGCTAAACCAGAGATCTCCCTATGTACATTGGCAGCGTGACAGGGATCTTGACAGATCTGCAGAACAGCCCCAAAATATAGAGATATGTAGGTATATTCAAAGTCTTGCAATTTCAGCAGCCAACTTATCTTTGATATTTATTTCCACTATCAGATGTGTTCATGAAACCATGCTTCGGCTCATCATTGGTCTTTAACTTGCTTTATTGGCATGCATGACACTGATTTTATGACTTGTGCTGCAGACCTCGTTTGCTGCTTATTTTACGTATAGGCTCCAGTTGTTTTAAATGATACCATCCTCATTTAATTGCACATATTTCATTATTTAGAGAGAGAAAAAAGTGATGAACTACTAAATCAGAGAGCTCTCTAAGCAGCGTACAAATAAAACAATTGACCAAAGCATATCTAAAATCCATTAAAAAAAACTGAAACACAAGTATACACACAATAATTACCTTTAAAACATGGATAAAAAGAATCAATTTTAAAATAAATAAATACAGGAAACAAAATTGCATTTGGCTGGCTTGTTGATACAAAAAAAGCTTTCAGCAAGCACCAAAGTGGTACATTGCTTATGCTATAAGTTTGCTTTCCGGTATGTGGGGTTGTTGTTTTTTGTTAAAACTTCCCATTTTCAGGGGGGGAAAGTAAGAGTGGAATCCTAACCTCCGCCTGCCTCTAAAACCAATGGAGTTAGGATGGTGTCCTGGTGCATCTCTGCTGAAATCCACATGTGGAGAGAAGCATCAGGAGCTGAGAAACTCCCAGTTATACAGAGAACCCAACCATGCCCAGGCAGGAAGAAAACTATTGCCAGTGTTTTTCCTGCGGGTTTCTGCAGGCAGAAAGCTTCACAGGATTGTTCTGAGGGTAAAATATACAGGGCGGGAGAACCATGTATGGCACTTTCAGCTCTTTTGGAGGAAAGGGGGGGATTAAAAATGAGAAAAATAAATGAAACCCTCCCACAAGAAACATTACACAGGGCAAAATGGGGACAAGAACACTAATCTCCATGCCCCTCAACTGCTGCCCACCTCCATGAGTTGGAGGTCAAACACCTGAAGCAGGGAGCTTCCAGGACTCGGGGAGGGGGCGGCGCTCCCTGTGCGATTCAGACGATGCCACAAACTCACAGAGGTTGACAGGCATGGCAACTGAGGGGGAATGAGCTTAGCACACTCATATCCCTGCTCCCCCCATCCCGCCACATTCGCACAGGGGAGTCTACTCCCCGAAGGTGTCCTTGAGAATTCACACAAAGATATCTATAATCTGCTTTTGGGGGGGGAAAGGTGATTGTATGTATAGGGAGGAAAGGAAGGAGGAGACTTAATTAAGTCCTTCACAATACCTGCCAAAGTATATTATTCTTACAATAATAATTAGGCGATAAATGCTATTTATCCGCAGGAGACAGTATCAGGCAAAATCCCACTCAGCCCTGATCCCACATTATTAAAAAAAGAAAATGGTTTTGAGCAACATTAAAAACATACAAGCACAAATAACACTGATAGGCAATAAATCCCCCTGCCTTTTTTTTTTTTGAAGAGGGGGGGGGGGAGTAAAGCTTCCCGTTTAGGAATATTGGGACAATCCAGAAAGAAAAGGCTGCTTCTGCCTGAACTGGAAGAGACCAGGGTACCCGTTAGGGCTGGGCGATTTATCAATATATCATCCAAAACTGAAGTCCATATTGTGACATTGGTTTCATAATTTTTGACCTGGCAATATATCACGAGTCATGGTGTGTGGTGTGTGTGTGTGTGTCTCTAGGAGATGAGTAATTATATCAGGCATGGGCAAACTCGGCCCTCCAGATGTTTTGGGACTACAACTCCCACCATCCCTGACCACTGGTCCTGTTAGCTAGGGATGATGGGAGTTGTAGTCCCAAATGGGCCGAGTTTGCCCATGCCTGCATTATATATATATATATTAGGAGACATCAGAAGGCAGCCCTGTGTAAGGAAGCTTTTTACGGTTTGATGTTTTTCTATATTTTAATATATGCTGGAAGCCGCCCAGAGTGGCTGGGGCAACCCAGTCGGATGGGAGGGTACAAATAATTATATTATTATTGGTGGTGATGATGATGATGATTGTAAGGTGGCTGCTCATGAGTAACCAGCCTGACGCCGAGGTTTCTGAAACTAGGTTTCTTTATTGTGCAAATATGTACAGTGCAGCCATAAAAAGGCGTCCAGCTTATCCTTCGGCAGAGTCCGGGAATGACCCCATCCGGTTCTTTGCCCAGCACAAAAGGCGCGGGATGCGGAACCCCCGCCCACCCCCTCTGCGTCTTTCCCCCCTGCGCAAGTGGGGAGACGGAAGAGGTGCTTCCCCTCCAGCCTCTGCTTGGTGTGCGGGCTCTCCTTCCCTGTCCGAGCCCTGACTCCTACTTCCCGCTCCCATCTCTCCCTCCCCACTAGAGGGATCACTGCCTTCCTCACTGGAGGAAGAAGAATTGCTCAGCAGTTGAGGCGGGGGCTCGCGATACCGATGAAGCCCTGGCAACTCCTTGCCTTGAGGCGAGGGCAGCCCCCTGACAATGATGAATGTCATCACCATCATCCAGTTACAGGTGGGTAGCCGTGTTGGTCTGCCATAGTCGAAACAAAATAGAAAATTCTTTCCAGTAGCACCTTAGAGACCAACTGAGTATGTTCTTGGTATGAGCTTTCGTGTGCATGCACACGAAAGCTCATGCCAAGAACAAACTCAGTTGGTCTCTAAGGTGCTGCTGGAAAGAATTTTATATTTTGTGTCACCATCATCATAAATCACAATGTGGAAAAAAACTGTGAAGCCAGCCAATACCTCTACATAGCTCCATACTTATTTCAGACGTTGCAATATATCGGCATATCGCGGCATTTAGCTGGTGATATATCACAATGTCGAAATCCAGGTATCGCCCAGTCCTAGTACCCAGTATTGCGTATGTCCAAACAGGGGTGATGTTTTAACAGGAAGCACTTTTTAAAAAATGCAGAGGGATTTACGAGGCACCCGTAGCACAGTTAGTAGCAAGAGAACACTCACAGAGGACGGGCAAGGGCTGGCCACGTTAGGGGAGCACGGCGGAGAGCAAGTCATCCTCACAAGAACGGGCATCTCATCATCTGAGACAGGCTTATCTTTAAGCACGGTGCTGCTGTCAGCGGCCTGCTTGCCGGGATCGGGCGACAGCAGCTTAACGGGCACCGACACAGGCATGACGATGGGGACGAAGCTCTCCGCCTCGGAGGGCAGCTGCTCCCGCTGGTGTTGGCTCTGGGGCTGCGGCAGGCTCTCCCCTTCGTCCTGTGCAGACAACCAAAGGCATTCAGCCTCAACCGTGGACTGCTCCCAGCTAGAACACTAAAAGGCAGCACAGACAACAAATAAAAGTCTTCTGGTACTCTCAAGGTTAGCCAGCTTATGGAGGCATTGGCCACTGTGGGCCCACTATGTAGCGGATCTGTCAAGTCTCAGTTGTTGCTCTACGCGGTAGGGGGGTCAACACGGCTACTTCTCTGGAAAACACAGCATGAAATGTGGCACGTGTGCATCCCAGGCAGAAGAAATGCCTCAGGACAGAACAGGAAGTTGACTCAGGTGAGGCGAGTAGAGAAAAAAAATCCCTGTTTCGGGGGCAGGGATTATTGGTTTGTCGTTCTTAATTTTGTTATGTGTTTTGTGGGTTTTACATTGTAATTTTATGCTGTGAGATCTACAGATGAAAGGTGGTGTACAAATTTAATAAGAATAATGGTATCATAAGGAGGCGTCGCAGTGTGTTCACAGCGAGGAGCCCCTTTCACTTGGAGGCTAGCCAAACCTTGAGCCTCAGAATAGCTCTCAGGTCCACATGACATCAGACATTGACAGATCTCCATCGATAGAGAATGAACATACTAGAAAACGAAACTGGAGAAAGACACATTTCTTTGACAATAGCAGGATCAGATTGAGAATCATCGTATTAAAAGAAAGAAAGAAAGAAAAAAAGAAAGAAAGAAAAATTGCAAAGCAAAGCAAGCAGCGAACTTTAGTCAAAAAGAGTGAAGGCCATACAGCAAAACACCACAGTGTTACCTGTCTGAAGACAGGAGATGCCCGTATCCCTCCATGAGACCTCATGTGGCCATTTAGGGCTGGCAAACTCTTAAATTCCTTCAAGCATACAGTGCACGTGAGTTTGCTCTTTGTTTCAGATCTCTCACTATGAGTTTCTTTATCGTGAATGCTGCTGCAGAAAGGAAAGAGAGAGACATGTTTTGACGAGAATGTTCCCAAATGCATTTTAATCCAGCCACATACATGTACTCTTAAAAAAGGATAATCACAGATTCTCTCTGTGACAGGGCCAGCTCGAGACATTTTGCTGCCTGAAGTGAAGGACCAGGTCTACTCTAGAGCAGGGGCAGGCAGAAAGTAGATGGGGATCTGCTGGCAGGTCTTCAGTAGACTGGCATGGGGTTCTGACTCCCAAATGTCTAACAGAAACCTTTCCTGCTGAGTCCTGACCATAAGTTAGGCTGCTGAGAAAAAGAGAGATTGGTGGGGAAACAGGTGTACATTTATTAACCTGGGATGAGGGTGTGCTTGTGTTTAATTCTTACTGTACATACACCCTTCAGAACCATTATTTTGCATGTAGTTTGAACAGTTCTAGTAAACAAAACAAAACAAAACAAAAAGCAGATCCTGCAAGTCTGCCAACCCCTGGTCTAAGGAGATCATGAGCTATATTTTCCTCAGAAAAACATCCACTGTCAGAATCAATTCTGCAAGCAAGTGTTTTTTCCCCTCTTTTTTTAAGCAATCTTCTCACAACTAAACTATTTTTGAGTGAGGATTAATGAAATTTCTCCTTCAAATGCTGAAAGTGCTTGCCGTTTATTACTGTTGTGAGGTTTTAGCCTGATCCAATTCATGGCTAATGAAAAGGTGGAGAGCAGACAAGCGTTAACTCAAGGGTCACTTTTATGCAGAAGGTTCCATCCAGTGCTATTTTCCTGGAAAAAGAGGTGCCAGAATTTACAATGAAGACCTCCGTTGTTCTCTTAGAATGGCAATGGCGCCCACCTGAGAGGTGCCGGAAATGAGTTCCGGAGAGTTCTGGCTGAAAAAGACCCCTGGTTCCATCACTAAATTAGTCCCATGGGCCACAGACTGAGGAAGAAATGGGCACCAAAACCATTAAGTCAAAGATTGGTAGAATAAGTACTTGATGCTTCAAAGCTCTAGAAGATTCTACTACATGGCCAATAAAACACATAGGTGGACTTGCACAGAGGCCACTATTTGAGGACTTTTGAAAAAACGAAAGTTAAGAATACATATGTAGCTATATCACAAATATACCTTTGCTCGGGGGAAACTGACTGGAGTCTTCCATCAGGCAGATGGACCTGCTGCTAAAGGAAGAGATGAAAATACTGGTAAGTATCAGCATGCTGAAGAATCATCTATCCAGACCCACACACATGTAATGACTCATTCAAATAATCATTTAAAGAGTTTCACGCAACCTCCCCTGCCCAGATGTGTGAAGGTGAAACGATGCAGTTATGCTAACTGGTCTTGTCTAGGGAGATCAGAAGGTTCCAACAGCTACGGAAGTGGAAGTTGCCATTGTGTTTCCTTATTTGCCCATGTCCAATGGAAATCAGTCTAGCAAATAGGATCAGTATTCACTGTTGCTGTTGCTTTCAGCCCACAAATTACACATAAATGATCACACTTCCATTGTGTTTCCTTTGCACTGAAATATATGGGCTGGAATAACTTAAAGGTAAAGGGACCCCTGACAGTTAAGTCCAGTCGCAAACGACTCTGGAGTTGCGGCGCTCTTCTCGCTTTACAGGCCGAGGGAGCCGGCATTTGTCCGCCCTGCAGTTTTTCCGGGTCATGTGGCCAGCATGATCAAGCCACTTCTGGCACAACGGGACATCGACACCAGAGCAGCGCACAAAAACGCCATTTACCTTCCCACTGAAGCGGTACCTAGCAATCTACTTGCACTTTTTGGTATGCTTTTGAACTGCTAGGTTGGCAGGAACTGGGACAGAGCCAAGTGAGCTCACCCCGTCGCAGGGATTCGAACCGCCGACCTTTTGATCGGCAAGCCCAAGGCTCAGTGGTTCAGACCACAGCGCCAGCCCCATCCCTTAACCTGCGGAATAAGTTAGTGACATCCTAATTAATGGTGTGAACTGTGGAAGCTATGCTTAATGTCACCACATCAGACAGCAAGACAAGCTGCAGCAGAATGGAAACAGCGCTGCATGCAGTAAGTATAAGGCAGAACGGGGGGGGGGGATGCCTTCTTACATCCCTAATCATGTCCCATCCACAATGATGTGTATGTTTGTGAAGCCCGTGACCAGCTGCACATTCGGTGCTAGTGTGAAGGGGCTGTATGCACACACAAATGTACAGGAACAGATAGAACATCCAGGGAGAATCATTGGCTTAGTTTGCAGAGACAGACTGTGGCTGGTGCATGTACTGACGGACTGACCCTGTTCCCCCTTCAACAAGTGAGGGGTGCTCATTTGAATATGCCGTTTTCCTAGCATTGCACAAATAAGCCAGAACCTTTGTAGAAAATTGTTTATGCTTGCAGAGAACTTTCAGCACTCTGCCACCTCTTTTTGCTGCCTGCACAAACCAAGTCTAAATGGGATGCAATCTGGGACTTAGGAGAGGGGACAAAGCCTGCCTCGCACTCCAGGCACTGGGTTTACAGGGGCTGCATGGAGAATATTACTGTGGGAGCATAATGTTCCCCCTTCCACCTGTGGTCGGCTTGCCTTCCACTAACAGAGACCCCATGCTGATAATTAATCTTTTGAATGCAGAATGATGCTGAATTCTCCACTTAGGGATCTCTGTAATATAATATATAGACCCTCCTTTAATTCATATCCCAGCCATCAGAACTATGGACATTTTTTTTCTAGTTTAGCAACACGCTGCCTATTTAGGAGAGTGGTAGGTATACAGCGCTAATGAATGCTAAGTAGTTACCTGACTGACCGCTTCTCCTGAAAATAACACGCCTGGACCTTGCGAGTGTAATCCGAAGCCCTTCCCTACATGCTACCGCCTAGAGAGGCCCAGATGGTGGAAACGATGGGCAGAGCCTCTCCCTGTGGGAATGTCCTCCCAAGTGAGGCCTGCTAGCACTGACACCAGGTAAAGACTACCCTCTCTTCACCAGGGCGTTTAATGGAATTGGACACAGCCAGGTCAAGGCTTTCCTGTCAGTGCCTTTGGCACGGAAGCTGGCATTTTGTGCTATGAATTGGGTCTTTCTTTTAAGAAAAACAACCGCCGCCACTAGAATTTAAACAAGCACAAACTTGATGTTTTTAAAGTATGTCGCCTTCAAGACTGCCCTGTGTTAGGAGGCCAACAAACCAATTTAAATAAATAAATAAATGCTGCCCATCTGACTGGATTGCCCCAGCTATTCTGGGCAGCTCACAACAACAAACAACAACAACAACAACAACAAAATAAAACATCAAGCATTAAAAACCTTCCTAAACAGGGCTGCCTTCAGGTGTCTTCTAAAAGTCAAATACAGTGTAGCTTGGTTTTCAAACAGCTTAGTTCCCGAAAGTTTTGGCTCTTGGACGTCGCAAACCCGGAAGTGACTGTTCCGGTTTGTGAACTATTTTTAGAAGCCGAATGTCCAACGGGGCTTCCATGGCTTCTGATTGGCTGCAGGAGCTTCCTGCAGCCAATCAGAAGCTGTGATTTGGTTTTTGAACGTTTTGGTAGTCGAATGGACTTCTGGAACGCATTCTGTTCGAATTCCAAGCTACGACTGTAGTTGTTTATTTCCTTGACATCTAATTAGATGTTCCACAGGGCAGGCATCACTACCAAGAAGGCCCTCTGCCTGGTTCCCTGTAGCTTCACTTCTCGCAGTAAGGAAACCACCAGAAGGCCCAGTGACCCGGGTAATAAGTTGTGGATTCACCAAACTGTTGTGCCAGTGGGAGCCTAGAACTTCTGAGGGAATTCCATTTCACACGGCAGAGGCGAATTTGGTTTCTGCTTATTCCCAAACTCAGATAAAGGAAAGGAAGTATTACATACCTGAGGCCACATTGGACCAGGGGACAATGGCTGTGGCCCTTTGCTATCCACGTGCATCCTTTCTGGGGGTATCAGAGGTTGCTGAGGGACGCCACCAGCGACAGAATTCATGTCCTGCTGAGCTGGACCCTCCGTCCCTTCTGCCAAGGGGAATCCAAGGTGTGAATCCATCAGTGCCTGAGTCTTGTTGTTGGTCTGGAAATGGTTTGGCTGACTGGCATCTCCTGGTGGCTGCTGCTGCTGCTGCTGCTGCTGCAATAAGCTCTGTGAATACAAATGCCGGAAGGGTTGCTGCTGATCTTGATAGAAGTACTGAGGCACTGCTCCCAGCTGAATGAGTTGCACAGAATGACCCCGATCCTGAGAGTACTGATGAGTCTCGTGCAGAGGCTTCTGGTCAGGATCTCTGTGAAAGGCAGGAAGTTGCATTTGCATCTGCTGCTGCAACTGTTGCATCATAGGCTGTATTGAATAATACTGAGCTGTTTGCACCGGGCATTGCCTCTGCTGCTGCTGTTGCTGCTGCTGTTGCTGCTGCTGCAACTCGTGTATTAAAAGCCTATGTTGTCCTTGGTGGGACTGCTGTTGCTGCTGCTGCTGCTGCAGATAGTATTGATCCTGTTGTAGCTGCTGCGGCAGCAGGTGCTGAGAGTGCATTTGCTGGAAGTGGGCCTGACCCTGATGCATCGCAGGGTGCATCTGCAGATGGGCTAAATGCTGCTGTTCGTCATAATAGAGGGGTTGTTGGTGCGCCATCATGTGCATGTGCTGCTTCTGTGGCGCGCCAACAAAACCCTGGTGGACTTGCTGCGGCACCTGTTGGTATCTCTGCACGGCGGGCTGCTGCTCCGCCGCAGGCTTCTGAGACAGCAGTTGCCGAAGGGCGCTGTCGCCAGTGCTGCCCATCGCCGAAGGCTGGATGACCTGAGATACGTTGTTGACTTGGATCCTTAAGTTCTGGTTTGCAAACACTTGGGCGAAGGAGTCCAGCTTATGCAAAACGCCACTCGTCATTTTCTGCGGCCTGACCTCGTTGGCTTGGGAACACAGATGCTCGTATCCGTCGGTTACTTCGCCTTGCCCCCCTGAGCCCCACATGACGTTTTGGTTGTTCCTCACTGGGGCGTGGTTCCCAGAACCCAAATGGGCCCAACTGGATTGCCTAGGAGAATCCATCAACCCAAGGGTTTTGGACCCAGCATTCAAAGCTATGTTTTCCCTAGTGTCTTGAGGGAACGATGGGGAGAGCGGAGATTCCTGAGTTGCATCCATGGCTGATGTTCCATAGCTGTGGTTTAACGGTGCAAGGGAATTTAGGTGTTGTTGCTGTTGTTGCTGCTGCTGCTGCTGGTGGTAATACAAGCTTTCGTTGTTGTTGACAACATGGCTTGTTTTGTACAATTGCTGATCTCCCATTTTCTCTCAACAAAAACCATTTAATTTTTAATTTTTTAATTTTTTTTAAAGAAACCGCACACCAAGATCTGTAATCCCTGAGAAATCGTCTGTGAAGTTATTTATTTTTTTGGCTCTTCCATTTGCACTACGGAACTAAATTCTTTCTGAATGGCTGTTCCCCTTTCAGGCAGAGAACGTTTCATTCCTTCATTAAACGGGCCGGAAAAGCATCAGATTCATTCTAAGAAGACAATATACTCAGCGTACTCTGGACACCTGGGAAGGGAAAGGAAAAAGATGTAGTTGGTTTGTTTGTTTGTTTTCTGACACCTGTTCTGCATACCCTTATCAACTTTCCTTGGGACAAGAGTGCACCTAGCATACTTAAAACAGAAAAAAGGAAGGAAGGAAAGAACACTGACCCTACTCAAAAGTGCAGGTTTTTTGTTTCATTTTTTTAAAAGGTAATTAAATCTTATCATTGAGAAAAAGAAAAAAGCACTTTGGGGAGGCAACTTACAATGACTTTCTGCTCTTCATTTCTATGCTCTAAATACTACTTCAATGCCACACCCCTGGGATTTCAAATACAATGAATTGGTGGGGTGAGTAGCTGGACTGCAGATGAAGAATTCCACTCCCCAAAAGGAAATGTCAGGTAATCATCATTGCTCCACCCACTTGCCTTCCCCACCAAAGAATCCCCTTACCTCCCTATGGAATCCCCCAAGAAGCAAGCTGTCTGGCTTAACAGAATGGAGAGTGCTTCTCCACCTCTTTTCCACAGGGTGTGTCTCAACACAGAGTTAAGAAAAGCGAAGTACACCCAGCCATCACACTCTCTCCTGCTCCCTCCAGTCTGCCCCAGATTCTGGCTTCCTTCTTCCACCCGTTCTCCCCCCCCCCCAATTGTATATGAAGGTCAGAGTAGAGGAGTCTAACATTGCTAAGGCAGTAAGAATGCAAAGACAAGAGTGAGTTACTGGGGGGATGTAACATAAAACCTAGAGGTGGCTACAAACATCAGAAGCTGTCTCATACAGAGTCCATCTACCGGTAGTTGGTTATCATCTACACTGATTTGCAGTGGCTCTCCTGTATTTCAGACTGGGGTCTCTCCCAGTCCTACCTGGAGATGACAGTGATTCACATTCTGCATGCTGGAGAATAATAATAATAATAATAATAATAATAATAATAATAATAATAGTCACTCTGGGCGGCTTCCAACAGAACATTAAAATGCAATAATCTATTAAACATTAAAAGCCTCCCTAAACAGGGCTGCCTTCAGATGTCTTCTAAACGCCTGGTAGTTGTGTTTCTCTTTGACATCTGGTGGGAGGGCATTCCACAGGGCGGGTGCCATTACCGAGAAAGCCCTCTGCCTGGTTCCCTGTAACTTGGCTTCTCGTAGTGAGGGAACCGCCAGAAGGCCCTCGGCACTGGACCTCAGCGTCTGGGCAGAATGATGGGGGTGGAGGCGCTCTTTCAGGTATACTGGAATGAGGCCCTTTAGGGCTTTAAAGGTCAACACCAACACTTTGAATTGTGCTTGGAAACATACTGGGAAGGTCTGAGAAGAAACACATTGAAGGTCTACTGGTTAGCTACAGGGTGTAATATCCAAGAAACCCTTCTGAAGGTTTCTTCTTCAAAGAACATTTGGTCTACCAACTATCAGACCTTCTTCTGTTGCCCCTGGAAGGTATCCAGAGCAGACACCAGGTCTATCAGCTGGTCACATGGATAGACTTGGTGTCCAAGAAGACCTTACTGAAGTCTGAGTCCAGTTAGAAGCCACACCTACCAATGTGCCCAAGGCTGACGAAGTTGGCTTTTGGGAAAACCTCTTGATGCTGTCTGGGCCAGACAAGTCTCAAATTTTACTGGGCTTACCCTTCTCTTCTTTGAGAAGTTCTCCGTTGCTGCTGAAGGCCAGAGCTGACACCAACCTATTTGCTGGCAAAAGTGGGTAAAGAATGACCTACAAGAAGCTCTCTGGAAATTTTCCAGACCGGAGACCCACTGAGCCTTATTCTGCAAGCATCAAAGAGTGATGTGTTGAGCCTCTTTCCCTTGTGCCCCAACACCACCACATTTTAACAGGTGCATGTGTGCTAGGCCTCAGCCTGGGATGATCTACTGAAGTATCCATCACTACCTGGGCCATAGCCCTCTTCTGAAGATACAACCCTCACACAGTGAGGTGGAGAGCAGGAAAGAGGCCTTTGGTCCTACTCTCTCTTGCCAGACATACCAAGGGGGTTCAACTCCTGCAGTTCTCTACTTGTGAAGATTCCTTGCTGCGGATGTTCAGCTCTCACTTTGCAGAGGATGATGGGGACTGGTGATGAGAGACTAAAAGAGTGGGAGGGGTCAATGGGCTTCTTCTGCTAATTCATGTCTAATCCCGTGTGTGTGTGTGGAAGACTGCAGAGGGCTGGAATGACTCACCAGCACAAACACATTTATTTATCCTGTTTATATCCCACCTTCCCTCCAGGAAAGTAGCACACATGGTTCTCCCTCTCCCCATTTTACCATCACAATAACCCCGAGAGGTAGGTTAGGCTATAAGGGTGTGCACCCAGTAAGCTTCATGGTTAAGGCAGGATTTGAACCCTGGCCTCCCAGTTCCCAACCCATAACAGAACCACTAGACCACACTGGCTTGCTTAGCAAATATCAATGTCAAATTTCAGACCTGAAGCTGGGTTGTGTTTTTTGGGGGTTTATTTTTTTGGGGGGGAGATTAAATTTAATGTCAGAAGTATTTCCTCTCTTTTAAAGGACCATAGACTACTTCTGACCTCTTCCTTGAAATCGGGCAGTGGGGAAGATGGAAAAGCACAGAGGCTCAGATATTGTTTTGTCTAAGGAATGCTCACTGCAAGAACCTTGAAAACATTTGAATTAGAACAGTTACAGCACTGCAAATGTGATTAAGCTGACGGTCTGAGAAAGGAGGGGAGGAAAAAATGCAGTTCTTAATACCTTCTTTATTAAAATTCTGGGGGGGAATATTGCTCATCTTCTTTAAAGAACCACTGTGGAAACTACAATAAAAGCCCCTCCCTCTACATAAAGGGATAACAGTGTCTGTCTGTCTGTCTGTCTGTCTGTCTGTCTGTCTATCTATCTATCTATCTATCTATCTATCTATCTATCTATAACAAAAAAACCAATGCCATCATTATTCTGAAATAGGAGGACTATATTAACTTCTCATTAATTGCACTTATTCAATTTAATGCAAAAGAGTTAATTTCTTATGGACACAATTATTCCCAAAGCAGCCAAGCAATTCTCTTCCATAAATGTCAGCTATTATCTTTTGGCTAAATTGCTTTATTAATTTTTTTCCAAGATACTTCAAATATTTCTCACTGCTGAGAGTCATGCATTAGAGGGGAGAGAAAACTCGGCGCCTGCTTCAAAATGCGAAATGGATTTCGAAAAACGAGGCAAGGTTCAAATTTTAATAGATGCGCAAGATATCAAACATATTGAAAAGGGTATCACAGAGCTGCGAAAGGTGCAGCAACGGGTGACCAAAAGTTATTAAGGAGTTGCAATACCTTCCCTATTAATACCTGTACTAATAGAGAATACTAATGGGAAGGTTAATACTACTACTAGTAGCAGTAGTATTTGTATATAGCCACCCACCAAATAAATATTCCCTGGCAGCCTACAAACACTACAATGCGCTCTCTCTCTCTCGCTCTGTGTGTGTGTGTGTGTGTGTGTGCATGTGTTAAGAGCGAAAGAGCACTTGCCATACTAAACAGTTCCCCTTGTCGTTCCCCCAACCCCATCCCCAAGCCAGTTTTGGGGGCTTGCAGGGGGAAGAGAAGTGGGGAAAGCCCTGCTAGGCAAGCAGAAGTCCTTAACACAAGCTTCTGCTAATACCCTGTTTCTCCTAAAATAAGACACAGCCATAAAATAAGCCATAGCAGGATTTCTATGCATTTGCGAAATATAAGCCGTTCCCCAAAAATAAGCCATACCCCGAAAATAAGCCATAGTGACGTGGTACCTCCCATTAAAACAGCCTGGAGAGGTGTGGCTATGCAGCGTACCAATGTGACGCGGTTAAAATAAGACATCCCCTGAAAATAAGCCATACTGTGTTTTGTAGAGCGAAAAAAAATATAAGACGGTGTCTTATTTTAGGAGAAACACGGTAGGACTCATTAGCTGAATCCTGCTCAATAAAAGACAGCCAAGGGTTTGTTTTTTAATGCTGTTTCTGTTGTAATAAAAAAAACACAGGCTAGATTTCAAAGAAAGGAAAAGAAAAGAAGAACAAATTAAAAGGCCAAAGTGATCAAAAAGGTCTTCATCTGGTGCTGAAAAGACATTGGCGAAAGTAGATCATTCCACATACCACTACTGAAACCACCCTCTCCTTGGCTGGCCTCAGTAGCAGGGATTTTGCAGAGGAGCCTAAGACCTACATGGGAGGAGGCAATGTTTCAAGTAACCTGGTCCCAACCTACTTAGGGCTTTGTAGGTTAAAACCAGGAAAACCACGGCTTCAAGTCTTGTTATGGCGGAACAAACCACCCGGTTCAGGCATAATGGAAAGCCAATGTTTCTTGGTTTGCTTATCCCGCTTGTGCCATGGAAGGAGCAAACTGGTCAGCGTGCACAAGCATGCTGCTCATTCTCTACAAACTACAATAAGCCAGAAAGTGTGGCTCATCGTTACGTGTGAGCAGAAGAGGCATGCCACTAAATACCAGTTTTTGAAGGAAACAGCGGGACAGGCCAGCGCCTTCGTGCCTGTGGGCTTCCTGAACGCATCTGGTTAGCCCACGTGGGAAGCAGGAGGTAAGCCAAGATGGGCCTTCAACGAGGCTATTCCTATGGTTGAAAAGGTTTGGCATGTTTGATAAAGTGCTTAAAGGGTGGGTAGGGAGAGCCTGGCTGATTATTATTTTTTAACGTACTCTGTTAGCTGATTTTCATTTAACGAATACAGATGGGTTCAGATTGTCATTTGGCTTATCTGCCACCTTCCCCTCCATAATATCTAGGCCAATCTCATTACATAGTGTGATTCCCCACCACTACCATCAACATTAGTGATATGGAGCAAAATCCCCACCATTGTGTGTTCTGGACACAGAGGAATGGCAAAACCAAGCAGGATGCTAAATACTGTCTTTGAATTCAACATGGGTGTTTTTAAAATGTAAAGCAGCAGGTGCCGCAAGGAACTGATAGTTATTGGAACTGCATCAGATGAGAATGGTGTTGTTCTCAACAAAATCAAAAATCTCCCCCTGCCCCACGCCCCTAGTTCTGACAAAAACTGTTCATCAAAAGTTGCCATTTGCCACTGACAATGGTGATGGATTTCCTCCCAATGCAAATAGCTGCTTCAGATGAGAGATTTTCTTCGGGACCATAGCCGGGCTCAAAAGGCTTAAACTCCACCATCATTGTCAGGTGGCTGGTTGTGAGCTTCCAGGGGGAACTGACTGACCACAGCTGGAAAGTAAGGTCATTGTCGTTTCTTTGTCCATGTAGCCCTGGGTGCATCTTCCAATTTGTCTTACAGCTGGTGAGGCTAATCTAACTGTGTCCGCATAACTCTTTCTGCATTCTGTAGACTGTTGTATAAACTGTCGGCTTTGAGGTAACATCATCAAACCTAGTTTCTTCTCCCCTGATGGAAGAATTCCGGTCAACTCAAAAGCTTGCTTGTGATTTTGAGACATTTTGGCTGGTCCTAATAAGGCTATGTGGCTTTTAGATTCTACCTCCACTTCCTGTGGACCAACAATGCCACTTACATTTTTTGTAGACTAATTTTTTTGTAGACTAAGACTGCAATTATATTCACACTTATTAGGGAATAAGCCTCACTGAATACTACAGAACTTACTTCTGAGCGAACTGGTACTTGTCCTTATGCTCTGATCCAGCAAGTCCGTTTTGATGTTCTTATGTTCCATTGTTATTTCTAACCATAAGGCGAGAGAACATACCATCTTGTCAAACGAACATTTGCTTAATAGGCTCCTTAAACGTGCCATGCTTCATAGTCCAATTATAAATCTGATAAACAACACATAAATCTGTGAAGCAACTCCTGTTTTCAGAAATCTCAATTTGTTCTATGTAGCATTTCATGTTGTATTCATATGGCCCAAAATGATTCATCTAAGGCACACACAAAAAGCAATTAAATTAAGGTTGTGAGCCTAAGTACATATCGTAAGGAAATAAGGACACCAAATAGGACTTATTGGAAAGAATGATATCAACCAGCCTTATTCCCAAGTAGATGCCTTAAGGAACGGTATATAAAATAAATAAAGAAGTATTAAACAATGGTAGTTTCACACATTCAAAGGGCAATGCAACCACTATCCAGACTTACCAGTTCCAAAGAATCTTAATAATATATATTCCTTTACTGTAATGGAAATACATGAACACTGAGGCAAAGCACTGTTATATTTCATTGTACTAGGCCAGGTTCACACATCATTTTAAAGTATGGGTAGGCAAACTAAGGCCTGAGGGCTGAATCCAGCCCAATCGCCTTCTCAATCCGGCCCGCAGACGGTCCGGGAATCAGCGTGTTTTTACATGAGTAGAATGTGTCCTTTTATTTAAAATGCATCTCTGGGTTATTTGTGAGGCATAGGAATTCATTCATTCATTTATTTTTTTCAAAATATAGTCCTGCCCCCCACAACGTCTGAGGGACAGTGGACCGGCCCCCTGATGAAAAAGTTTGCTGACCCCTGCTTATACCATGCTTAAACTCATGTCTGAAGGCATGAATGCACAATGTGCCTGTTCACACAGCTGAAATCACATGCACTGCCCTTCCCTTGTTCCCACTGCCCTGCTACAAGGCCTTATTACATCCCCAGCTGTAACAAAAAAAAAAATGGGTTACAGTCCCCAAAAGCTTGTGCCGTAATAAATTTGTTAGTCTTTAAAGTGCCACAAGGGATCAATATTGTTTCTGCTGGAAGAGACTAAACCAGCCATCCCTCTGGAAAGTTTTGTAACTGGATTCCAATATCCACCCCCCCACACACACATCCATCAGATATCACAGATGCAATATGTAAGCATCTGCAACAGTCCTGTTTAAAATACATGCCTCTGGAAAAGAACTGGATCTCTGTTTATGCATACTTTATAAAGGAAATGCCCAAATAAAACCAGGAGTGTTTCCTATAGGAAAAGGGGCTTTAATCAGCCTTCTCAAATTGCGCCATAGTGGTTAAACTAAGCGTCACACTTCCTACAGGCAAGACCCGGGTTTAAATCTCAATTATGAAGCTCACTGGGTGACTTTGGGACATACTCTCAGCGCATTCTACCTTGCAGGTTTGCTGTGAGAAGGGGAAAACAATGCACACTAACTACCTCAAGTTCCATGGGAGGAAGGAGTACTTATAAAATGTAACAAATAATGAAAACAAACAAATAAATTAATAAAAGCAATAAAACTGCTGCCACTTAATTTCTCTCATCCAATCCAATGGGCCCTCTGTCATCCAGGGCAGAATGTAAATATTGCTTAAGTTAGTATACTACCATCACTAAGAATTTATAGAGAGCTTTTTCTATATGGTTAAAGACCTGGGAGTATTAAAAGAAATAACTTATTCTGGCCACAAGTGATTCAAGTACATACCATATCTGGTTCAGACTAGGCCCCCTGAAAACCCAACTGCACGCTTTCGTACACAGAGTTCGTTGCTATGTTTTGTTCTGTTTTGAAAGGCATTCTATTGGAGGAGTTAGTGGGCACACAAAGAGCATTTCTGCCTATGTCCCAGTTTTCAGAGTTTGAAATTGCATCTGTCATAAAAAAAAGCTTCATTATCAGATCTGCAGGCATCCTGGCACAGAAGCGGGGAAGGCCATTTAAAAATAACAATCCCAATGCACAATTCTTAAGGTCTAAACCCAAGCAATTTCTATAATGTTTTCCTGGAAAGAAGGTACACTGAGAGGGCATGGACATTTCCCCCACCGTCAGTTTAATGCTGCAATTAGAAAATGTCTATACTGCTGATATCTCGAAGACTGCCTTCTTCATTACAAACCTGCCTAGGTTTTAAGATCTTCACAAGATGCCCTTCTTTCTATCCTGCCAACATGCAAGGCACATTGTGGACAGACAAGAGGAAGCGCCTTCCTAGTAGATGAAAACCACAGGAGGGGGCAGTGCTCTTCTGCTTGAATCCTGCCGGCTGGCTGACCACAGGCAACTTGTTCAGCCACTGTGAGAAGAGGATGCTGGACTAGATGGGCCACTGGTCTGATCCAGCAGGCTCCTGTTATGCTCTTACATTCCCTAGGGAGCCCATTTCTTGGCACACAGATCCTGCATTGCCAGCTCCTCTTTCTCCGTGAGAAAGCCAAGAGAGCCAGCAGTGCAGGAAGGGAGCAACTTCTTCCTGCTCAGCCCCACATCTTCCACTGCCCTGGGTCTCTCAGTATTTTCAGTGCCATGTAAGTGACCAATGATGCTGAGATGATCACGAAGGGAGCGCAACACGGCCAGTGTGTCAGAAAGGAGCAAAGGACTGTGGCCTGCGGATTCGGCCTACAGGCAGAAGGTTCCTAATTCATGCTCTAGAACCTGCTCACTAGGGAAGTCCATCTAGACTGTCTTCCATTGTCAGGCTTCCTGTTCCAAACTTCCTGTAGGGAAAGGCTTTTTGGCTATTAAGCGATTTGTTTCCTCTGTTGCTCATTTTCAGTTGACTGCTTTATTATTATTTTTAATGCTCTGTCTATTTTCATCTGTTCTTGTTTTCCAAATTTGATTTTATTCTGCAACTATTTAGCTTTGTCGTTTGCCATCTTGGATGTTTAATATGAAAAGGCAAGGCTCAAAGCTAACACAACAAACAAACAAACATTTACAGGGTTGAGATAACCAGTTGTCCATGTAAAGCAGGTTGTTCTGTTCGCACCACGGGACAAATGAGGGTAGTATAACAAATCTGCCATCACTTTCCAGCACATGCTCAGCTTGCACCAACCTGACATTCTCACCAGTCGGTCTTGCCTTGATAACCAAATTGCTATTTCACTCTTCCAGCCACAGAGAAGCAACAAGTGGCTTATATCCATTCAACAAGTCTGTGAGGTAGGTGGCTCGAGTGTGATGTCAAAGGTCACCAGGAAAGTTTGTACCCAAGTAGGAATTTGATACTTGATCTCAATAGGCAACCTACCAAGCTGCTACTGTTTAAGCTGCTTGTTGGGATTGCAAAAATAAAAATAATAATGGATGATTGTTGAGCACTGCTAAGTCATAATATAGAGATCGGGAACCTGTTGCCCTTCAGAAGTTGCTGGACTCCCAACTCCCAGCAGCCCCAGTCAGCATGGCCAGCAGTCAGGAATTGTGGGAGCTGCTACTCAACCAAAAAAAATATATTATTCACAGAGTTCTTAATGACGTTTTCTGGCAATAGTCAAATTAGGAAGGCTGCTGTTATCCCCATTTTACAAATGGGGAACTGAGGCTGGTAAAATTATGACCCCTTGAAGAGCAAGTGGCAGGGCCATGTCCACATACAACATTATATCCCACCTGCATCACCTTGTCCAGGTGCAGGCATAGGTTGTATGGATGTGTGTCTTCCCATGGGGGGGGGGGTTCATATTTAGCCACTGCACTTTATGCAAGCATGGAAGGCCTTTTAAAGATGCTCCAATGAGACAAATCCCAAGAGGCATGACGAGAGGCCACTATATGCAACTCCGCAATATCCCAGCGAGATTTCAAGCCCAATTTTGGGACGGCGGGGCGGGGAGAAGCATCTGAACCACTATCACGGCTTTTCTTCATGTAACAACACAAACATGGAAGCCACTCCAAATTGCTCCTTCCAATGGATGCCTTCACACATCAGACGGTTCACGTGCAGCTGTTCATCACACTAATTGGCTATTTTCTCCATGTTGTGAGATTGGGGGAGGGGGGCAGGAATGTGCTGTGGAGAAAATAATCAGATCCACATGGTGCTTCAACTGCAATTAGTTATGAACAGGCTTAAAGTCTTAATTAATGAATTAATCAGATTGAAAATGTGTATTTTTAGTTGAGGCTGTACCCTGCCAAATGCTCCATGATTAGAGTACAGGCATAAACAATCTGTGTGCATCCTGTGATCTTGGCAACATCTTTTTAAATGCTGTTCCAAGTGATAAATTATTTGTCTGAATTGTTTAGCAAAAGAACTGATGTTGCCATCATTACATATCCTCAAAGTGGCCCCTGCCATAATTTGTCTGCGTTGTTTTAGCTAAGAGGCTGTTGCTGTCATTAAGTATGCTCAAAATGGCCCACATCAGAAAGGGATCATAGTATCTCTTCTACATTTTTATTATTATTCAAACATGGAGATCAGGCCCTTAGGTTATGATCCAGCAGAGAGTTCTGGAGTGTTTAAGCACCAATGATTTCAGTGGGATATACTGGATTCTGGCACATTGATTAATTCAGGCTTGTGAAGTGTCTATTTACCTTGTCACTAGTAAGGGAAGCTTTACAAAAACTGCTTCAAGGCCACAATTGACTAACAGGAGTAATTTGTTTGCACAGTTGAGTTAAAAACCAGAGCTTCTTGCTCACTTACTCAAAGATGTTCATCAAAAAGACAAGAATTCCCTTGCAAGGATTCTTCAACAGATTTTATTATGATTTAGTTTGGTTGTGTATTTTTTGATGTTTTATTTATTCTGTATGACTATTTTTGTTATGCTGTAATTATGCATTTTTTCATGTTGCGAAGCTCCTTGAGTATGGTGTTAACTGTGGAAAAGTGGCACACAAATAAAACAATGTGTATGCATGCATGTGTGTATGTGGAAGGCCCACACAAGTAACACTGGCCTTGGCTTCAATTACTGATGCAACAACATGAAACATAAGCTCATGTCTAAAAATGAGCAATGCAATTCTGTATGCATCTACTCAGAACTATGTCCACTAGTTTCAGTGGAACTTAGTACCAGCAAAACAGGTATACAGTTGTAACTCCAAACAGCAAAACAGACACCAGCGTGGTTCTTCTCCTGCAAGCCTTGTGGACCGATCTCTAGCCTTTGAAGATGCCACCTAGGTTGTAGCACATGTGTGTCTCTGCATCAAGTCATACTGAGCTCACAATGCAAGCTGCTGCTGTCTGCTTAGGACTAGTGAAACAGTTTCCTAGCAAGCCATAAAACAGGGCTGGTGGCCTCTGTGCGGTTAGCAGGTCACCAATTTCACAGGCACGGTCTACTTCAATCCTACAACAAGTTTTGCCACATATCCGATAAGGACCCACTTTGTGCAGTGATCTGACATGGCACACCTCAGGGTAGGAACAAATAAATACTCTTAAATACTCTTAAATTAAATAAATAAAATTACCAAGGCACAAATACCAATTAATACAAGAGAAAACCAGTTCTCTGGTGCCATGGCAACCGTAACAACATTGTGAATCCGCACACACACACAGTCCTTGCATATGGATTATAAACACACTATTAGTTGTTAATGCATCACAGACTTTATCAAGCCCTAAAAAAGAACATCTTCAGTAGCATGAACAAAACCACTGCAACCGATGTGAGGAGCTGCCACACACAAAACGGCACATCCCATGGAGGTATATATTTTTTCTTGAGTGCTTGGCTTGATGGCGGCGGGGGGGGGGGGGGGAATAGCCAGTATGATCGTGAGTCCGGTATTTTAAGAGAGTAAAGGGTAACTTAGGGAAGATGTTTCTTCGGATCACTTTAAGTTCTCTCTTTATTTCACTTTATTTGACAGAGTGATAGGTGCACCACCCACAAAATAGCTGCTATGGTGGGGATCATGACATAACACAAAACAACCGCAATGGGAAGCACAGCATAACATAGAATTTGAGAGACAGCCACCCCTGACACCCTTATTCTTACCACAGGAAGTCAGCAATGTCCTGATGGTCCTGGTTGTGGAAATCACACAATCATGTTTCTCTCTCTCTCTCTCTCTCTCTCTCTCTCTCTCTCTCACACACACACACACACACACACACAAACATTGATGTTCCTGCCTTCTAACTTGAAGCTTTCCTCAGTACCAGGAAAAATATACAAAATACAAAATACCTTACTCTCATTTCACATAAAACATTTATAAAGTACCTATACATGTTGCCCAATAACTTTCTCACTAGGAAGTCTAGGGGTTTTTAAAAAGAATGGAAGTTCAGAGTCTGTTTTACAACCCCTGGCTTAAGTAACTGCAGAGTGATTGTGATCATGAAAAATCCACCCTCGGTCAGGGAAAAGTATTGCGTATGCAGACTTTGAGGGGCTCTTCCAGATGAGACTTCTGAGACATTGCCTGGTTGTTGTTTTTTTAGAGGGTCTTATTCTTAAATTTCTCCTGTCCTTAAAACAAGCTGTTACTCTGTAAATGGAAGCTGCCATAGGCTGTCATAAAACAAATTAAGATAACTTTCCGAAAATTCTGGAGAGACAGATGAAGCACAAATCTAGGGGGGTTGTGCACCTATTTGCCCTACACTGGCTACAGAGCTGGCTCCCTGGCACCTTACATTTCTGTCTTTTAGATAGAAGGCGATCTCATTCTGCGACCTTTCCACCTAGCTGGAATTTTTTTCTTCTGCCACTGCTTTCTGGTGTGAATTGGTTTGTTTTTCCTTGTTTGAATTTAATCATGGTTTGAATTATTCTTTTTGTTGTTTTTTAACAACGTTGTTGTGACCAGGTGCATGAAAAGCATGACTGCTTTTAAAAGAAATATATAATTAACACACACATACACAAACACCACAAAAAATGTCTTGGTACACATCTACCTTAAATCTGAAACTGAGCAACAAACCTACTGAGGCCATCTGCAAGTCTTTAATTTTAAAAATGCAGTTCTGTAACCTCTGGAAAGTTGCAGGAGCAAACATCTTGTAAATCAGAAAGTGAAATCTAGTATTTTTTTTTGTAAGCATAAAGAACATTCAGAAGTTACACCTACAGAAAATCACCTCCAGTAAATCACTAGAAATATACTTAGAATCCTGGTTCTAAAAGTTGTAATAAGCATGCTTTGTAAGTAGTAAAAGAGTAAAGAACATAATAACAACACAGCTACCCCACTGGAAATGGTGTAGTTCAGAACTTTTCCTCGGTAAGAAAATATTGGATGGTCAAAGAGCAGAGTTTTATGACTTGATGTGTCACCTTAAATCTCATTAATGATTAAATGGACATAAATAATGGTTGTGGTTCCTGACAGTAAGCAATTTACAGCAGGCTACTTATAGTCCACAGAAGGTCATCTATTGTATAAAAACATTTCCACCAATCCACCTAGATCCTGATTACAGTATTTTACAGTACAATGGGGAGGGGACTTGCAGAACTTTGCCCACCAGCAGCCATACAATCAGGTACTTGGAAATCCCTCTGTTTTTGTCGACCCTGGCAGACAGTAAAACAGCCTCCGCCAGTCCAGATGTGGTTGTAATCCAATCCCCATTATCTCTAGCCAGTGTGATCTTTGGTCAGGGATGATGGGAGTTGCAGTCCCACAAGATTTGAGAGACCACCATACATGGCTAGTGAACTGCATTCTGATCAGAAGCTCACAAACTTAGCAGGCTTTATTTTATAAACCAACATTTTTAGGAAAAAAAGCTGTTTCTGCTTGTACAGCAATCACATAATTTCCTTCCTTCCTCTTTTATCTCCAATTATCCTCCCGGGCAACTCAGCGACACACAATAGGCTGAGACTGGAATAACTAGTAACAAGCCATGCACCGACAGATGTCGCATTCCAGGATCTGATCCTTGCTTCATATCCTAGTTTGGAGGGAGCTCTTAAACCAGTTTCCTGATTCAGACATCTCGGGAAACTGATTTCAGAAACCAAGACAGCCACTGCTAAAGGTGGGTGCATGAGGAAAGAATGGAGTAAAACACACAAGGAGGAAGTATGTGGGCACCAGCTCACTGCTGGTCCGGTAAACCATGGTTTATCAGGCTGGGATTATTACATCTGGAAGCAATGATTTGCTCATAGCCAACCATGACATTTCATTGCTATGGAGAGATCTAAATAGCTGGGGGTGGGGTGGGGAGTTCGGTTTTCTTTGTGGGGAATTGGGGGTGGGTGGAAGGAAACAACTGCCCTGAGACCTGCGGGCAAAGAGCAGTATACAAATTTAATAAACAATAAGAATTAGAGTGACAGAAAAGGACGTGGGGCAGGGCACACTTTTCCACCATTCCCACTCCCCAGGACTTTACATCTCTGAATTGGAAGCAGGGGTGCCCATATCCAATACTGCTCCAAAACTCTGGAAATAGGTTTTTAAAAGGCAAGGAAGAACTGAAAGGTTTTTGCACTGAGATCAGGTTTAAAGGCTGAAAAAATGTTGGGGGCAAATACCACTACACTGCCAGCCTATTCTCTAAACCAATGTTTTGCTCTGCTCTGAACATACAAAGAAGAGCAGGAGTATATAGGTTCCAGAAAGTCTAGCTATATCCCTGAGCCCACCAAGACATAATAATTTTGCTTCAGCTTTCTGGCATCAGTTTACACAGCCAGCCTTCATTTCGATCAGCAGAGCCTGGTCACAATCCAACGATTCCATGGCCTGTCCATCTCCTTCTGTCTATGCTAGAAGCAGGGTGGCATGCATGTTCTGTAGTGCACACAGGACAATGTGCATGCTTTGCTTCCTCAGATGTTCTGGAGGTCCAAGGAGCTCTACACGTCTACTCTGTCACAAAGCAATACAAGTGTAATACGAGCCCATGAAGGCTTACAGATTATTTTTTAAAGCATTGTCACTGCTGGCTTGCATAATACATTTAAATGTATGCAAATTTTTTAATTGTCTGCTGCCTAGCATTAAAGTTGAGCTAAAAATAGAAGTATTCAATTAAAGGAAGGAAAATAATGTCAGGGCAGTCAAGTTCTAATGATATTTCAATTTTCCAAGTGCCAATAATTTCAGGGTGCTTCCACATTAGATTGTTACTGTGTAACTGCTGCACTTTTGTGAAACACCTTTTTGCAGGGCCTCTTATACAATGTTGTTGTTGTCCTTATTGTTATTTTATTTTTACTCCGCCCACCTGACTCGGTTGCCCCAGCCACTCGGGGGAGGGGGGCTTCCAATAAATATAAAAGCATAATAAAACATCAAATTGTCATTATCAAATTAGGGAGGTTTGGAGTGGAGACTCTACTTGGCCATTTCCCCTGCGCAACAGCTAAGAGAAACGGGAGACACAAGGTGGCAGCTGCAGCAGAGATCAGATCCGTTAGCACTACACAGGTGCATAGCTACTGACTGGCCAGATGCATACCTGGATGATACAATGACATCAATGGGCTGTTGTAGGATGCTGCTAGTCATTTAGCAGTGGTGCATCTGCAAGGTGCTGATGCATCTCCTACCTGCCTCAGCTGCTGCCTTGAATCTCCTTCCAGGTAAGGTTGGGATGAGGAACCAGTGGCCTTTCTAATTTTGCTGGACCACAACTCACATTAGCCCCAGTTAGTGTGGTCAATGGTTGGGGATGATGGAGACTGGAGTGCAGAAATATTTGGAGGGCCACAGGTTCCCTATCGCTGCAGTGAGGGAATGAGACCTCTCCTCCCTCAGTGTCCACTCAGGGCTTGTACACACTTCCACTTGTCCCACCGATTTGTCCTAGGGAAACCCGCTCTTTAACAGTTGAATTGGAGCAAACATCTATCAGGTTTTCAGTGGACTGATGTTTGTTCCCACAAGAGGTGGTGGACTCTCCTTCCTTTGAGGTTTTTAAGCAGAGGTTGGATCGCCATCTCTCATGGATGCTTTAGCTAGGATTCCTGCATTGCAGGGGGTTGGACTAGATGACCTGTTGGGACCCTTCCAACTCTAAGATTCTACGATCAACAAAATTAGTAGGGATGAAAAAGGGTCTATGAGTTGCCATATTGGCTATTAGGGCTCAAATCTGATCATATTGTGCATTACCTTCTGAAAATCATTTTGGGATCTCATATTATCTTTCCTTTCACGAATTAAATATTGACTACCAGAAAGAACATAAAACATGCCAAGGAGTTACTGTAAACAAGTTTGTTTCATTTCAGTAAAAACATGGTTGCAATTTAAAAAACAACAACAACTAATCCCAATTTGTAGCCCTCCCTCTCAGAGGACAGTCCTTGAAACACAAATTTAAACATTTCATAAGTCATGCATTTAGGCTGTTCACATGCTTTTAGTTCCAGGGAATACCTTCAATTTATAGTCTGATTCAGCAAATTGCACTGAACAAACAAAGCAGCTGGTAGACAAATATTTGGAAAAAAATGCTTGAAGGTATAGCTGATTTCTGTTAAGGAGTCAATCGCTGTAATGTGAGAAAATAAATGAAAACGTAAAAATAAAAAAAGAAGCACAACCTATATTTGCGTTTAAAAACAAAAAGTTAATGAGACATGGGAAAGTATGATGACTGAATATTAAAGATATGCACTCCCTCTAAAGCCTTTTGATTTGATTTGATTTTTAAAAATACAGCAACGGGTTCTAAGACAAATGTTTCCTTTCTTCCTTTCACCATGACCCTATCTGTGTACCTTAAGGCACTTTGGAAGTTCAGTGAAGTTTCCCTAACATAGGATGGGTATGGGGGGGGGGCTATTTTCTCCTGTGAGCATCGTTAAGTTCCCTTAAGTTGAGATTCAGGCCTGATTTTGGAAGAATCCTCCACCCTTTCTATATTCACATACCACCCATTGTTTTGTCAGTCACCAGTAAATTATAAAGAATACCAATCTAGAATATCCAAACCTTTCAGGAGCAAAAGCCAGTTTCCGCAAATAGAACCCGCTCTCTATGCCTGGCCTAACATAAACCATCAAAACGCACAGGATTAATATTTCAAGATTCACGTTTTATAAAACAAAAGGCTGCTGAGTCAGCAGGCGAGTTGATCTGAAAATGCAGAAAGAGTCGCCGGAGAGGAAGTATTGTTTGGTAACGAATAAAAAAGAAGAGCGTAGCAGCTTCAGTCGAAGGCTCGAAGAACATCGCGCGAAGCTAGAGAATCAGGACTTGACTCCATTCGACTAAAGCTTCATAAAATAGTTCTCATTGAAAGCAATGTTGTTTTCAATATGACAGCAGTTTTATGGCGGCTTCTCCTAACTTGACACTATCTAGTTGTTGCTGGACTACAACTCCTATCAGCCCCACCCTTTGCGCAGCCAGTGGTGAAGGGAGGACAGGATGAACAGTGCAACAACAGCTGGACAATACCAGAGTCTCCACCCTGGTGCACTGTATATAAAACCACTGCTTCCTGGGTTCCATCTCACTATCACACACTAGGAACCTCAAGCCAAGGGGCTAAATGCCTCTATGTTGCTCCTGAGAATCTCCCTCACCTGTCACAGGCTTCTTGAGTGCTTTTGCCTAGCTGCAATGTGACCTTGAACTCTTGATGATTACTCTTGATTGCCCAAATGGAGCTAGACAGGAGTGTTTAAGGGTCTTGTCTATAAACTAGCACACTGTACTGATGTAAAAACTAAATTCACGGTTCTGTCCACTTTTGCCTCATGCCTTGTTCACAAGTGGTGTGTTGCCCCGGCCCTGGACGGTTGCCTACAAGGCCCAGATAAATACCCTTGGGCTGAAAAATGTCCGACACCCGTGTTCTAGTGTAAGGGAACCCAGGGTATATGGCTGCTGATGTCAGTGAGGACTTCATTCTTAGTGGCTCCCACTGGAGACGCTAAATTCAGAGGGAGCTCGCAATCTGGGACATAGCTGAAATACTGTCCCCTTGCTCTCAGACATTGCTGATGTTCAGGCTCTAATTTTGCTTCTCTTCAAGCCCATCATAGCGACAGGCATTTTGCTAGTATTTACAGGATGAAAAGGATTTGTGGTATTCACATTGACCTGTTTTAACAACTAAATGACTTAATTTTGCGTTGCCTCTGTAACTACACAGACCTCACATTTTTCATGTTAAAAACACGCATAATTCTATAAATACAGACAGATGGAAAACAGGCTTTAAGCCAGATACCCACTTCTGATTTGTTTTTTTAACAAGGCCCAGTAAAATTTGTAGCCTATTAAATTATAAGGCAGTTCGAATGATGTGTAAAATGAGATTTATGCCTTGCTGAATAAATATTGCCGCATCCTAATTTAGAACTTGGCAAATCTAGATTCATGGGCTAAAATAAGAAGTGGGTACTTTGTCATTTCAAAGGAACAGTTGGAATTATTATATTACTTGATTTCCCTGCACCCTTTTTTATTTACTCTGACAGCATTAGTTTACACAAGATTTCATCCTAAAACTCCTCTTTCCAGTAGCTTATGAGCAAAAAAAAAAAAAAACTTGTCAATGATACTAGCTAGAATGGATGATAGTTATACATGGCACTCTGATTCGCCAACGGTTTGACTTCACCCCCGGAGGCGCATTCCATTGCCTTTTGAGACAGATGGATGCCAACAAAATAACTCACACACAGGCAACACTGAATACAACCCATAAAGCAGAAAATTAAGACTGGTCCAGTGCCCCAATCTTAAAAGGGTGTGGGGGGGAAGGTAAAGGACCCCTGACAGTTAAGTCCAGTCGCGAACGACTCTGGGGTTGCGGCGCTCATCTCACTTTACTGGCCGAGGGAGCCAACGTTTGTCCGCTGACAGTTTTTCCAGGTCATGTGGACAGCATGACTAAGCTGCTTCTACCACCGGAAGCGGTACCTATTTATCTACTTGCACTTTGATGTGCTTTCGAACTGCTAGGTTGGCAGGAACTGGGACTGAGCAATGGGAGTTCACCCCATCACAGGGATTCGAACCAACCTTCCGATTGGCAAGCCCTAGGCTCTGTGGTTTAGACCACAGCGCCACCCGCGTCCCCTTTAAAAGGGTGAAGATTATGTACATGAAGCTCCTTGAATATTTAAAAGGGTGACGATTACGCCAAATATTCAAGGAGCTTCATGTACATAAATGTTGTCAGTACCCCTATAATGAACTGAACTAATATTAGTCCTGTCTTGTGGATGGAAGAATATGTGTTGAGTGGGGGGGGGGGGACTTTCCTAAAGTCACCTAGTTAATTCATTGTAAAATTTTATCTGGTGCCTGCCCAGTGCATGCCCTTAGGATTGCTTTAAATGTGACACTGGTTGTGTTAAAAACCAAACACACCTGTCAAGCACATGGAATCAGCACAGATGCCATGCATGAACCAGGTTGCTAGCACTCACACATGCAATATGAGTACACTGACAACATCTTATTAAAAATATTATAACTCACTTTCCGTTCAGCATAGAGTGCAACAAATAAAATGACCATGCAAGGGGGGGGGGGTCCAACACAACAAATTAAGGCAGCAAAAGCAATCAATAGCAGAGTGGATTAAACAATCAATAATACAGCTCATAAAAATGCTTGGGCATCGTGTATTCCTAGGCTAGAGCCTCTTGACATGCTAATGTTATATGTTCATGCCCCACTGCCAGGTTCATGTGTGACGCAATGCACTCAGCCCTAAGTTTTGTTCCTTTCAAACATGCCCAGCATCACTCTGCAACCAGACATCACCCACCACTACGCTAAACTAGCCATATTTTCACAATATACTAATCATAGAGAAACCAAGTTGGTGAGTAAGCAATCTGGTGTGTTTCCTGGTGTGTACAATGCTGCAAACGAGAGAGAGAGAGAGAGGAGATTATATAGAACAAAATGGCTCTTTGGGACCGAGAGTAAAACAGAGAGTCTTTCACCTTCAACATGCTGATACGAATCTGGATAGCTGTAGGTGGAGACTAGGCTGCGAGCACATTCAGTTTCATCACTTCTCGTTTTCCTCACTGGCCTCAAAATAATCTTTTCGCATTTCCAATGCATGCATGCTAACTCACTCTCACAATTGCAGACTCTGAGGTTTTAAATATTAAACAAGTGTGTGATGTTTTACATTGCTTTTAATTCTACATTTAATAGCATACTTAACGTATTTTATTGTTTTATGTGCTCTGTATTCTTCTTATCTTCTCTACTGGTTACTGACAGATTTTATTTATTTATTTATTTATTTATCTATTTACACACACACACACACACACACACACACACACAATTTGAACCTTCCATAATCATTTTATGTCATGGTGAGAAATGGGATTGTACAGGGGCCAGAACAGGAAACAGCATGCAAAAGCCACAGGTCACACATGCCTCCACATGTGAACGTCAACGGCAGAATGCATAAAAGAGAGGACGGGAGCTTCAGGCCTGGCAGCCAAACAAAAAAACTACAGGCCTCTCTAACCAGCCCTCAGAAATCTTCCCAGGTCACAACTCACACTGACCCCTGCCCATCTAACTGGGTGACCCCAACCACTCTAGGAATACAGAAGGAAAAAGGAGGGGGGGGTCAAATATTAAATGCTTCCCGAAACAGGAAAAACATCTTCAAATATTTGAAGGACGGTTGTAAATTTGGTTTGTGTTGCTCCAGAGGGTTGGCTACTTACCTGAACCAAAGTGTTCAAACTACAAGGGGGAGAAGGACTCAGTCTAAACACTAGGAGGAACTTCCTAGTAGTAATGGACGGAGAAACAGACTGCCTCAGAAGGCAGTGACTGTCCCTCATTAGAAGTTTTTAAGTGGGGAATGGATGGCTACCTTTCAGTAATGCCGTAGTAGCGGATGTCCTGAATAACTAGATGACTTTCAAGACACCTTCCAGCATTTATTCAACCATGCTTCCACTCTGAGCTAGGCCCTCAAATAATGAGAGTTGGGGAACTTGAAAGAGGACCCAGAGATGCTCACATTGAGTGCCAAGTTTCCACCTCTCCCCTTCCATGTTTTCCCCTCCCTTTGATTCCCAACAGCCTCTTTGGACATGGAAGGAAGCATTAATTTTTGGTGCAGTGCTGTTACACACAGTAGCAGTACTTCCTCTTATTTTCCTTGGGGTGCTGCAAGATACAAGCCTTACTGAATTCAGCCTTACTTCTCCAATTCTTTTCCACAGAAAGGATATATACACACATTTAGAATTACTGTCAAGAACAACAAAAACAAAAATGACAAACCTTTATCATAACAGAAGCCAAATAGGTGCATCACAAAAAGCTTCCTGGAGTACCAGTCTTTTTTCTTTTTCTTTTAATTCATCCAATCACACAAAAACAATTATCCTGTGTTTGTGTTTTCTTCGTATAGAGTTTGTATTAAACCAGTCTCTCTTTTTAATATTTGATCAACCATTGTATTTTAATATTCTGCTGGAAGCCACCCAGAGTGGCTGGGGAGTCCCAGCCAGATGGGCAGGGTATAAATAATAAATTTATTATTATTATTATTATTATTATTAATTAGTTTTTATTATATTCTACCTGTACTCATACAGAGCCCAGGGCAGCAACAACTTAGTGTTAAGAAACTCAAGATATATAAGCTAGGTGCCAAATGGCTCTGTAAACCAGGTCTATAGTTGCCAAAACGGAAAATCTAGTTGCCATTTCCATGGGCCAGACGGCTCCAAAGTCGTAAAAGTGCACTTTTAGTTCCATACACAAATAAGTACCTGAACTGCCCAGGCCACAGAACAGGTAAATGGAGAGAACCATTTGTAACAGGTGGGGGCCGCGTTCAACCCCACCCCCAGACCTAAGGTTCCCCACCTCTACTTTATAAATGACCCAATAAGCAACGGATTCTGGTCTGGGATTTTCATATGCCGTTTTCAAAGTGTTACAAAACAGATTTTGCACAGAAAACCAGGCACCTATTCCCTGCCTGTGCTCTCAGCTTAGATATGTGTGGCCAAGTCAAAGAACCCAAATAACACTTTCTATATTGCAGCTATGTAGCGTAGAGGTTAAACAAACAGTAGCGCTACACGACCGGTGCGACTTTTCTTCTGCTCTCTTTTGTCTTCAAAATCTGTACATCTCAAAGCACTTCCAATTTTGAGTCACTGTGGAGACAACACTTACAGTAAATTACTTCCCAGCATGCATCACTGTGTAGCTCAATCAAGCCGTATGTCTGCCAAGCATCGTGAAGATTTACAGTAACTGATGACCAATATTTACATCATTCGTTGTGAATATGCCAGAAGCTCAGACAAAAAAAAAGTGTACTTCATTCACACCAAATTTAAGCGTGTCATCAACAAGCCCGGCTCCAAACTTTTTACATCAAAACCAAAACTGTGCTCATTTCAGTAACTTACATAAAATTAAAGACTTGAAAACAGAAGTCCATCCAATCTACTAGAAAATGTTATTGATTTTTAGTCCTTGTTCCACTGAAAAACAGGAGCTTTTGTGGTCCACCAGGACCATATAACACCAGTCCTAAAGGATCTCCCCTGGCTCCCAGTATGTTTCTGAGCACAATTTAAAGTGTTGGTGCTGACCTTTAAAGCCATAAATGGCTATGGCCCAGTATACCTGAAGAAGCGTCTCCACCCCCTTTATTCAGCCCGGACACTGAGGTCCTCCTCTGAGAGTCTTCTGGCAGTTCCTTCACTGTGAGAAGTGAAGTTACAGGGAACCAGGCAGAGGGCCTTCTCAGTAGTGGTGCCCGCCCTGTGGAATGCCCTCTTATCAGATGTCAAGGAGATAAATATCTATACAACTTTTAGAAGGTATCTGAAGGCAGCCCTGTATAGGAAAGTTTTCAATAGTGTTTTATTATGCTTTTATATTTGTTGGAATCTGCCCAGAGTGGCTGGGGCAACCCAATGAGATGGGTGGGGTACAGATAATAAAATGCACCCTCTTCAGCACATGCTCAGTGGGAAACCTAGGACAGGAATACGGTATAAGAAACTGCCTTATACTGAGTCAGACCACTGTACCATTTACAGGCTCTCTCCCCAGTCCTAACTGGAGATGCTGGGGATTGAAGTTGAGACCTTTAGCATGGAAGGCTTGCGATCTACCACCAAACAGTGGCCTGCTTGAGTTTCCTTGAACAGGTTCATTGCCGCGTAATGCATGAACTTGCCTTACGTTTCATGCCGCCTTTGAAAGCTCTGCAAGGCTCACACAGCCCCGCGAGCTCCCATCCTGACACCCGTCACATCCACTTCAACTGTTCTATAATACTGGGAGCTCATAAGCCATGCATTATGCCATGAGTCTGCACTCACAGATATTTCTGCTGTTCGAGAAAGGTCAGGTCATTTCACATATTTTGTTACACGAGGTTAAGAGTTTAGAGGATTGCTCAACATTTGTCAGGCACAAGAATGCTGCCCAGGACAGAGAAGGTTTGGTTCTCCTCTTCTATGCGGAGCTTTGCTTTACAGCTAACCCAGGGCTTCTAATAGAAATAGTCTATGGCAAATGAATTAGCAGCTATTAAAGCATGCAGATACAGATTTGCATTCCACATTGCCTAAAATAAATTGCATGTGTTCTTTTGTTCTGTTTTTCATTTCTCTTGACTTAAAGGATTAGAACTGGAAGGCTCCCCAAAAGAATATAGAAATTTAATTTGACACGCAACAAAAGCTACTATGGTTAAGTGAGGCAAGAGGCTTACCGCTGACAATTGTACTTTTGCAAATTACAATGTGTGCGCATGCATAATTACAAAGCGGGTGATTTTTTTCTCCAGATAAAGAAACCACAATTGTAATTATTTTCTTACATAACGGCAGATCTAGAATACAAGGACTATCCTGAAACATTTTAGCCTGTTGTCCGCAGAGCATCTTCTTCCCACACGCTGACTTAGCACTGCGGTACTGAACTAAACCGAGAGTGGTAGAAAAGGGTACATTAAGGAAGGCACACAAACTATGTTCCTGCTTTGAATTACGCAGGTAGCACCTGCCCTGCTCATGCTAGTCCCACATCTGCAACTCAATTTAGCAGAAGTTCACATGCGGCTTGTATCCAATACACTGAATTAGAACACCCAATGTTCAAAAACGCCCTCCGTCTGAAATTAACAACCCTAAGCCGGTGAGAATCATATCCAATGAAGAACATTTTCCAGAAATAAAAATAAGAAAGATTTTGCAAAAGTTTTAATCTTCTGAAGCTAGGAGAAGCGATTTCAAGAATGTAGAACAATATTCACACACACGGAAATGTCTTTTTTGAACAGCAAACATTTTACATTTTAATATTGCCACATACCCAATAAAAGCAAATTAGAGCACAAAACCATACATTTTCTACTATGCACCAAGTTAAAATATATGGTCCTTATATAAACGAAGCATAGGAACAAACCAAGACACAATAAAATTGATAAAACATTTTAACAAACGTTTCACTTGTGCTTTGTCAAATGCAAATAAATAAGTTAAATATGTTCCCTGGACCTATCTTCAATGCACAAGTAGTCCAAAAGCAAAATATCTATTTGACAATCATAATTGCTTTTAATAAATCCTCAATAGCTTTTGTTCCTACTAATTTCCTGTCTAGCCATCAACACAACTCCCACTCCTACCTTCTAGAAAACACAGCTTCTTCACAGCTCCTAATATTAAGGTTCCAAAAGCATAAGGCTTTTTAAAAAAACACTAGCCACACAAACAGAAAACACTGCTGTTGTTTTATTATTATTTTAAAAACTCCACAAGCAGAATCATAGTTTTGTTTGATTGGGAACTAGGGAACAGAGAATTTGCATCACAATAAACAATAAAGAGTTTTGTCATTTGCGGCACAGCTGAAAATCTTTTTCCAGTGACAAAATATTGCAATCTGAATGGTAAGAAAATGTGCTACCCTGCAATGGAGCTGGGTGTGGGTGTGGGTGAGGGGGCTAGATCTGCAGACAGATTACAGTGCATTTATCATACATGGAGGAAATGCCTAGAAAGACTGAAATTAATCCTTCCTTTGCCCATGCAGCCAACCTGCAGATTTAAGAACAACTTCTCAGATCCAGGTGTCCCCATGGCCCCAAATTCACAATGCTTACCGGTATGTGTTTTCACTTCATGCAATTGAATATCTGACTCACTGAGCTGGTTTGGATATCCTTATCTCAGCTTAGTAAATCGACATCTTGCTCACAAAATTTGCTCTTTGCTCTCCCCTTTATGAGAGCCATAACTAAACCAAGAAGCCTCTAATTAATCATAGTTTCCTGTTTCATCAACCAGGAAACCATGGTTATCAGGTTCGGAACACACCAGGATATCAAACCAACTGTAAACCAAGCCTGGTAAGTATAGCTTAAAATTTCAGACAAAACAAGAAACTGGTGAATTCAGGGTTCCAGCTTCTGGGTTTCCTTGCAGCAAAAGTAAAATCAAAATGGTCATGTGAATGGGCAGTAGTTTTCTGCATATATCCACTTAGTAAGTCATTACTTAATGGTACCTACATAGCACTTGAAAAGGAACATGAATGAATGCTTTGGTAGACATGAAAGGAAGGAGGTGGAGAAAAGCAAATCATAGGAGAGAGTCACTCAAGTTAAAGCTACTTTAGATAGAGAACCCAAATGAGTAAGGGCTGCTTCAGACATTATGCAGTTGCAAAGCCACGTTTGACACCAAATACATACGCAAAAGTGAGACACAGCTAATTCTAGCTCCTTGGAATGTGTGCCTGAATGATACACATTTGAAAATGTATAAGGCTAAGTTACAAAACATTTTAACCCTTATAGAATTAATTTGCATTATAAATGTATTAAAAGTATTCACCCTAAGCTACCAGGACAGAAACAAGGTTGATGACTTTGCACAAAAGAAATCAATAACTCTGAAGCGGCTGTAACTCAGACCTTTAAAAACCAACCTGATGTAATAGATCTAAAATGAACACAGGCATTAAAAAAAGAAAAAGCTATAAAGCAGGAAAGTGTTGTTTTTTTTTAGAAGAAGAAGAAGAAGAAGGAAGAAAAAGAATATTCAGTAATGTTTGTATAAAAGTTTCATTTTGTCCAAAGTTTTCACATAAAGATGCTAAAATGAAAAGGTACATAAAAGCTTAGTAAGAAGTTATGGACAAAATAAGATATAATTTTACACTTAAAAAAAGTTTTTAGATTCTATTTAGATGATAGCCAAGTATAATAAACATATAAAAAGGTTAAGAAATGATAATAAGCTTTTAAAGGTTATGTTGTTAATAAGCTGAAGAAAAAAAGAATGTATATCCTAATAAAAGTTTAAAAGCAACATTTACAATGAAACATTGCTTTCTTTTGGGGGGAGGGAATTAACCTGAAAGAATTAAACAAAAAGCACTTCACACCATAATAAGCCTTGAAATACTCTCAGAAGCCTCGCTTGATTTATCTATTTTCAGAGTACGTAACGGAGGGCTTTGATCTAACCCAACACCCAAAAGCCAAATGAAACAACTGAAATCTTAAAATAGGCAGACTATAGATATAAACTTGAAAGGATAACAAGTAGCATGACATGCCGAGATACTAAACTTCTCCAGAAGCATAGAAAAGGACAGAAAATAAATTCTCACTGTTTCCCAGTACCAATTCAATGACGGAGAAAGGTCGGCCTTCCTAGGAAGCACCCCTTATTTTCCTCATCCCTGCACAGCAAATCGGCTTGCTTAGATTCTAAACGCAGGTGGCGCTGTGGATTAAACCACAAGGCCTAGGGCTTGGTGATCAGAAGGTAGACGGTTCGAATCCCTGCAACAGGGTGAGCTCCCGTTGCTCAGTCCCTGCTCCTGCCAACCTAGCCGTTCAAAAGCACGCAGTGAAGTAGATAAATAGGTACCAATCCAGCGGGAAGTTAAACGGTGTTTCTGCACGCTGCTCTGGTTCGCCAGAAGCAGCTTAGTCATGCTGGTCACATGACCCAGAAGCTGTACGCCGGCTCCCTCGGCCAGTAAAGCGAGATGAGCGCTGCAACCCCAGAGTCGTCCGCGACTGGACCTAATGGCCAGGGGTCCCTTTACATTTACCTAGATTCTAAACCAGGGATGGAGGCCTAACTCCAATGGTTGCTGCGCTATTAACTCCCATCAACCTTGTCCATTAATCTTGATGGATGAGACTGATGAAAGCTGGGGTCCAACAACATACGGAGGGCCACAGAATCCCCACTACTGTTCTGCACTGTCTGGTCTGGGTACTCGGTCTTAGATTAATTAAAAAAGGGGGAGGTGAGCGCTGAAAAGGAAGGAGGGCAAAATAAATGAGGCAATCACAGAATTATTATGTCTGCTAGCCGGGCTAAATTCCAGACGGGGGAGACCAGGGATGACCTTCAAGTGAAGATTGCAGGCCAGCCTTGCAGTGGAGTTCCTTTCGGCATGAAATCAGCCACGGTTGCTTTGTGGGCAACTGTCATTCTACAACAAGAGATGGGGAACCGTTTTCAGGGCAACGGACCACATGCCAGTGCAGAGTGAAGCAAAAGTGAATGGAGCATCAAATGTCAAGGTTACCTTTGTATCGTACGTAGGCCAGTGCCTACACACACTCACACCCCCTCTGTTTCCACCACCCAGCCAAGCAAGAGGCATTAAGAGGGTTCAAGGTTACAGAGTGGAAGAGTGGCCTATTTGCTCTCTGTTTTACACACAACACGGGAGACTCACCAAACTAAACCCGCTGCAGCTTGGGATTCTGTGTGTGCCGTGCAGCAGACAAGGTGCTCAGCAGGGACACAGATATGGACAACCCAAGAAAGCTCCATCAATCACGGTGCCTGTCCATAAAAGCAAGCTTAGTGTGAGAGACTAGGATGGTATCAGAAGGTTCCAGGAACCCTCTTCGTTGTGAGATTATTTTGTGTGTGTGAAGGGCATGATTCTGTGAGTTTGTTTGGGTCCTTGATGAGAGCCAGGAGGCTGGGTGATTGGGGAATTGTGCCAGAAGGAAAAGGAACAGATATCAGTATACATTAATTAGTAATTTGTATTAATCTTTTTATTGTGTGTGTGTGTGTGTTTTGGTAACATTTCTGGTTGCTGTTTTAGATATATGTGCACTGCTCTCTCTCTAGCAGTACAGTAGTGGTCTAAATAAATTAATAAACATAGATTTCAGTCAGACAAGAACAACTGGGGCAAGATGCAGTGACAGTGCGGGGTTTAGCCTGGGGAGAGTTCAGAGGGATCCCACGCTGACTTACTTGTGTGTTAAATGCACAGTAGTTACTGAAGAACTTAAAAGGAAGACACCAAGACTCACACTGAAATTATAGCATTTTATCAACGGGAAAATGCAATTTACCCCCAAAAAACATATCCACATACAATCAGAAGGTAGTGAGTTGATGTAATGGTTGGCATGCTGAACTGGGAGGTCAGGATTCAAATCTGCACTGTGCCATGAAGCTCACTGGGTGACGTTGGCCCAGTCACTGGTCTCTTAGCCTAACCTACCCCACAGGGCTGTTGCTATTGTTTTTGTAAGTATATTCTTGGATCTCCTTTGATATTCTTGGATCTCCTTTGATATTTTCTGGAACCCCAATATTATTATTAATATTTATTTTAATTTAAACAAAACAAATTAACAAAAGAAAGTGGAAATGTGGGAATACGTTTTAGGGTTTTCCCGCACGATAGCCACTTTGTTAATCCACGCTACTGCGCAGAAGGAAAAAAGATCTGGCCGGAGATTGGAGCCTGGATCCCTCTGTGCCTCCCCAAAAGCGTGCCAGGAAGCCTCCTGGTAACAGTCGCAAGACTGGTTTCCCGCCCGGAAACACTCGTTATTACAATGCTGTTATTGGTTGATGCTTATTTGATGACGCTGTATAATTTGCCAATAAATAGCCCTGCCTCTGTTAGCTCGGCGACGAGCAGAGCGACAGAGAGACGGAGAGCTCGCTCGCATTGAGTGCACTTGAAACTACCGACTGCAGTCTGTTTTATTTGGCCTCTTTCTGCTTCTTCGGCCACAACTTTTGCTTTGCTTCTTGCTGCCTATTCTATCCTCTTCAGCCCTTCATCTACTTCCAAAACTCCTCACGACCTTCAAGAACCCTCATAACCAGCGAACCTTCATAACCAGCCGGAGCAGGCTCTCAGACGACTGGTTATCCCAACAACTGCTTATCCCGACACATTACAGAGACCAAAGTTCAAATCCTCATTCAGCGACAAAGCGCCCCCCCCCCCGGGTGACCTGGGACCAGTCACACAATCTCACAGCCTAACTGGGATGTTGTGAGAGGATAAAATAGTGCACGGGGCACCTGCGGAAGAACCATGAACATCACCTCAAGTTCCTTGGAGGAAAGGTGAATGATTTGTTGGTTTGTTACATTTATATCTCGCCGTTTCAATTTCCGCCCTCCTTGCATCCTTTGCAATGAATTCTTGGATGTTATGTCTGCTCTGTTTCCAAAGCAGACATGTACCTCTTACCCCTTTTCAAGGTTAAAAGCTCTTATTCCACAGAAATTTATTCCTCTACTTTACACGGTGGATAAGATATCGTATCACTGGCTTTAAGACCAACCCAAGAAACGTCAGAGATCAGGTAATGTTTAAAGCTATGGCCCTATCCACACTTACGTACCTAGGAACAAGCCCCTTGGGATTCTGTAAGTGCTGACTTCTCAGTAAACATGCTTAGGACTTGACTGCACATCATTTCTGTAGTATTTTAGTCTGTAATCGAGTCCAGCAGTTGTAAGTTTGAATAAAAACCAATTAAGTAGTTTAAGCTGCATAGCTAACACTTTGGGTTGTTTTCAGCTTGTGTGCATGCACTTTGCCTCTGCATTATTTTAACGATGCCAACCGCCAAAATTGCACGTCCCAACTTGATATTCTGCAAGCGCATTTCAAGCCCTGAACCAGATCTGACTTCAAATTGCTACATTAAAGGTATAAAAAAGAAATAACGACGTTTGGATTTGGCTTTTCAATTAGCTCTCGTTGCACTGTTTATGTTTTGAACCAATGTGTGAATTTGAAAGGAGCCTAGAAATTTAACCTAACAGACAAATCCTTTAAAAAATAAATAAATTACAATTTAGCTGGAAATCTTAAGATCCCTTTCTGGAGGGATTTTGCATATCCAGTTGTTAAGTTTGAAGCACAACCAAGCCAATCGTTTTTAAAACCTTCACCACTCAAAAACAACTTTTTAGAGGTAGTGCTGCTTTTGTACTTTTCTCGTATATATTTGGTATTCAGCCAAAACATGGGATGTCAACACTTCAGAGGTGACAAAATAGAACAGTGCTTTCTTTTCTGTCATTAGCAGCTGCCTTTGGAATATGTACCACAATATTTATTTTGTTCCCCTATCTTTTCTTCAGTTTGAAGTAAACTTTTACACCCAACTCCAAAAGGGGTATGAACTTGGGACTCCAACTTCCATCAGCCCCAGTTAAAATCGCCTACCAAAAAATCATATTAAGAGAAACTGCTTGCAGAAATGTGTACATCAGTCAAAACTACATACAGAAATGCGTATGATAATTTGCATGTGGATTTTTAAAAAGAAAATGCACAAACTGCTGCAGAATCGTAAAAAAAAAATAGTTTAATATTGGTGGAATGACAGATCCTTCCATCCCTACTCAGTATAAAGGCATCACATTTCATTTTTACCTGCAACACTCAAAGCATGCCTCACTTCTCTTGAGACTGCATTTCACACCTACTTTACTGAGCTGTCCTACTCTAGTTCTGTGTTGCCAAGGACAGATGGCCTTATTTTACCAAAATAAAACTCTTAAGTGCAAGTAAAAGCCTAGGAGTTCATTTCTCCTTTCCCGAAAACAACCTTTGGAATTCCTTCCCTTCCAAGCTATAATACTGATTATTTTTGTATGAGTTGATTTGAATCTAAATAGCAAATCATTAATCAGCTTGGGGAGTCTTAGTCAATAGTAGCTTACGATGCCACAACTGCACAGGGTAACTTCCTAACTTTCATTTTAGTTATTAGCCATTGGACTTACAAACTGAACACTTTGGGCTAAGCAACAAACCACCAAATTTATTTTATATGCCCACTCACCCATTTCAAAAAGGGTGTTCAATCTTGCCAGTAATTATTGCAAGGGAAATGTACGCTCTATATAGAAAAACATCAGATCAAACAGAAGTAAACCAAAGTGGAACATATGCAGTAAAAGGCAGAGAGAGTCTAATCATGTACTGTAACTGGCTTTCCTTTTACAGCCAACAGTCAATATACATGTAGAGACTGGCAAAATCCCAGCCTCTGTTCAACTAGAATGGAGAACCGGGCTGTTGTCCACGCACATTTTACTTTTTTGTGTTCCACCACAAAAAACGGCCTCTCATCATACGTAACTTTCAATAAACAGAAACCTCCCTCAGTTAAAACACTGCATAATGAAAATTCCCTACCGCACCAGGGTGAAAAACAAGATTGTAGCAGCAGAACTGCACATCATCTGCAGCATAATCTTAAACATTCAAACAGACACTTCAAATGCTCGCCAGAACACTGAAGTTTTCACCTCGCTCCTGATATCCAATCAAGAGTAGGGCCTGACAAACTTCCCACAGGAGGTAGTTTAACAACTTCTCTCAAGATTTGCATTCATTTATGCCAAACAGCCTGACAACACACAGCCCTAGTAATACAAGCTAGTGTTTTAAGTAGAGGGTGCACCTGCAAATTTAAAACCTTTTTGTGTGAAGGTGTTTCAAGGTCCCACAGCAGACAAAGCAATAAGGAAACCAGCAGGAATTTTGAAAATAACTACCCTAAGGGGACCATCAATCGCATATGTTATCTCCGTTTGGAGCCTTCTGACAACCTCTTGTGTATCACTGTGTTTAATGCCCATTGCCTCACAATCCACCACCAACAATGTGTGGTGTAATTTCCCCCCCAGTGATTTATTTTTCCCCATGGAAAATCTTATGTTTCCTAAGTTCATTAATAATCATGAACGGGTGCCAACTGCAAATACAACACTAGGCAAGCTTAGCAGTTTCAAAGTTTTTAGCTTTGATTACTAAATGCAAGTAAAACAGAAATGCTAATGTTTTTTGTTACTTGTTGAAGACAAACCAGTCAGTGAACACTCAACATAAACATAAAATATACCTATAACCATCTGTATTACAGAGGAAGTACATCATAAAGATGCTAAATTAAATCCCTCTCTAAGACATCACAAAATTTTCTGAGGCAAAATGATTTTCCCCCAAGGCAGCTTACCCTAACATACAGAGGGAAATTTTCCAATTCAAAATTTTCCAGAAAAACCTGCAATAATTCAACTCACCAAGAGTTGCTGCCAATCTCTTGGAGTTTTCATATCAGCTAATTTTGTTCATTTAATTTATAAATTACTTCCTATAAAACATTGCAAAGTGATTCAACAATGTGTGTGTTCGTAAAACACACAATTTCTAATCCAATGTAGATGAAAAAGAACAAAAATCTTCACAGGTTTCCTGGAAAAGGACAGTCTTCAATATGCACCAAAAGACAACAGAGATGGCGCCTGTCTGATACACAACTGGAGGGAATTCCAAGAGGTAGATGCTACACTAAAGGTCCAATTTCTGCATCAAATGGAATGGACCTCCTGATGAAATGCTATCTGCAGGAGTCCCTCTATCTGCAGAGCATAGTGATTGACTGAGTATATAAGGGGTGAGATGATTGTTTAGGTATCCTGTTCCCAAGCTGCATTGGGTGTAGTACACCAAAATCAGCACCTTCAACTTAGTCCAGTAGAGGACTGACAGCCAGTACAAGTCTCTCAGCACTATGTATCATGGAGGTGATATTTGCCCCTTGCACCGAGCAGTTGAGCCACTGAATTTTGCACTCGGTGCATCTTCCAGACCAACCTCAGGGGTATTCCCACACAAAGCGCATTTCAGTAGACCAAGATGGAAGTTACCAGGGCATGGAACAACAATGAACTCATTCAACTATGAGTCCATGTGATAAATCAAGTAACATATGCACACCTTTCCAATGTGGTCACACGCAGCGTAGAGACAGGGGTGGGTCATTCCACATCAAATCAACACAAAAAACAAGGGTTTCGTTATGGATTGTGGGAAAGTTGTACCCAGTAGCCATTTCCTCCCCAAGATGTCCAAAAAACGTACAATTTTCATTACAAGGAATAAAAAACCCATAAATTTCATTCTTTGTCAAGAAACAGCATGTCTTTGCAATAATTTTCAACATCATAAACTTTGGATTCCATCATACCCATACACTGAAAATTGAGGTTGTCTAAACCTATGTTTTACACCCAAAAAGTACTTTTTTTAAAGGCATTTATAAAATCTTTTGAGTGCTGCTGTATTCCCCCCCCCCTGAAATCCTCATCCTCTTATTGAGCTCTGTGTAAAATTTCAAAGAGATCTGATCATTGGTTGTGGGGGGGGGGGGATGTACATGCGCCAAGGGTCTCAAGAGGGACAGACAACACAGATTTCACGAAACTTTGAAGTGCTATAAAATTAAAACCGTTTGAGATAGAGGGGGGAAATTTAAGGGGGTTTCTTTCAACCCTAAGGGAAGAGTGTACACCAAGTTTCACCAAAATCTGAGATGGTGGGTGACGTTCACATGACGTGGAATGGCCCGGGTGGAAAACGCAAACAGCAGGTAAGAACATATGAACTGCCCATGGCACCTTAGTCTAAGGGTCCATGCAGAGAAGGGTTGGCAAACCAAATGTGGCCCTCTGGACTTCTCTATTTGGCCCTTGGCACTTTCTACAAGCCACACCTCCTCTCCTCAGGCCACACCCCTCTCTGGCCTTGATTGTCTTTCCCTGCCCGGATTATGTCCTTCAACTCTTGATGTTTGCCTCTTGCTTCCCTGAATGGAGATAGGAGCGCCCACTACATGAAAGCAAAATTTAGAGTCACTGCTCTGCCTGCTTTTGCCTCTGGCTCCACCTACAATTGGCATGTTGCCCTGAGAAGGTTGCTCAGAATGGAATGTAAAAAAAAAAAAAAAAAAGTTCCCCATTCCTGATGCAGAGCACTGATCCAGAATGGACGATCCATATATTCTTACCTGCCTGCATTCTTCTACATTCCACATTGCAGACTTCCTCAAATGCACACGTTGTCGCATTCTCAAGTGCTTAGCATGCTACAACGAAGCGGCAAACGTTTAACTTGTGACGCTACATTGCATGCCCCTAGCTTGCATGTTCCCTGACTTCCAGTTTTGTGGCAAATTATAGGTTGCCATTACATCTGAACTAAGCAAAAACTATGGGGTTTTTGTTGTTTTTTAAATCATCACCACAAAATTTAGATTCCACCTTTCCTCCACGAAGTTCAAGGTGAAGTACATGGTTCTTCCTCTCCCCATCCAACCTGGTGGCCAGGCCATCACAACATCTTTGAAGCAGACAAAAATACTGGAATTTTTACAAGACATAAAGTCATAAAATTGTAGAGTTTGAAGGCACAGTGAGGATCATCCAGTATTACAGCTGTCAATACAGCTGTCAAATATGGGGATCGATCTTGCACAAGCCAATCCAAACTCCACAAATATAGTTCTTTAAAGACACACTCTCTCTCAAAGAATTATATATAAAATCGTTTTTATATATCCTAACCCCACTTCTCAAATTCAATAGCACTTGTTTCTGAGTATACATTTTTGGATTCCCCTACAAACTTTTTCCTCATCTAATTAGCTCCCTTTGCTATTGAATTTTCTTAGTATAATGAGGTCTCTTGGGCAAATGTATGTTAAATGTCAGCACATGGTGCAAAATATATTTTATTTCTTATATATTTTTAAAGCGCGTAACACTATGGCACAATGAAGGAATACTGTAGAGCTGGCCTGAGAAGCAACTCCCAAGACAGCATCATGCAAGACTTTGTAGGCCAGGGATGGGGAATCTGTAGGCCTCTTGATGCTGCTGGACTACAATGCCCATCATATTTGACCACTACCCATGCTGACTAGGGCTGATGGGAGCCGGGAGTCTAACAACATCAGGAGGGCCATTGGTTCCCCAATGCAGGCTATCTAGTACAGCCTGCTTCATGAAGGAAATCCAAAGAAACAGCCAGAGGAACAAGGACAATTGCAGACCTCAAAATACACCAAGGTTGCTGGGGAAGCCACACTGGAGAGAACGACTCATGCCACTACCCAGAGAAGGACGAGAACTTAACAGATCGGAGACCTAGGCCCAAACTAACAAAATGAACTTCAATAAGGGCAAATGAAAGGTTCTGCACTTAGGCAGAAAGAACCAGATGCACAAACGTAAGATGGGGGCACCTGGTGTACTGGAAGCACATGTGAAAAGGATGCTGGGGTCTTAGTGGACTCCAAGCTTAACCTGAGTCAACAGTGTGGTGCAGCAACAAAAAAGCTAATGCTATTCTAGGCTGCATCAACAGAAGTATGTGTATAATCTTTGACAGGCTTCCTCAAATTGGCCCTCCAGATGTTTGTTTGTTTTTTTGCCTACAACTCCCATGATCCCTAGCTAGCAGGACCAGTGGTCAGGGATGATGGGAATTGTAGTCTCAAAATATCTGGAGGGGCGAGGTTGAGGAAGCCTGATCTTTGAGAATTCTTGGAGACAGGCAGGCTAGAAGCAGGCTAAAAGATTCCTGCACTGCAGGGGAATGGACTGGATGACCCTTGTGGTCCCTTTCCATCACTACAATTCCATAATTCTACCCAGTTGGGAACATTGGAAATTGACATACTGAATCAGTCCATTGGTCCATCTAGCTCCATACCATCTAATTCGACTGGCAATGGCTCTCCAGGGTTTCAACCCTACTTGCAGATACACAGGACTTAAGATGGCGTATTCTGCACACAAGGCAGATGCTCTGCTACTGAGCTGCAGGCTTCAATTCATCTTAGGACATATATTACCTACCCTTGACCATCTTTGCTGCCCTCAGTGAACTCATTCCAATTGGTGAACACCAATGGTTCCTAAAGTGAATGATACTACCCCTAGAAGAGGGTGGTGGGATTACCTAGAGGTGTAAATGACTCTCAGACTTTGGAAAGCTGGTATCACTGGACCAAGCTCATCACTTTTACTGAACTGATTATGCTAAATAGCTTTAATTGGATTTTGAATAAATGTGCAATTAATTGAATTTTATTTTGTTCTTATCTTCCTTAGTGGGTCCCACAAACCTGAATAATGCCATTTTACAAGGTAAGGTGGGGGGTGCTGGAGATGCGTTTATGGAACCAATGGGGTGGTAGCCCCCCAAAATTTGGTAATCACTGGTCTATACCTGGATGTGGTGCCCAGAACTGAGCACAGGACTCACAATGAGGTCTTCTAATCTTTTCAGCTACAGAACAAGTGAACGTGGAAGCCACCCACAACTTGCCTTATTTCAAAGCGAATTAAAATTGCAGAGATGTGCCGAAAAACTACAGTGAACGATTCATTTTGTCAGACACACATGGATCTCACAAAACCAAGCTCATCGTTCAGTTTTCCTTTAAATGCAAAACTGAGGGTTTACAAGCAAACGCCTTTGAAATGCGCAGTGTCGTTGCTATTATTTTATGTATAAGCTTTTCTTATCATAAACCAGAGACGTGTGCTGGGAAAAGACAAAACAACATACAGATAATGCTTCATGAAAACAACACAAACACGGAAAATAAAAAAAGCATTAACTTTTGCACAGAAAAAGCTTTCTCCAAAAAGGGGGGAATCTAGTTCTGCATATATAGGACCTGCATGTGTCATAAGAAGGCTAGGGAATAAAGCAGTCACATCCTTTGTGGTTGTGTACAATGCACAGCAAATACAGTGCCAATGAGACTCCATCCACCATCTTTATCTGCCCAGAGGCATATATCTGAGCCATGCTGAGCATTTTAAGTACCCTGCAGTGCCCCTAACGTCCCACTCTAATACAACACAATGCCTGAGATTAAAGCTGGGTGTATTATTGAATATGTTTCCCCCTGAAAACTCAACAATTAAATGAGTTTCAAACCAACCAAGTGGCTGGCAATCCATTCCCACACGAGGAAGTGTGTCAAACTTTCAGGTCCTTCAAAGTCTTGGAAGCTTAAGAGATGCTACATGGCGGTACCTCCCACATATTCCACCATACCTTAAATCTTTACAGAAATTAGAAAGAAGTACACAACTTGAGGTGGTTTCCAATATGGATACCACCTACGGTCAAATAAACAGTTTGTTTAATCAGCTAAACAGCATTTAATAAACTTAAAAGGTATCACAGATCAATCACGCAAAACATATTCTTTTAGCAAGCATTGATTATTGTTGCTAGAAGTACTTACGCAAAGGAGAAAGCGCCACTTTTAATCTATTAAAAACTCAATTGATTTATCAACTTCCTTTGATCAGATAAGCGCCCTAGATTCCAGTGGTTCAATTCCAAAGAGACAGGTGCAGAAATAGCTATTTCTAGAAGCGATGCTCTGTCTCCTAAACTCAAGTCTGTGAGACACTACACATGCTCAGGGACACTCTTACTAAGAAAGCTTTTAAGGGTTCACAGTGCTTCAAGCACACATTCTCACTAACTATCTCAATATTATGATGGTTTATGAACAGTGCTTATGAAGTATTATCACTGTATTGCAAATGTGGAGACGAAGCAGAGAAACAGCAGCTTACCCAACGGGGTGGCTGAGAGATAGGAACCTAGCTTAGGCCCTACAACAAGTTTGTGGGTAAGCTACCATTTGAACCAAAAACTTCCTGCTCATAACTCACTCTTTGCTATCAGTGGTACAGCAGCGCTCATCATTGTTATTTAATTAATTTTTACATTTACAACCCCCCATTTCCTCTAAAGACCTCAAGGTGGCATACATGATTCTCCTCCTCATTTTATGTTCGCCTTTCATAGTGGACGGGAGAATTGAACCTTGGTCTCCCAAGTCCTAGTCCAACACTCTAACCACTACACTACACCACCACACTGGGTCATGCACTTATTACTTCTCACACTCATAACATGCACACTCTTTCCAAAGAGGAGGAGTACTCGGTTCAAAAGAAGCCTGGCAATTTTCTTACATCCACCCACGCACACAAAAGCAGACCCCCCAAAAAATGTGTAGCTGGGCTCATGCCTCAGCTGTTGACATCAACACCTTACATTTAAAACAACCTTATACCCTCTTTGACACTAAAAGGAAGTTGGGGACAGTACATCCTTAACAAACTATAGTTCCCGGGACACTTTCCCGGGACTCTTGATTTATATTGCAACCCTGAACATGTTCAGAACATACACCTTCACCGACTTCCAAATCGCTTCCCAGTCTGATTCAAAATGCTGGTTTTGACATAGAAAACTTTTAAGATGGCTTGGGACATGAAGAATGACACCCCCCCCCCCGTATGCACCTGTACCCATGCCCCAAGGTCCTCTACAAAGACCTTTCTCCAAGCGCCCTCTCGAAGAGGGGCTATGAAATGGCTAGACCACTGTGTCTGGCGGCGATAGAGAAACATGGAGACCAGAGAAGAGACACATTGCATCTGAACTAATGCTTACCATACATTATGTGAACAAACCTTGCAATTCCTCCGCAAGAAAACAGTCAGAGCCTGTACTTTTTGCATTTATTATTATTTAGTTAAATATGTATACCACTCTATACCCACAGTTCTAAGGGCAGTTACAACATAAAATCACAAAATACATCATAAAAATAAAAGCAACCCAATAAACAACCTACTTCCCACCACCTTTTAAAGGGGCATTGGATGCCAATCAAACCAAAGGCCTTCTTAAAGAGAAATGTTTGCATCTGGCACCTAAAGGTGTATAACGAAAGCGCCAACAGAACCTCCCTGTGAAGAGCATTCCTTAAACGGGGAGCCACTGCAGAAAAGGCCTGTTCTTGTGTTGCCACCCTTCGGACCTCTCATGGAAGAGGCACACGACGAAGGGCCTCAGAAGATGATCTCAGGATCTGGGTAGGTTCATATGGAAAACATTTCGTTTCCCTCCAAAACACCCGATGATTAAAATGTCACAGCCTTTTTAAAAAATGCCCCACCCCAATCACTGGTACACTTAGTTCCACCAAGACTTAGGCCAGGATGGGGAACCTACCAGGGCCACATTCCCTTCCAGGCTTCCTTTCAGTAGCCCAGAAGCAAAAACGGAAGGGGCAACAAACACAAGTTCTACCTTCGTAAAGCAGGCTAGTTTCTCTACACTCAAATCTAGCTTCCATTCAGGCCGGTATGAGGCAGGAGTTGAAGGACACAATTTTCCAGCCATGATGCAAAAATACCTTGGTTTCTGAACTCTGGCTCGGGCCATAATAAATATGTTAGTCTACTCTTGAAGGTTAGTCCTGAAGGTGCCACAAGAGAGTGGGTTGGTCTTGTTCTTCTAAAAGTGGAGTTCTAGCTCCACGCCCCAATCCTAAACACACTAAGCAGTTAAGTCCTATTGATCACAGTGGGACTAACTTCTGAGCAGGGAGGCAGAGTCGACTACGATGCCCCACCAGCTTTTTAGTAAACACTGCAGATTATATCACATTAAAAACTACTAGACAGCTGGCAAGTGGTTCCAAACCAATTAGGCACATGGTTTCCCCCCAAATTAATAAACTTTAATCTCATAGCCAAGAACCACATTCGCACTATACATCTGGAAACCTACAAACTGACTCTTAAGTATTTTAAACCAGGGTTGACATATGACTAAAGACACCTTACTTGGACGATTAATTGAGTAATTTAAAAAAAAACAACTGCTTATGAATTAAAACAAAAGAAAAACAGGCATATTTTGCTTTTAAGCTTAATGCTCATAGGCACAATTCAAGGATGAATATGCAAGAAAAGGACACGCGTCTATTCAAACATGGAGTCCAGTTGCCCACAATTTCGTACATATTTGTATTAAAAATAATTAAACATTTTATTTAAAATAAACTGCTACCAGGTTAACCCGGACAACTTTTGTAAGGGATCAAAAGATTTTTTTTTAACTGACTAATCAATGAAAAGTTACAGATCTAATTTTAACCTCTTGGACGAAGCATGTGAATCCTGCATTAACCCAAATTACACAAGCAGATATGGATTCTGTTCATGCAACGCTCTCGGGAGTCAGACTCTGGAAACAAGGAAAATATATATATAGTCTCAGTACCGGCCTTCCATATTATTTATTCCCCTTCTCCGGTTGCTATATTTTTATATGAAACACAACCGCAACACATAACCGTGTTCTTTTCTGGGTTTTTTCAGGGACTGACTCATCTCTCTCTTTTTTTTAATTTGCATCCATCTTACTTTAAGTGCCTCTTTCCTTTTGATGAATGCTAAGCGAACGCTACGGGGAAAGAAAGCATGGGTGTACGGGCTTAGGGAGTGGCCAAGATGCAAATCTCTCGCTTTCTAATTTCCCACCGACTGGGAGCAGGTAGGTAAGGCAGCGTGTGCGATCCGTCGTTGCCAGATCCACCCATTTGGTTCCATTGCCACACCGCGGGCAGCTCCCTGCACACGCACCCGATTTAAAAGATCACGCTGCCCTCTTCCCGCCCCACCCCCCGCAGTGCGAGGACTCGCCTCGATTACGATTTTTAAAAAAAAACACTCACGGCCTTGCACCTTACTTAAGGAAGCACGCAGCCAGGGGGGAATTTATTTATAATAAAATAATAATCATAATAATAGCCAGGCTTAATGCTCTCCTTTTTTCTCTCTCCTCCTGCTGGGATATCTTGCAGCAAGGAGCAGGAGGCAGGGAGGGCCGCGCCCACTCAGTCCTACATACCGAAAGTGAGTGAACTTACAAACTTTAAAAAAAAGAAAAGTTGAGTTTGCAAGCTCCGTGCAAGAATGGAAGTTGTTAAGCGTTTTGCCTACCTGGTGCAAGTCTGCAACAAGTGCATGCAGGGTCCGTGTGGGCGCAGTTTTTAATACATATAATGGATCTGTATTGTGCAGCGACGGGGCAATTGCAATTTTAATTTATTACCGAGCTGCTATTTACTCGGGTCCTACTTTGCTTACAGTACAAGCTCTTGCTGTAAACAAATATCGCTCCGCCAGGAAACATATACTTGCATATCTACACGCAACCCTGCCGCCTCCGCCCCCTCTTCTCTCCCCCCCCTCTCCTCCAGCCCCTGTGCAATGCACCCTCCTCCCCTCCAAGACTGTACCGGGGGGGAGACGGAGAGGAGAGAGGTGGAAATAACTAATCTTCGCTCTTTCCCAAGCCCACGCCAGGAGGACAAGCTCAAGGGAGCTGGACTTACCTTGTGCATTAAATTCCTTGCATGCCACTTTAGGGTGGGGGCTCTGACCCCCCCTCTCTCTTAATCTCTGGTGCAAAATCCCCGTGTCAGCAAAACGCTGTCAAATTATTTTCGTGCAAAAGAAGGGGGGGGAGAGAAAGCAGAAGCAAAAAGGGGAGGAGGCTAGGAGAGAAAATCGAATCCCTCCGCCGAGATGGGTCTGGTCCTGAGTTGCAAACCAGGAAGTAAGGTGTCAGTGGCGGCAGTTAGTAGCAGAGCTAGGAGCCCTTCGCCGGGGTCTCCTGCCTTAGGAGTGACCTGCGGTCTGGGAGCAAACTCCGGCAATTTAACGGCGTGTCTTCTTGGGGTTTTCAGAAGGGAGGGTGTTTTTTCCCCCTCTCTTTTCGACTGCCCCACTCGTTTTCCTTTTCTAAGGGCTGCAGTTCCCATGCAGCAGGTACGGAGGACAAACCCACCTCCCCATGCGCTGCTGCCTGTCCGAGTTGTCGGCGGCGCCCCGGGCCAGATTCCTGGGTGGCGAGCAAAAAATTGCACTCGGGGACGAGGAGATTCCCCCGTGACGCTCCAGGCTCGGGGTGTGCAAGCACACGCACGCACACACCCTGCTTGCATGGCGCGCCGTTTCCTCGTTCGCTGCTTCGTAACTCGGATCTTTCTTGAATCCGAGCAGAGTTGGGCGGAGGGCGGGTTCCATTTCTGCAAAGGAGCCGAGGAGGAGGGTGCGTTTTAAAACACATCCTGGAGGAGGCACGCGGCCGGACCCGACGCGTGTTTGCTCGGAAATGAAGCCTGCAGTATTTATCGGGGCTTATAAGACTGTGCCCCCCCCAAAACAAACGCAAACACACCCGAAGCCCTATATATGGATGTCTTGAGACTGTAATCCTGGCAGCAAGCCCCATTCACACGGGGGGGACTCGCGAGGAAACGTCCACAGGATCGCGCCCTGGGGAGTTTGGCTTTGTGCCCGCCCCCTCCCTTGTCGGGGAGACGCAGGAAGACAGTGCCGCTTCGCAGCAGGGTGTGGGCTCCTCGTACTGTACGCTTCCCCGCCGCCCTCCCACCCCTAACGCCATGACTGCAAAACGTGGGGAGGTGGGTGGGGGGACTCCTCCTGGGAGCGCCCCCGACTGGCTTGTGATTGGCGCAGCGCTCCGACGTGAGCCCGCGGGCGGTGCTCTCTCCCCGCCTCCCTTCCCGAGCACTTCTCAGAAAAGAAACTTGCAGTATTCGTCGCAGTCAGATGGCTCTCTCCATTTTCATTTTTGTTCTGTTTTTTGGCAAGCCGTCGCGGGTTAGAAAGAGCGCTTGTATGCGCAAGATTGTACTCGACGTTTATTACTGCCTAAGGTTGCCAGCGTCTTCTTTCCCCCCCTGCTTAAGGCTCCTGTGCCTTTTGCAGCAGAGTGGCAAGCAGCGTGTTGTTGTTTTTTAAGTGGGGGAGGGGGAGATTTGCCTATATGTATTGACATCGACGTGCTGGGGAAGGCTGAGTTCCTGGTTGTCAAGCCTGCCGTTAACGACACAGGAGCCAAGCTGCGAGGGGAAGTTGGCAACCTAGTTGGCAACCTTGCGGTGTGTTTGCATGACTTAGCGGCCGTTGGATGTGCTTCTCACTAGTAGCTTAGATCTGAGTTCCATATAATGCGTGTTCATTACTTAACGATCTTCCTGTTTGAATGAACCTTTGCAGGTATAAGCTCAGCTCAGATGGCATCAAATGCAATACATTACAGTGGACTTGATTTGCTACATCCAGCACATTCATAAAACGTCCACTATTAAACTGTAAACGTGGCACTACAGTGGTATATTTGTGATGAAAGACCCAACAAAGCATTTGAATCCTTTTCCCGCTAGCATGCCTGAAGGAGTCAGATCCGGAATGAGTTGTGTGACCAGTTTTGATGCAAGGAAGGAGGAGTTTGGTAGAGTGAGCTAAGCAAATGCAATGTCACTGTTTTGTGGCAGGAGTGGGATCTATCACTAAATATTGCAGGGTGACGGGTCCTCTCTCCCTAAATAGGCGCACTCATGTTCAGCCAGCCATTTCCTCCAAGCAGAGTAAGGCCACCACCTCCCTCCCCAACTGATGCTCAGCTTTCCAGGGCTACTTAGCTTGGACAATCTGGTGGAGGGTTTGTCTCATTAGGCTTCTTCCTTTCTTTTTCATTGTATGTACTTCTGAAAATTTCCGATGCCTTCCTCTTTGGGGCTCATTTTGGCTCCCCTTCAGTCAGCAACCCAGTGAAAGGGTTTTGTATCACAAACCTTGCTCTGGATAATCATCTCAAGAACAGCTGTTATTATTGATCTAAAACATTTTTAGCTTCGCTCTTGAGCCAAAAAAAAAAGCTCCTGGAGTGTTTACACAAAAGAAAGAGATATGGAATCAAGTCTTACTGAGTTAATTAGGACTTTCTCCCAGGTAGGTAGGTAGAAGATTGTAACCTTAGTCTCACAGCAGTCTTGTGAAATAGGTCAGCCTGACATGCTCAAAACCACAACATGATCTCATTTGAAGGCTATTTCACTCATACAAAAACTAAGCAGGTTTTTGTCATCTAGCAGACTCTGGCAAGGTGTACCCATGTGATCTACACATTTGCCGCATTCACACTACGGGGGGGGGGGCAAGTGGGAATTCGAACCCGGCTTCCTTGTATCCAGAGCCAACATGGAAGCTAGTGTAGCCCTATTCTGGTGTTATCCATCCAGCCTGGTCCACCCCTAGCATCCCTGCTTGCTCAGTCCCAGGCCTTCCCAGCGGGCTTCTACCTGTGTTTGCTTGATTCACAAGTAGAAGCTTCCATGCAATTGGAAGACCCGCTTCATAAGGCTCCTTGCCTAGCGCTGCAACATCTGCAACAGAGAGGGCAGGGCGGCATGCAGCTGCTGGGGCGTGGGCCTTGAAACATGTGAGGGAAAATCTTGTTTAGGCGTACCTGACACTGAGGGCTGTGACCTTCATTCCCTACTATCAGGTTCCCAGAAGCAGCTGGCTGGTAACTATTGGAAACAGGAAAGTGGATTAAGTACTGTAGATCTCGAACTGAAAAGCTTAGTATCTCTTGATCAAGTTTTCTCAATTTTGTTGAATTAATGAACCTAAGTAGTTTGGGTTGGGTCGTGAATGAATGTGCATTTAATTGTTAATGTTTTTATTGTGCATTATCTTCTTTAGTGGGCTGTGCAAACCCACTGTTCTGGGGCTGGAGAAACCCAGCCAGATGGGCAGGGTATAAATAATAGATTACAGTAGTCGTACCTTGGAATTCGAATGCCTTGCGAGTCGAACGTTAATCGGAAGCCGCGCCTTGGTTTCCAAAGGTTTTGGAAGTCGAATGGACTTCCGGAACGGATTCCGTTTGACTTCCGAGGTACAATTGTATTATTATTATTATTATTATTATTAACAATGCTTTTTATTGTAAAGGAGTTTATGGAACCAAGGGGGTGGTGACATGAAAAACTTTGGGAACTACTGGAGTAGACACTCAATGTAGGATTTCATTGAAGCTTCAGTGAAACTTCTCTCAGTTGTGGTGCTGTCGCTGTTGTTAATCAAATATGTATACCACCTTTTATCTGAAGATCTCAGGGTGGTTCATGACAGGAAAAATACAAAATGAGAACATAAAATACGTAATAAAACAGAAACAAACCAATACACCCCTCCACAAACACATTTGGAATGTTCATCGGCCAAATGCCTGGTTGAAGAGAAATATCACCTGGCGCTTAAATATATGTAATGACGGCGCCAGGCAAGCTTCCCTGAGGAGAGTATTCCACAAGCAGGAAGCCACCTCAGTAAATACCTATTCTTGTGTTGCCACTCTCTGCACCTCTTGTGGAAGAAGCACACAAAGAAGGGTCTCAGGTGATGATTGCAGGATCTGGGTTGGTCCATATGGAATGTAGCATTCCTTGAGGTATTGCAGTCCTGAGGCTTTATAGGTCAAAACCAACACTTTTTTGGGGGGGGGACAGCACTTTGAATCGGGCCCGGAAACTAATTGGCAGCCAGTGCAGTCAGTCAGGCCAGATTCGGTGTTATATGCTCAAACGGTCTTAACCCAGTGAGCAACCTGGCTGCCAAATTTTACACCAGCTGAAGTTTCTGAACCGTCTTCGGAGGTAGCTTTATGTTTGATGCTCTTTACTGAATATTTTCAACCCCAGAGCAGGGAAGAGTAAAGAAAAGTACTAAAGATAATGTCGAGGGCCACATTTCCTTCTAGGCAACTGCCTGAAGGCCACCTGGCAAGGGTGGGGAGAGCATTAAATGTGAATTTTACCTTTGAGCAGTAGGCTTGTCTCTTCACTCCTTTCCATCCATCCAGGCTGGTTGGTCGTTGGCATCGATCCATCTGTTTCGGGAGACAACAGGAGTGCGCTCAGACAAGCAGGAAGTAATATCAGAGTTCAAGGACGCATTACTACTTGGAAAGATACCAAGTGGGGGCTGGAAAGGGGTGTAGCGGGGGAGGAAGGAGATAGAGAGGCCTCGAGGGCCACAAGTCCCACCCAACCGCTTAAGAAAGATGTTCACAAGTTAAGTTAAATTGAGATAAAATGAATGCTGAAAATAAATTTTGAGGGCTTGCTGGAGACACGTTCAGCCCCAGGCATATTATGAAATAATATACAGGGTAACGCAGCAACATAGTTTAAAGAGTATGCTGGTGACCTTGTTGACAGTTTCCCTATATTTACAGGGCTGTTGATAACTATTGCACACTCTGTCCTTGGAGGATTGAAAAGGCAGGATTGGTGCGGATTAAATGTGGGATGTTCTCCGTTGAGCAAACAGCCCACTTCTTTTGAACACTGTCTTCAATGGACACACACCCCTTTCTAGAGCTCGTCATCATTTTAACACTGGGGCCTCTCACTGCTGTTTATTATCTTGCATTATGGTTGTTTTTATTATAAAATGTGATTTCTTTCAGCATTTTAAATGCAGGCCCTCTGGGATGCTTGCTGGCTGAAAAGCACATGTAATACCCCTTCCTGTTTAACAATGCAATGCCTAAAAACATTTGTCTCGTTTTTTAAATCTTGAGGCCATATTTGAAACTGTTTACAACATTTGTAGCCTGCTACTACTACTATTTATTTATACTTCACCCATCTGGCTGGGTTTCCCCAGCCACACTGGGCAGCTCCCAACAGAATATTAAAAACACGATTAAACATCAAACGTTAAAAGCTTCCTTAAACAGGGCTGCCTTCAGATGCCTTATAAAATGAAGATAGTTGTTTATTTCCTTGACATCTGATGGGAGGGCATTCCACAGGGCGGACGCCACTACTTAGAAGGCCCTCTGCCTGGTTCCCTGTAGCTTCACTTCTCACAGTGAGGGAACTGCCAGAAGGCCCTCGGTGCTGGACCTCAGTGTCCGGGCTGAACGATGGGGGTGGAGACACTCCTTCAGGTATACTGGGCTAAGGCCATTTAGAGCTTTAAAGGTCAGCACCAACACTTTGAATTGTGCTCAGAAACATACTGGGGGCCAATGTAGATCTTTCAGGACCAGTGTTGTGTGGTCTCAGTGGCCACTTCCAGTCACCAGTCTAGCTTTTCTTCCATCATGGAATCTAGGGTTTCTAGGAGTCTCCTATTCAGGCCCTGAACAAACTTGTAGGAAGCTGCCTTATCCTGAGTCAGATCCTTCCTCCACCTAGCTCAGTATACTCTACACTGACAGGCAGCAACTCTCTAGGGTTAAAGACAAGAGTCTCCCAGCCCTACCTGGGAATTGTGAACTTGGGACCTTCTGCATGCAATGCAGATGCTCTACCCACTGAGCTGCGGCTTTCCCCAAGCAGTCCAGACTTGCTCAGCTTCAACAAGGTGGCTGTGTCACATATCCTCATGTGGAAACATGGAACTGCCCCAATCAGATAGGAGAAAAAAAATCCATGTATAAAGCAACGGGCAAGTGCAGATGCTCCCATTCATTGCAGCCCTTAACCTGTTTTTCTCTCCAGGTGTTCCCCCATCCCCGCCCCAGCAGAGGTTCTGATACCAGAAGCATCTCTGACCACGGACTGATTAAAATCTCTACTTAGCTGCCTCTCCACATATTCAAGACACTGTACAAAGAGCTAAAACAAAACCATTGCAATAAGGCTTTAACTAAAGAACAGAACGGCAGAAAACAAGTAACACCAACCGGCTGAACTGAAGGCCAAATAGATAGATGTTTTGCACCCTCTCTGGAAAGTCAAGAGAGAAGTCCATTCCACAGCCTCTGGGCAGGTGTGCAATGTCCCTGCTTCTCACTGCAGTTATCCTTACGACAACCCTGCGGAGGCTAGTCTAACATTTTGCAGCCACACCAAAGAATTCTTAGCTCTCATCGAATTCAACCAGAGATTCAGAAAAGGGCTGAAGCTGATTAGTTGAGACAGAAAGTTGCTTGGAAAGCTGGGCTGATGGGATATAAGCCAAGAGTTGAGGGGGGAATTCGGCTTTTGTTCTTGGTTGTTGTTGTTTTTTTTTAAATGGGATCCTCTGCATTCTCCTTCTATGTGACGGGGTAGTTGTGTGTTTAAATACGTACATGAAGCTGACTCTGTCATGCCTACTTTGTCGCTCATCTCAGCTCCTGCTCGTGAATGAAATAAATATACCGGTATTTGTAAAGTGTAAAAATAAATTTTAAAAAATCATTTGGGGTGTCACGGAAGATGCATAATTTTGCTTTAGTGTTTACAGGCAGAATGGAATCGAAGAGCATTTTGAAAAATGCACAGTCACGTTAACCATCCTTCTGTGCAAAAGTTCATACGCTAAGAGATTATAGGGGGGGAATATACCCCCCCATTGTGCTTGAAGCTTCGTGTGCGGTGAGATGGCATAGGATCAAGGTCACCAGAGGCTTTTGTTTGCAAGGAGCGGGGACAACAGGCAGGGAGAGAATTAGTGCCCATAATGGGCACATGTACCAACTCTGATGTAACTATTTGCAGTTAAAACCCACAAGGGAAGTGGTTGCATAAACAGGGTGAGGTATTTCTGTATGGCTGTGCGGTTCAGTGTTCTGTCTTGGAGGTTTGGTTTTCTAAAGTGAGTCTTTGTACTGTTAGTAGATTGACTCACAAAACCACCTCTTATACATCTATCCAAGATAATATCGGCAAGCTTTGATGGCAATTTTGAATCATCGGGGTCCTAGCAGACTCACAGGACTAAGAACTCACAAAGGCAACTGCAAGATGGAAGAAAAATGGTCCAATGAGTCATCATGGAGTATGGCCAAATGGTCACAACGGGATCTGGTGCTCTTTGAGACTGGCAGGGCAGAAGACCAAAAGTAGGTGGAGCCAGAGCCAATGACAAGCAGAGCCAACGAATTCTAATTTTGTCCTCTCTGGTGACTTCCACAAGGGGCAACATTGAGAACATGGGTGAGGATGCTAACAGGTAATGCTACCCCCTGGACTGGTGGTAAGTCAGAAGGAAGGCAGGTGGTGGCTGGCTAAGGGCAGACTGAGGTTGGGTCTCCTCTGGGAGGAAGGTTGGGATAAAAATTTAATGGGTAATAAAATAATAATATCAGAGCAGTGTCTCATTTGCCCAAGTGAACCAGCCTCCACAAAGAGTAGCTATGATGAGGAGATTGTATTACTTATTTCTGCATGGGTTTTGTAGACGACACTGGCTGAGTGTGTTGCTTTGCTCTGCCGTTTTCTTGCCTACCGGTTATTTATTTACTTGTTTCCTTTACCTTTCCTCCACATGTGGTTGGACATACCCTCGGTCTGGTTTTTGCCACAGAGTGGAATGGTAATACTCTGTGGGGCTCGTTGTGAGTCATTTGTCAAGGACGGACCAATTCCTAGTGAGCTTTGGGTCAAATGTGGCTACTGCACTCTGCAGGGTTGGTGGATCCATTGGGACAGCCCTTGGAGCATAGAAGCCAACTTCTAGGAGCCAAGGTCCCTTCGGCTGCCTCCCCCCCCCCAGTAGATGCGCATTGCCATTCAAATGGTGTGTGTGTGCAGTGTCATGTGACTAATTACGTGAGGCGGGGCTTACCTGCCCCCCCATATACTTTATTCAAGTTGGGGGCCCCTGCCTTGGAGATTCATGGACACAAAAATCACCACTGATTTTTGCCATATGCAAAGTCACACCTCTTTACCTTGGTCTTTGACACTTGAGATATATACCTTAGGGCCCACTCTAACTGTGACTGTAATTTGTTTTAAACTGTTTTAAATATTGCATTTTGTATTGCTGTAGCCCTCCATGGGAACTTCTGGTGAAGGACGAGTTGTTGTTGTTGTTGTTGTTGTTGTTGTTATTTGTTGTTGTTCAGTCATGTCCGACTCTTCGTGACCCCATGGACCAGAGCACGCCAGGCACCCCTATCCTCCACTGCCTCCCGTAGTTTGGCCAAACTCATGCTAGTCACTTCAAGAACACTGTCCAACCATCTCATCCTCTGTCATCCCCTTCTCCTTGTGCCCTCCATCTTTCCCAACATCAGGGTTTTTTCCAGGGAGTCTTCTCTTCTCATGAGGTGGCCAAAGTACTGGAGCCTCAACTTCAGGATCTGTCCTTCCAGTGAGCACTCAGGGCTGATTTATTTAAGGATGGATAAGTTTGATCTTTTTGCAGTCCATGGGACTCTCAAGGGTCTCCTCCAGCACCATAATTCAAAAGCATCAATTCTTCGGCGATCAGTCTTCTTTATGGTCCAGCTCTCACTTCCATACATTACTACTGGGAAAACCATAGCTTTAACTATATGGACCTTTGTCGGCAAGGTGATGTCTCTGTTTTTTAAGATGCTGTCTAGGTTTGTCATTGCTTTTCTCCCAAGAAGCAGGCATCTTTTAATTTCAGGACTGCTGTCACCATCTGCAGTGATCATGGAGCCCAAGAAAGTAAAATCTCTCACTGCCTCCATTTCTTCTTCTTCTGTTTGCTAGGAGGTGATGAGACCAGTGGCCATGATCTTAGTTTTTTTGATGTTGAGCTTCAGACCATATTTTGTGCTCTCCTCTTTCACCCTCATATTATTTACAATAATCTATTTCAGATATGTGCTTTTCAGTGACCAAAGCAACAATAAACCTATAAGGAATTTGTTAGCATTTATTTAACTCAAGGTCAGTCGAACTATTGTCGACCTAAATCCGCTGAGAGAAAATAAGTCCCTGACATTGTAACAAAACAACATAATAATCTTCCATCCCATTATTGGAATTCTTATCAGCTTTGCTGCTTATTGTCTTGTGTTATGGCTGTTTTTACTGCAGTTGTGATTTCTTTCAGTACTTGGTGGGCCTCGTAGACTTAGGCAAACCATTATTGCTCAGCCATAAATGCCCATCTGCAATACAAAGGTGATAATATTAGTCTCTGCCGTACAAGGCTATTATGACGAACTTTTATAGAAAAGAGCTACAAAATAGAGATAATAAATATGATCAGCCTACTCTCAACAGGAGAATTGGAAATTACTAAATGCTATCACTGTCAAGGATAATGTGCAGCAGCGAAGTAGTTAGCAAACAACGTTAGCTTCTTCAATAACTGTGTTTTCTTTATTGGTATTATGGAAGACCGTTTCAGCTAAGCCTGCAATACAGTACTTTGGTTATTGTCGGGTTGTCATATTTCAAACAGTGAAAATCCGGACAGAAAAGTTGTTGAGCTTTTTTGGAAAATCCACAATTAAAAAGAAAAGAAAAGACGACTATTTTAAATGAAAATAACAATTTTCACCCGGACACTGCTTCCGACAGCAGTATTCCAGATGTGTCCAAGGAATTATGGACATACGACAGTCGTAGCAATTGTATTATTATTATTATTATTATTATTATTATTATTATTATTATTATCATTTCATGTTAAGACAGACTACTTTCTATAGATTGCTTTGCTTTCTAACTTTCACATTCCACAAAAAACGGGCCTGGCATCCTTCAGCAGTTACCAGAGCCTTCTGTTGACACCTGCCCTGGGCTCCCTTTTTAAAAACTCCATCACAGATCTCAGGAAAGGACCAAGCACCTGGATCTAGCCCCTATTTTAATTTCTGGCAATGCCCCTACATAATATTGATTGGGCTTTGCGGAAAATTAACATGGGAGTTACACCTAGCCTCCTGGTGCTATTCTGGATAATTTCTGCTTCTGGTCATCTCCAGCAAGGCCAACCAATGGAAGAGAAAACTCTGCAGAACGCACTTTGTCCAGAGCCCAGCCTTGCATGGAGACAGAAGTACCGTAGTTGTGGTGAAAACTGATTTTTTAAAATGCAAGACGTAAGCATATGCGCCATTGTGGTGGAGTGGCTAGGCTTAGATACAGGAAATCTAAGTTTAGGGGGCAATCTTCAGCCCACTTACCTAGGAGTAAGCCCTATTGAATTCAATAGGACTTACGTCGGAGTAGACATATTTAGTATTGCATGTTTTCCTATGAAGGTCACTGGGGTGGCTATGGGTGACCTTCCTCAGACGCTTGTTGGGTTCCTAAAGTTTTGCAATGAAACAATGGTTGTCTCTGATCTAGGCAAGCAAGATAGCAAGCATAGGGACTCTCTGGACATTGTTCGACTCCTCATCCCAGCTTGCAACAGCCCCAGCCGATGGTCATTGTCGAGAGATGATGGGAGTTACAGTTTAGCAACATCTGGATGGTCAAAGCTCTGCGCTATAGGATGAAAATCCTAATTAAAATATTTCCACACTTGGGTAACTTTTGTTATTTGTTGCTTATTCGTTTTAATCGATGGAAAGAAGCAATGGACCAGAGGGGAAAGAACGTTTTGGAGCAGAGGGTTAATAAACATAATTCTGCGCTTAGAGAAAGCCAGTCATTCAGGTGCTGGACTCAAGTAGAAAGACCCGGAATCAAATCTCCACTTGGCCATGAAGCTCAGTCAGTGAGCTTGACCTGTCAAGGTCAAGTATGTCCAAATTCAAATGGTTATGAGGCTATAGCAGGGCAGGGGGAGACCATATACATGGCTGTGTATATACAAGGAGGGATGGCATAAACATGTGAACTAATCAGAATTAGAAAATAAGTCTCATAAGACCAATGTGGGGAGTAGCTCATGAAAGTTTATGCCATAACAAATCTGTTACAGTGCGATCCTACACAGGTCTACACAGAACAGGGCTGGGCTGGGATGTTTTGCTGTTTGAGGCAGAATACCCTGGCACCGTCTGAGGTGATTGCCTCACCTCACCTCACGTATGGGTTGGCCCTGACTTAGAAGTAAGTCCTGACTTAGAAGTAAGTCCCTGGTAAGTGCAGTGCATATAGAAGGCACCCCCAAACTCTGTCCTCCAGATTTTTTGGAACTACAACTCCCAACATCCCTAGCTTACAGGACCAGTGGTCAGGGATGATGGGAATTGTAGTTCCAAAACATCTGGAGGACCGAGTTTGGGGATGCCTGGCATATAGGATTTAAGCCCTAAGGACTCAGCTACCTTGGCAAAGAAAAAACGTTTTACATGAGTTGTTTATGCATTCTAACACTGTGACACCAGACGGCGCTGTGGAGTTCATTTTTTGCTCACCTGATTTCTCATACAAAGTTTGTAACACGTTTAACTGAAACACATCTTTGATGTGTTTCGATCCAGCCCTGGTCTGAATGGCGCCACAATGCACTGGCTTGTGTTTTTTTGCCGTTGTAGTTGCTGATTAAACACATCAACCGCCTTGGAATTTGTGACCATGAAATACAACCATGTTTTGTCTCCTTTAGATATATTTTTTTTGTTTTTTGTTTACCACAGTTTGTACCGCTGCCGGAACAAAAAAGCAGATAGGAAAGGGTAAAGCAGTTCTTTGATGGTATCAGTAAGCAGGAAAGAGACTAGATTTTTTTAGTTGCTTTTTACAGCAGCTATTTTGACTGACATCTGGTATAATAAATCAGCTTCTATTTGCTCTTTATTTGGAAACCTAAAATAGATTATTGTGAGTGCATTCCTCTTACATGCATCATAATAAAAAGTTTTGAACGCGTTACAAACATGCAACACCAGATGGCGCCAGAGAGCAAAGAGGCGTTTATAAGGATTTTTACACAGGCTTTATTTCTTGTAACGATTTCATTTCTGACTTATTTATAGCGTTTTTAACCTGTGTCTAGATCCACCCACAGACCGTTTGTATTCAAACTATTGAAGGTCTAGATTTTGGAATCAATTCCAGTCTGAAGGCATTAAGTAAAGGGGTCTTTTTAAACAAAAATAAAAACAAAAAAAACACCAATGACATGAGAACATCACTAAGAATTATTAAATAATTTGAACTAAGTACAGCATGCCACAGATTAACATTGTTACAGTAAACAGGGAGGGGATTGGCTCCAGAGTGCTCCAGCTAGCAGGAGAAAGGGAGGCAATTTTTACCAGTTTCTCCCACAGTCCTTCAAGACCCTCTGAAAATCTGCTTCGGAGAGTTGGGGAACCTTCTGGAACAATGTGGGGTAGGATGTGACATGACAGGATATAACTGGAGGAAAAGGGAATTGTCTGAAATCCTCTCTTTTTGTGTTATGAAATTATGTTGAGTATCGGTTTAAGGTAAAAGGTAAAGGACCCCTGGACAGTTAAGTCCAGTGAAAGGCAACTATGGGGTTGTGGTGGCGCTCATCTTGCTTTCAGGCTGAGGGAGCTGGTGTTTGTCCGCATACACCTTTCTGGGTGATGAGTCCAGCAGGACTAAGCCGTTTCTGGCGCAACGGGACACCGTGACAGAAACCAGAGTGCATGGAAATGCGTTTACCTTCCTGCCGCAGCGGTACCTATTCATCTACTTGCACTGATGTGCTTTCAAACTGCTAGGTTGGCAGGAGCTGAGACAGAGCAACAGGAGCTCACCCCATTGCACGGATTTGAACCACTGACCTGATCGGCAGTGGTTTAGACCACAGTGCCACCCGCACACCCAATTGGTTTAAATAGTGGGTCACATTGTAGGTCGATAGAATCACATCATTTGAAAAGCGAAGTATGCAGTATGCCTCTGAATGCTGGGAATCCTAGGAGGACAGAATGATGTTCTGCTTAGATCCTATTGAAGGCTTCCTATAGTCATCTGGTTGGCCATTATGAGAGCAGGAGTCCCATAGCTGTCAACTTTCCCTTTTTTGCAGGAAATTCCCTTATTCCAGTGCCGTTTCACATTGCAAAAAAAGGGAAAGTTGACAGCTATTGCCATTTCCCAATGCAAAAAAAGGATGGTTGACAGCTCTGTATATGGGCCATTCACCCAAACCTCCAGGCTCTTATATTCAATTCAGTGTCCTCCATATATCTTTACATTTGTATCCAATCCACCTTGATTATGATTTGTAAACGTGTTTTTTAAAAATTCTCCCCAACAGGATTTGACTTCTCAGAAATGTAGCATTGTCATACATGTATTTTCAAACTGGTACACTGATTACCTTAAAAATAAATAAATGGGGGAATTCATCTTAAATAATCACCTATCTAGAAAACAAATAATCAGCAGCCCGAAGGGAACTGCAGCTGAGGTCCTTTGCTTGACTTTGCAGTTTACAAACTGAAATGTTTGGAGTGAAGAAAGTCTTCCAGCTAGCATAATTGTTTTAGACAAAGATTCTGACCGTTCCCCCCCCTCCCCCCGTAATAACTGCATGAGTTAGTTTACGATATTTCACTGCAGTCTCTGAAGGTACAGGGATGGTGGAATGCATGTTTGCCGCTGGGCTTAAACGTGAAGGAAACAAGAGTCGTGTTCATACGACTACTCACAGATGCGAATCCATGGCGCAAGATCCTACCAGCTGGTTTGACTCTGCTCTGTCTATACTCAGCCAAAGATCTGAATGTGTCCATACATGCAATCAGCACAATCATCATAACTCTTGGTTAACTTGGGAACCCTACAAAATGCATCATCCCAAATGCTTGGGCCTTTTTCAGATCTTTGAAAAAATGTGCACAAGACAGGGCAAATGGGTGTGATCCCACTCTCTCCATGTAGTCATACCAGCAATTATGTTCTGGGAACAGCCCGGTTTCTTCTTCTTCTTCTTCTTCTTCTTCTTCTTCTTCTTCTTCTTCTTCTTCTTCTTCTTCTCCTCCTCCTCCTCCTCCTCCTCCTCCTCCTCCTCCTCCTCCTCCTCACTTAATAATAAATAATGGTATTTATCATAATATAGCAGTATGGTCAAAGGTGACTTATATATAAAAAAGAAGCATATGGGTTTGAATAGAGACCATTTTTTATTTTTAAATTTGCTTTTTCCTTTCCAAATAGTGATGAGTGCACCTTAAGTAGCTCTTTAATTACCTCTAATCACTTTGGATTACAGAGTGGGATAATTACAGAATGTTTAAAGTCAATTTTACTTTTTAAAAAAATAATAATAATAATCCATTGATAAAGATAACAAGGCAGGGTACAGAAGATAAAATAAAATGAACCAAGCATATAATAAAATAAGCACTTATGTGCTATAAATAAATAATTAATATCAACCAAACGAGGCAGCTAAAAACAGCCGTCAATTAAATATAATACAGGAACTCAACGCCATGAAACCGTAAGATTGTGCCACAAAAATGAAATCTCATCCAAGTTGTCCATTTGAAACGCTTTAAGTTGACACAGAATGAAGTAAGGCAGTTGGGTTGTGTGGTTAAAACAGGGGGAGGAACAATTTTTTAATGGGCCATATTCTCGTGAATGAATAAATGAATGGCTAAAATACACAACTACCAAATCCAGTGATATTTCAGGGGAGCTTTCAGTTTTCTAGTTAAGCAAAAGTCATGAGAAAGCACTTCTATATTGTTCAGCATGTGCATGCGCTAACTGCCAAGTATGCCACGGCGCTCCTCCCATTGCAATGAGGAACAGGAACTCACAACAGGTTTTGTCAAATGTTATGTATTGAAGTTCTCACCCTAGGCCACTAGGGGTGTTGTGTATATAGTTTCACTCTGCCTACCATGGCTGCAGTTCTCACTCAGGTCTGCACATGCAAATGAAGGATTGAGAGTGCCGCTCACAGGTTGGGTAGCTAGAGAGAGAGTTGTTGCTGTTGCATGTTACTGAGTACTATATAAGCAGGCTGGCTCAGCCCTTCAGTTCAGTTCTGTTCAAGCCTGAGAATAAAGAGAGCTGCTGGGAGAATCACTGTGTCGTCTGCTATGTCCACCCACTATTTAATACCAAAGGGTTTTATTTTCAGGTTAGAGTGGTACATAAGGCAGTCACAGATTGCAAGGGTCAGCAACTACATGAGAGATCAAAGGTATGGATAAGTCATTCAATCAATCAATCAAAGAGCGACATGCCCCCTGCACTCTTTCCTTTTGAAAGACTAGGCGGGCATTGCATTAGCACAGCAAGCATTACTGAGAGTGGAATACCCTCCAAGTGAGTTGGCTGGGTGAGGTAGTTAGCAATACAAAGTTTTCCATCAATTGCCCAGACAGGCATTCTGTTAATCATGAATGGGGAACCTGTGGCCTTCCAGATGTTGCTATTGACACAACCAGTATGGCCAATGGTCAGGGATGCTGGGAGTTGTAGTCCAACACCTGGAGGGCCACAGGTTTCCTGCCCATGTTGTGCACAAGCAATTTTCTTTGCTGTCCGAACTATAGGAAGGGTCATTTATTCTTACACACTTTGTCTAAATAATAATATAAAATTGTGCTGTAAGCCGCCCAGAGTGGCTGGGGAAACCCTGCCCATCTGCTTGGGTTTCCTCAGTCACTCTCGGCAGCTTACAAGCACAAAAAAATACAAAACATCACACATGAAAAATTTCTTGATACAGGGCTGAATTCAGATGTCTTCTAAAAGTCAGATAGTTGTTTATTTCCTTGACATCTGATGGGAGGGCATTCCACAGGTCGGGCACTAAGGTTTATGACGTAGGAAAATAAAGGCACACATTCTAAATAGTCCAAAAAAAGAAGAGTATGTTAAGAGGGGGCACTTCCTTGAGGCTCAATAGGAGGCCTATTCAGGGACGCTGACTTGGGCCCCACATTATGGGTGCCCAGCGGAACACATAACAACATCATGATGTCACAACGCACCGTGATGTCATGACGTTATGTTATGTTGCACGTGCCACAGCAGCGCCTGGGAGCCCCAGAGGTCTAGTCGGAGGCCCCACGAGGTCTTGGATGCAACTTCCAGGGCTTTGTGAGGCCCCGGAAATCATGTTGGAGGCCCCACAGTGCGAGTGCCGGGCACCCGCAACAATTTTTTGTGGGTGCCCGAGCCCTCTATAGTTGGCACCTGTGGGCCTATTGTATAGTTCATTCTCTTCTAGAGAATAATTTCAAAGCCTGCCCTGCCCACATTACAGGTAGGTAGCTGTGTTGGTCTGCCATAGTCAAAACAAAATAAAATAAAAAATTCCAAGGTGCTACTGGAAGGAATTTTTTATTTTATATTGTTTTCTGTCCACATTAGCCTCTGCAGAATACTTCCATACCCGTCAGTTAAAATAAAACAATAATGCAACTCAGTTGATTTTGAGTGCCATAAGAGGAAGGTAAGTTGCAGCAATTTACTGCCCTTTTGTGGCATTCAAATCAGCTATCTGAGTTGGCTTTCTCACTCTGCCTAATGGTAGAGCTGGCCTGGGGTACAGAAAGTAATGTGTTGTTCTTACTGATTTGTTTGGCTTTCTCCATTTGTTATTCTGATAGCTCTGTGTGTGTTCCTTTATTGTTTATTTTTATTGGGGGTTTTTAAGGTATGTTGTTAGCCAACTTGATGCCATTCAACAGAAAGGCAGGATAGAAATGTTTTAGCAAATCAATCAACAGACACCCCATTGATTCCGGTTGGGTTGTTCCAATGTTGTGCTTAGAAACAGACCTTTAGACTTTTCTGACAGAAATAAAAAATGTATCAGACTGTTCCAGACATTTGTCTTTCCTTTCTTTACAAAAGACAGATAACTCTTATCAGTCACTGCAAGTTTAAATTGCTTCCGGTATTAATATATTGTGTATGCATATGCACGCAGTTTCAGAGACCAAAACTTTCAGTGTGGTGTTTATATGTAATGCACACACACATAAAAAACATACATCTTGGTACACTGCTGCTCCCTACAGGACAAAGTGTTAAACAAGCCTCTCCCGTTCTCATCCATTAGGTTTTAAATATTTTTATTTTATTTTATAATTATAATTATAATTATAATAATTATAATTACTAGAAATACCAAACTGGGTAAGCTTAAGGGTGTGATACAACCTAAGTCTTGCAAAATGACTGGAGCTTCATTTATAGTTGTCTGTGTTCAATCTAGCAGATAAATATTGGAAACAAAAACAAGTACTAACGCTGGATGAACGGATAGTTTTAATAATCCTATTTTTATCTAGACGAGCAAATTCCGCTGCGGTACCTTCCATGCACCGCGCTGAAATCCCAGCGACCGCTCAAACCCACTCTGTACATGCTCAAATATTTTCTATTATTCACGCTCGGGCTGAGCCACCAAAGCCCTTGGGGAGCGTAAATTTCGCACGAATTACTGTAAACCGAATTAAGCCGCCTTCCTTGTTGACTAGCCAATAGCAAGCTGGGCAGCTGCGCGCCCACAACAAACAGGCTCGGCAGATCACAACCGGTGGGGACGCTTCGCTTCTCCGAAGGGCTCCCCCTCACCGCACCTCTGCTTCAGAACTACAACTCCCAGGATGCCTCGCGGGACCCTGAAATGGAGTCCCTTCCGCCCGGGAGGGGAAGGCAGAGCAGGGCCCGGGCCACCTGGGGAGAGGCGGGGTTGGCTTCGGAACGGAAGCGGGTTCCCCTGGCTGGCTGGCAGGCAGACAGGCAGGCACTACAGGTCAGGCCGGCCGGCCGGGCCCGGTTCCGGGTGCCACTGACTTGGCGACGGAGGAGGCGGATGAGGAGGAGGAGGAGCAGCAGCAGTAGCAGCAGCGCGGGAGGAGAGAAGATGGCGGCGGACCGGGAGACGGAGGTCCCGGCCATTGACAGGAGCTTGCTGGAGTGCTCCGCCGAGGAGACTGCCCTGGTGAGAGGCCTCGCGGGGAAGGGACGCCCAGGGAGGGGAGACAGAGGCGTCTGGCCGGCCGGCCCGGGGGTGGGCGTCCGACCTGGGCATTATTAGGCCCGGCAAGGCTGTCAGGTGTGTGGGTTGGGACGAGAATAGGAGGAGGGAGGCTGTGAGGGGATGCTGAGGGCTGCGGGCGGAGAAAGAGGCGAGGGGCCGGAGAGGATGGGGTGGGGGTTTAGAGTTGGGGGGCGGACAGCCACTCGCTCCCCAGCTGTGGGGTGTGGGAGCCACGTCCAGTGAAGGGGAGGGTGCCGGCCTCTTGTTGACACGCAAAGGAAGAAGGGAGTTGAGAAGACAAAGCTCGGTGAACCAAAAAGAAGGGGGGGGGGGGTTCGCGTGACAAAAGGTATTATTGCCTAGCGGGGAAGGCGGGAGGGTCTTGGCGTCGGAGAAACGGGGGGCGGGGGAGGGAAAGCAAGTTTCCTAAACAAATAAAAATGGTCTGCGAAGTTAGGCAAGGAGTTGTGCCGCAGTGCTACTACTGAGCATGAATCGAGAGAGCCCTGGGGTGGTTGTTTTTCCTTGATGCCTCTGTGCTGCTGCAGAGAGCAACGCGGCGGGTCTTCTGGGTCGTGGGGGGGGGGGGGAAGGGTCGTGTGAAAGACCCTGACAGGTTGTCGCGGCGAAAGGGGGCAAGAGAGGCGACCCCTCTGCAAGTACGATCGACTTAGCAGAGAAACGAGTCCGTGGTAAGTTACGGACTTCATTCGAGGGAGCACAAGTCAGCGGGGTTAACCAAACTGCGATCTGAAGTGCACTCCTCCCCCCCCTTCCTTTTTTTTTTGGCTGCTTTTTCTCCTTCAACGCTATTGGGAATGGATTCCTTCCTGCAATAACTTTTGGGGTTGATCTCTTCGACTTGTATTTAATTTGTAAACAGAGCTTCTGGTTCCAGTCATAAATAGGCTATGGTGGTTGACATTAAAATACTGCATATTAGGTGGCTTCACACTTTCCCTCCTCATCTCTATGTTTTGGGAAATGGCAGGTGTTCTCCCATCTAAAGCACTTTGTCACAAGCCTCTGTGTCTGCAAGTCACTGCTAGTGAGCGTTGCTGAGGGTATAATTGAAGAGTGTTAAGGGCAGGTCACTTCTGTCTCTTTGGGGAATATTCTTTCTAGTTGCACCTGAAACAGAACTATTTTTTTAAAAAAATAGCTCTGAAATTGTACATCTAACCCATATTTTAGTTCATATGAGCAGCTCTGGGAAGCAGAGAACAATTCCTTCCAGTGAAATAAGTTGCCAGACTTTAAAACTTTTAACACTCCAGTAATACGTGAGCAGCCTAGTAAAAATTTGCAGTTCCTTGCAAGGTTGGAGAATGTATAGTTTGATGGAGTGTCATGATGTAACTTTGCATAGATGGATATGGAGTTATGTTTTGACATCATTCTGTTCCTTTGTGTGTTTTGTAAAATATAAGATGAATTAGATGTCATAAGTAAAAAATGTTCTAACAGCCTGTTCATTTTAGTACCTCATGTGACCAGAATTCTCTTATTCCATGTTAATATTTATAATTTTGTAACTGAGCTCCTGACTTCTGTTACCAAGTAAAAAACTTTCCCCCCACGACTGAATTTTAGCTTTTTTTGTTGAAATCTTGATACCTTTTCATAGTACTCTCTTGACTCCCAGAAATGTATTATCATAATTGTTGTTACTTTATGTTTATATGTTAAGCTCAAAAAATTCACAATTGAGCATCCTGTGTAATTGATAATCTGTATATTTAGACATTTTGAATCTAGTGCTTGCAGATTTGGTTCTTCCCATACCCACAACCGTTTGCAGGATTGACACGTGGAATTGGAATCTGTTTCCCATTGTGGGGCTTTTAGCAATATGGAGTGTTTTATAGTCCTCATAGTAGCTATCCGTAATAGGTTAAATAAAAGTTTTTAATTATTTAATACATTTGTATAGAAAATTGAACCTTGTTTGTATGTGAAGCTCTCTTTTTCTCCTGTGGAGATTTGAATTTTTGTAGGGAACTTGTGGTAACTTATAGTTGCCTTTTCTTTTTCCGTGAACAAACAATATGTTATTATCTTTTGTATCTTGTACCCTTTTTGTTAAAACAAAGGAAAGTATATCTTGTACAGTAGAAGGCAAACTTGTAGCTGAGACACAAGTGTAGTCACCAACAACGTCTAATATTAAGTTATGTTTAACTTTTCTAATGTTATCACAAACTATGCTTATGGAATTGTTAAAATTAAATGTTTTATATCTTTTAAAAATATATATTTTATGTGACTAGTTTATTATGATTAAATGTTCTCTGAGTATACTGTACATACTCTGAGTAAACTGTACATAGAGTTAAACCCTAGAAAGAATATAATTACAATGTGGCTTTAATTTTTATTTGAAATTATAAATTATTTGCACTTGAAAAATACAAGTGTTTTATCTTTGTGTAAAAAATAGCATATTTGAATCTGTAAGCATGGTTATAGGATTTTTGCAGGTACAGTATGTTTAAATATCATAGATAAACATTATTATGGCAATAATCCTTTTGAAATAAATAGTAACAACTAATAGATACATTTGTTTATAGATAATTTGCTGCTGTTGTAAAAGCAATAGGTGGTTCACTTGTTTTCAGCCCACTGATTAGTGATGACAAAAATAGCACTTTTAACCATTAATGACATTGACAGCCTTATTTACATATTCTGTATATTTATTGTAAACAACACTTTAAATCTACTTCATTTAAGGTTTTTTCTTAAAGTGATTGTTTTTGAAAAAAATAAAATCAATGGAAGATCACGTTCTTGAAGGTGATTAACACTGTTGGGTATCGAGGTTAACAATAATAGCACTGCTGTATTTTTAGTTGTGCTTTTATGTTAGTTTTTTCCGCTAAGAGGAATTAGAAAGTGGACAAGGTTCTACCAAGAAGACATTGGCTTGGATTCAGTTTAGCACTAAGTTAACAAGGATCAACACTTGCGCTGTTACTTGGCACTATATTAGATGAAAGCCATGATTCAGATTGTTTAATTCAGACTCTTTAATTCTGGCTAAAATAATTTATGTGCAATTGTTGATAATTTTGTATCAATCCAGCCTGACCTTATCCACAAGCACAGTTATACAGATTATATGGCAATTCCTTGGCTTCTGCTTTGAGTTCACTTGAAAGTGCTATACAACTTCATCAGTAAATAAATCAGATGATCTGATTGATGTATCAAGCTTTCCAAGCTAGCGTTTCCCCCCTTATAATTAATTTGTGTACTTTATGCACTGCATCAGGTTCTGCATTCTGAAGAGGTTATCATCAAAATATTTCCAGAAAATAACAAGTATTGGATGGAGCTGGGGAAACCCATGTTCTTTATTATTAATTATATTTGTTAGTTGCTTTATGCAAAAAAATCTCAAAGCTAGATAAAATACAGAATGTTTAAAATGACATACAGTACAAAATTCCTAAAATGCTCATCCAGCATCACAATAAAATGGACGAGTCCTACCCCCTTCCATTGCCAAAAATGAGCCCCAAAGAAGAAGCTAGTTTTGCTACCAGCATATCCAAATATTAGGTTAAATTTTGGAAATTGCAAGGTTCACTCTGTATAATGTTTGGTAATTCCAGAATGAAAGTAATAGGAATTGCCTATCACCTTTGTGCCCTGGACTTGTGAAGTTTGAGAAGAATTTGGATGGTTTCTGTAAAGAAAAAAATACTAGACTAGCTGGATCTTGTCTTGATCCAGCAAAACAATTCTTACGCTCTCTTTGTTATGGCTCAGTGGTGGGTGTACCAAATTATTTCATTCCTTTACCGCTGAAAAATACCTGAGATACTGGTAATTGGGAAGAGCTTTCAGAACAACTTTCATACATTTCTGTCAGAAGACAGTTGGATCCTTCCTGCATGGGTATGGTTTCTTGTTGGGGAATACTCCCTTGAACCTCCTCCCCTATTTCAGGTTGAGCACAGTTGTGCGGTGCCATTTAACATTTTTTTTCTCTCATGCAGGCACAGCATAAATGTCAAGCGTAGCAAGTGAGGTTACTTCAGGCCAGGCATACTGAAGTTGAATCACTTTGTGTTCCTGGCATGCCTTGAAAACCCACTTGCTTATTCTTTGTTTTTTTAATGACTATAGTTTTAAAAGAAAAGCAGTGATATAATGGGCTTTGAAGCCATGTCTTCTGATTAACACTTTAAAAAAAAATCTTTCAAAGGCTTCCATTCCTTCACCTTGGCTCTCTCCCACCGCACCCCATACTAAATGTAACACCATCAGCAGAATTCCATTGAAGAAAACTTTAAAAGCAGTAAAACTTCATTGACTTCTTGTGGCTGTTGCCAATTCAGGTTTTTTTTTTCCTGGGCAGTGCTTTTATCCAGAATGAGGTTGTTTACAGAGGTTTATGGGTTTATTTGTATGTAGTGCACCTTTCTTTAAAAGCTTTTTGAAACTACCAATTTGGAGGCAACAGCCACTTTTCAAAGGGTCCTCCGGCTAGTTCTGCAGTTTGACTTTAGGCTTGTATTTATTGTACATCTCTGTATATGCATTGCCACATGATAAACTACTTTGAAACTTGCAGCTTTTAAAAGGAAAAAAGTTGACAACTGATTGGTCATGGATATGCTCAAAGTATCTCTCTGGACTGTAGACATCAAAATGACTGAATTTTATATTGATAGTTGTACTGTAGTATTTTCATTCAGAAATATGCTGGGAAGCTATGAAATATTTTTTAATTTGAGACGTTTGCTGGTGACTCGAATGGGTTGGGTATTGTCTCTCGTCATGTGACAGAGGCAGGAGAGCAAAGAACTCTGGGAGGCAGTGCTAATGTATGTTAACTTTTTCCCCCTTAAAGAAATGGCTGCAAACACCTGATCTTCCGAAAGAAATATACAAGCACCTTGCCTACTATGTACCCAAAATTTACTGTAGGGGTCCTAATCCAGCCCCACAAAGCGAAGATTTGCTTGCGCAACAGGTTTTGCTGGGACCAATGGAATGGTACCTATGCGGTGAAGACCCTGCATTTGGCTTTCAGAAACTTGAGCAATCCAACAAGCCTTCACATCTTTGTGGCCGGGTGTTTAAAGTTGGCGAGCCTACATACTCTTGCAGGTAACTAGTCACTTATTTTAAACTGTCAAGCCCCTTAACAGTTGAATGATTTGAGCTCTATTTATTGATTTTAAACATTTTTAATACAACTGCTCATTTAAAAAATTGAGGGCAGTTTACAATAAAAGCAATCCATTAAAATCCAGTAAATACAGTGAAAGCAGGTTCCCTGCCCAGGAACTGTCGTAGTTGGCATACCAGTTAAAGTTGAAGAAAGGCAGCTGCATGTTGCAGATGGTTGGGGCTGCAAGCAAGGTAGTGTGGGAGGTTGTAACTGGATGCAGGATTTTGGCAAAAAAATACCTCCTCCCCCTTTTCTGTTAGGTCCCACCTAGATCAGGCTACATACTCACAAGGGCACAATTTGATACCATTCTTATATCTGATCTCTGGTTCCAAAGAATAGCAAAACCCCAACCTGTTTGGGTTATTTGTGGCTGCCATTTAGTACTTTTTAATTCTTTGCTTTCTGGGCAGGTAGTGGTTTTGAACTGCAGTTTTTGTTATTCAATACATAATGATAACAACAACAACATATAATATTTCCATCTGCATAGAAGGTCCTAGGTTGTGTCCAATATACATTACAGGCTTTTTGTCAAGCAGTTGACAGTGCAATCCTATACAGATCTTTTCAGAAGTGTTGAATTCAGTGGAGCTTGTTTTTAGTTAAATATGTATAGAAGTTCATTCTAAACATTGTGTAGTTGGCCCTTTTATTACATGTTTTTTCTACTCTCTTTTTTTGTCAGAGATTGTGCAGTTGATCCAACTTGCGTGCTTTGCATGGAATGTTTCCTGGGAAGTGTTCACAGAGAGCATCGATACAGGGTTAGTAAACCTATATGTGATTTTGGTGATGTCTCATTCAGTATCAAATTTGTGACTTGGTCAAATCAAATGAGTGTATATTTTATCACACTTCCCCCCCCCCCATTATCTTTTCCTCTCCTCCCTCTCTCTTCCTCTGCTCCCCAATGCAAAAGTAGCATTACAAAAGCTATGAAATTCAGTATGTAGGAAGTATTCCTACTTGCCCAGGCAGCCCTGATGCTTTCACACAGATCAGTACTTTGAGTAACATTAAATGTGGCTTTCGGAAACTAAAAATTTGACTTTGAAGTTCATTTCCTTAGATTATAGGTGTAAGTGTAGGTAGATGGGCTTAATGAGAGTAATCACAGGCAATAAATGAAAGCGTCAACCAGTTATGACACAACAGCTGCCTCATGCTCACAGTTAACTCAGCACTGTAATTTAAAAGAAGAAAACAGCATCTCTAGTATATCCCTTTATCACTGAACTGAAGGCTGAAATTAACAGATAAATAGGTATTTTGGCTGCAATCCTATGGTCCTAGACAGGGCACCCTAGGGACCATAGGATGTTTCAGTCCCCCCTGTGAGGGTGGAGGCAGTGGTCCAAACCCATGGGAATCTGACCTAGTTTGCCCCCCTCCAAGCTGTCACAGAAACCTCTACAGCCCTATCTTACCAACTTTGAGCTCTGAAACCAGTAGATGCTACAGAGATGGGTCAGTGTTCCCACTCCCTTGACACCCCTTCCACACACACACACCCAAAAGCAGAGGAAATTAATATGACAACCCTGGAGCCAGCTCATGTTCCTTCCTATTGGAAACAATAGGAGATAAATCATTTTTGGAAAAAACAGAAGGGGGCAGGTAAAATGGTGCTTCTCCCTCTCAGCCTGAGGCCATGTGCCCAGCAGGGCTCTGGATTTGGTGGTTTGTTGATCTTCAGTCCCCCCCAGCACCCTGGGCCAACTTTTGGATTTCTTTCCCCTTTACAGAAATTATCAGGGGTCTGCAAATGTTAATTCCTACTAATCAGCTGTGATAATCCTGTTTTGATGGCACAACAATGCAGATACGTTATGTATGTTATCATGTTTGTTTTTCTAAGGATGGTTTATGCACTTTGCCCATGCCCCAGGGCAGCTTACAACAAAGTCAAATGGGGGGGGGGAATCTATGAAACAACACAAGTCCTTAAAACACCACACTACTGATAGTCTGAAGTTATGTTGCTTAGTCTTTGTATACTGTAGGTTGAATTATTATTATTTACTTTGAACCTGAGATTAATTCCATAGCTTTCGTCAAGCATTTTACCCCTTTCAGATTCTGTTTCTCTACACTGCCACCCCATAACATGCTTCATACAAGTTCACATATTAAACATAATAAATTGCAGACTTAAAGTAAGGGAAAGGCTTCACTCTCCATTCCCCTGGCCTTATCTTTAAGTTGGATCTGTTTTTGCTCTGATTGCTTAACATAGATTATAGACTCATAGAATCAGCACTGGAAGGGATCCCAAGGGTCATCTAGTCCAACCCGTCGCAATGCAGGAATGGGTGGGCTTGAACTACCAACCTTCTGGTTAACAGCCAGATGCACTGTCTCATTAGAATAGCTGCTAACTGAAGAAGAATAAGATAAGATAGTCCTTATCTTGTTATCGCCTAATTCACTTGCTGGAGCAGGGAGAAACTTCTTGTAATTTCTTTGGGAAGTGCATTTCTTGAAGTATGTAAGTTAGCAGAACTAATAATCATAAGGCCAACCAGTCAGTATTTTCCATAATCTAACCTAAAATTGGAACTGGTATAAGTGAGTCATGCAATAAACTCAAGTGATTCTTGTTCTTTTATTCTATACAATAATTCCTATAATGTATGATTCCAAGATCATGTCTGCTGATTTGTCTGTATGACTTCATATTTTAGTACAATGGCAGGATCTACTCCTGTAGGCATTTTATCACGAGTGGAGGCTTGAGTGGAATCTATTGAATCCTTGTTCATAAAAAAGCAGGCAGGACAGACCTGGAGAATATGCCCTGCTTAGCTCTAAAAGCAAGGAGAATTCTGCTTGCTATAGCTCATATCATTGATTTACCCTTAGTTTGAAAGGTAATAATGACTTTTCTTCCCCTCTGCCCTTTCATAAGACTTGCTGATCCTTTGGCACTGGGAGCAGCCAGCTGTCAGGGCTATTACTGGAAGATGGAGCCTTATTCTGGTGGTGAGCCCAAATGACATTCCTGTAGTCTCTGCTCCATTGAGTATAGGATTTGTTATACAAAACTTCAAAGCAGCCATTTAACTTAACGTCACAAGGATTGAAAAACCACCACGAATCTCTAAATTGTCTCTCGGGTCTTCTTCACTGTGTCCCAGATTGCCAATCAGTTTTTGATAGAAAGTTTACCAGCCTGGGTTTTCATTTATGAAGCATACTTTCTTGTTCATATTTATTTTTAAATAATGCTGTAGATGACAACATCTGGTGGAGGAGGTTTCTGTGACTGTGGTGATACTGAAGCTTGGAAAGAAGGTCCATACTGCCAGAAGCATGAACATAACACTTCAGAAACAGAAGAAGAGGAGGTAAGGATACACAGGTTTCGAAAACTATTTTGTGCTGTTGCTCAGGTAACTCCGGTTTGGACAGAGAGCAAAATTTGAGAGCCCACTCTCTGGCCTAACTCTAGGCCCAGCCACGCCACCCACATGACATCTTTGCTTCCTCCTGTATAAAGCAGGAGGGAATACATCAAGGTTGTTCTTTCAGTCAGGTGTGCTTTATTATGTTTTCTGTATTTAAGTGTCTTGTTCTTCACTTCAGGAGCTTTTAACACTAAAATGACTTTTTCTAGTCTTTCTAGCAGCCAGATCCCATAGACTAGGGCAGGCTTAGGCAAACTCTGCCCTCCAGATGTTTTGAGACTACAATTCCCATTATCCCTGACAACTGGTCCTGTTAGCTAGGAATGATGGGAGTTGTAGTCCCAAAACATCTAGAGGACCAAGTTTGCCTATGCCTGGACTAGGGTATAAGAATTTTCAAATAATTAACTTTGATGTGTTAAGCTTCTTTTATCTGTAGGGGAAATGTTAGAAATTATTATCTCGATCTTAACACTTGCCTTCTTTTTTCATTTTAGGATCCTCTTGTGCATTTGACAGAAGATATGATAGCAAAAGTTTACAATATTTTTGCTATCATGTTTCAGTATGCTGTAGATATTTTAACATGGGAAAAAGAAAATGATTTACCACCTGGTTTAGAGACAGTGTAAGTAAAATTATTGTTTGAACTTCCAAGACAGGCACAGTTTTTAATGGAAAAATGTTAGCTGCATCTTAATTCATAAATGACATTGTGTGCAGCCTAAAAAGAATTGCCAATGCTTTAGTCCCATTGAAATAAGTCTGACAAACATTTACATCACATCAGTTTCAGCGGGTCTTCAGTGTGATCAGTTTTCTCTGGATTGCACTCAGTGGATATAGCTTACTTGAGAGTAAATACTATTGCGCTCAGTGGGACATAGCTTTGACTAAACATGCTTAAAATAGCTGTTCCTAGAGGCTAAAAGGGAAATGTTTTCTCTAAAGAATTATATTGATTTTTTTCTTATTGAAAAGTCTGTTCTCTCTTCCTCTCCTCCTTTATTTACGAAATAAATTAGTGGGATTTTTTGTTTGTTTATTTGTTTTTGTAGAATAGTGCTTCTTGCCAATAGTATCTAATGCAATTTGGCACTGCTATAGTAAGCTAATGTCATTGAAAATAGTGATAGGATCCAGCATATCCTGTAGGATAATACAATAACTTGGATCCAGAGAACATAAAACAGAACTCCACCTTTGCAGTAGGATGCTCCTCACTACAACGCCCTCTGCCCCTCCCCAAGTTGCTCCTGAAGTTTGGTAGTCCCTGCAGGATGGTTCATAGAGGGTCAGTTGGATTGGGAAATTAGAGGAATTTGGCGAGGCTGTCATGTAGAAGCAGAAGTTTTCCACTCACTCAAGGCACGGTAGTAAAATTAATCACAAGAGCCCTCCGTCTTCCTATTGCTGATTCAGTATGTTTCCTTAATAGAGATTCCAGCAAATAGAAGTATTGAAATGCCAGAGAAAATACCTTGATTGATTTAAATTAATTATATTCCTTATTCGTAATACTGTCTTTACAGTGAGAAGACAGATACTTACTTCTGCATGCTTTTTAATGATGAAGTTCACACATATGAACAGGTTATTTACACTCTTCAAAAAGCTGTCAATTGTACACAAAAGGAAGCCATTGGTTTCGCAACAACTGTAGACAGAGATGTAAGTAACCTCTTTAGACTTCCATTGAAATATTGGATAAAAATGATTAAGCTTGGTCAGTTTAAGAGGATTTAGTCCTGTAGTTCCTTCCATTCTTCCTTCCTGCTAGTTGATCAACCATTTACCTTATTTGGAGGAATAGAAGGGGCTAGGCAAATTCCAAATCAATGAATTAGTTCATTCCTTGATTATACTTGCTGCAATTGGCCCTCTTGGCAAGTGCCTACTTGATAACATACAATTTTGCTCCCCCACCTCCACTTCGCAAATCATGCTGTGAAAGTTGGGACACTTCCTTCCTGGATGCCTTCCCAGCCTGTGATTCTTTGGCAATGCTTTAGCAAGTTAACTTCACAGTGAGTCTCTGGGAAAGCACTTTTTAAAATTTGAGAAAACCTCCTCTCTTCTTACACCGTCCACCAAGAAAAAATATTTTTTAGCCAGTCTTTTCTAATGTAACATAGAGGCAAAACCTGTAAAAACGAAACATACTATTTAAAGTTTTAGTTATATCTTTAATTAGTTGTTAATAACCATGTAACTGTTTAACAGGGACGCAGGTCAGTTCGCTATGGAGACTTTCAGTACTGTGACCAAGCCAAATCAGTGATAGTGGTAAGTGACATTGCTTCATTTCCCTTAACTGAATGGTACTTCCTTATAATCAATTCACTGTTATAGCATATGTGCCCATTAGCATTTTAAAACTGTATGTGACATTTTAAGAATGTTAAGGAAATGTTAAATGTGTCTGATGGAAGTGGCAGCATGCCTTGTAAGTCACTTGTCTGATGGTTCTATCATTCTTCAAAAACTCAAAATTGGCACATTCTACTTTAAAATTGTGGTAACATCCAGATTAGATTATTGCAATGTATTGTACGTGGAGTTGCCTTTGAAGACTGGAAACTAAATATAATTCAGAGTATAATTGCTGGACTGTTAGCGGGAATTGAGTATTGGGATGACATCTCACCAGTGCTTAAAGTGTTGAATTGGCTCCCAGTTTTATTTCCAGGCAAAGTTCAAAGTGCTGGTGTTTTCCTTCAGATTGCTATACTGTTTGTGAGTAAAGATGCATAGGATTGGGAGGGAAAATGTATATTTTCAGCTCAAGTTTTCCCTAAGATTCTGGGGGGCTAATGAAGAAACCCCCAGTCCAACGTGTATGACTCATGCTAAGAAGCAAAGTTCAGCAGATACATCTACTGGATCAAAAATTGTGTATTCCGATGAGTGTAGCCATAATGTTTCTCTGCAGTCATCCCTGAATTACGTGCACAATTTCCAAAACTAGACTGGGACCTGCATTGTTGTGAATAGATACTTGGCACTTTTGGCCTTGACTGTGTCATTAAATTGCATGATGGGGTTGAAGACGGAAATCTTTTGTTGGGAAAGAAGCCTTGAACTCATGGCCCCCATGCCTCTCGGACAGTTGATGTACTCTCCATCTGCAGTTACAGATAGTTGGAAGCCCTTTGCTGTAGTCATATCTGTCAGAGCCAAAAAGGGTCTCTCTTCTCTTTGGCGATCACTTGTAGCCGAGTAAGATTGTCTTCCATAAACACAGTTTTAACAATGAGTCCGTAAGTGACTGTGGAGGCCAATTCTGGACCCACACGTCCTTCCACAGTGGGCACATTGGTTCCCGGGCGGGAGTTGATCACGGTGTGGATTTGCCAAGCCTGCCTTCCTCTTAGCACATTTCTCCCTTGCATTCTGAGTTCGAGTTAAACCTTCAATTGTTCCTAAGGCTGTTCACCTTCAGTATTAGAAACGGAATTCAAATTTTACAATTCTTGCATTATAAAGTGTAGGCATATAGTACTAGATATTGGAAAACCATGAAAATCCAGTTGCCTGGGATTGTTCTGTGTCTTAACTGTACAAACTTGAAAAGAAAAGTGCTGTGTTTGGGGCAAAACCTGTTAATGGCTTCTCTTTTCCCTGCCCTTTTTCCTTTCCTTTTCTTAAGAGAAGTACCAGTCGCCAGACTAAGCCGCTGAAGGTTCAAGTTATGCATTCATCTATTGTTGCCCATCAGAGTTTTGGTTTGAAGCTTCTAACTTGGCTTGGCAATATTATTGGATATTCAGGTACTGAAATTTGAAACACTTACGATATATTTGAAAGAGAAAAGTCATGATTGAAAAGCAGAAAATTCCTCTTTCTAGGGACAGAATGATAGACTCACATGGTCTTGTGGACATGGTACAAACATAACAAAAATATATTTGTTCAGGCTTATTGGTCCAGTTTAATTAAAGCATGAGGACAAAGCTACTTGTGATGTGGAAAGTCCCTGAAAGAATCTCCCAACATTCTTTTTGTTTCCTAAAATCAACCACAAGGGCACCTGAAGTAGGGAGAGTTTTATATTTCTCCCATGCCATTTTCTGACTGCAAATCATCCCTATCCCTGAGCAATTTCAGGTCCCACTTGTCTGCTTTCTAAATATGATTCTCCTCTAATGACCTTACATCACTTAAGTTTTCTATGTTGGAGACAGTCTATTCTGCAAGATCATGCATATCTGTAGTAAATACAAAATAAAGATGAATGCCTTCTATTTTAAGAATGTGCATGTTGGAGATTTAAATGTCTTACGTACAACTGAGTTTTATGCACAAAACGGATGATTAAAGCAAACCAGTTAATCCTTTAGGTTCATGTATTACTGTTTCTCCTTAATTAGATGGCCTTCGAAGAATATTGTGTCAAGTTGGCTTACAGGAGGGACCAGAAGGAGAAAACTCTTCTCTTGTGGATAAACTAATGCTGTCTGATTCTAAACTCTGGAAAGGTGGGCTATTCCTTCTTGTTTTAAGAATCTACCTGCACCACAGTCCGGTTGCTGGGATCTCCTCTTCTTTCACCAAGCTAGAGCAGTCTAGATAAATCAGAGCAAAAAGCATCTGTGATGAGAGGGATGGGCACAGACTTTAGGTACTCAGATACGAAATTCATACATCTTAGTTTACTCCTGGTTTACTGCAGTCTTGGTGGAAGGCACCGTCAAGAGGAAAGTGCTGTTCAGGATATCGTAAGATGCAAGGCTAGAAGTAGTGAGGCATTGATCTCTGCCAAGCTCATATCTAAGCCAAACAAGCATCTACACCTCTAAATTTCTGAAGCAGCAGAGCTATAGACTGTGGGTGTTTCTTAATGCTGTGCCACGTCTTGCTATGTTTCCTGTGCTCTACTGTGCAAGGCTTCCCCCTTTTGGACACCTTCCCACATGGCTGGTGTAAGATGCTGCTGCTGCTGCACAACAACAACAACAACAAATTTGTTTATTGTTTATACCCTGCCCATTTGGCTGGGTTTCCCCAGCCACTCTGGGGACACCTTATCTTCATGACAACTTAACAGAACGATTTAACTATTTCAGTCTCTACATCAGCACATTGTCAAAACTTGATGATTGCTCTAAAGTTATTTGGATGATGCTGTCATATAATAGTCCTCCACATTGATATGTATCTTTCTTTTTTTAAACAACAACAGGAGCTAGAAGTGTCTACCATCAGTTATTCATGAGCAGCCTACTTATGGATTTGAAGTACAAGAAGCTCTTTGCTATCCGATTTGCAAGGGTGAGTAACTTTCTTAATGAAAAATACTTCAAAATGCAAAGTGTGACTTTTCAAGTATAATAATAATTATTATTTATTATTTATACCCTGCCCACCTGACTGGGTTTCCCAACAGCTCCCAACAGAAAATTAAAAGCACTATAACACATCAAACATTTAAAACTTCCCTAAACAGGTTCAGATGTCTTCTAAAAGTTGTTTATTTCCTTGACATCTGGTGGGAGGGCATTCCACAGGGTGGGCACCACTACCAAGAAGGCCCTCTGCCTGGTTCCCTGTAACCTCACTTTTCGCAGTGAGGGAACCGCCAGAAGGCCCTCGGCGCTGGACCTCAGTGTCTGGGCTGAACGATGAGGGTGGAGACGCTCCTTCAGGTATACTGGGCTGAGGCTGTTTAGGGTTTTAAAGGTCAACACCACATAGTGGAACACATAGATTGTTACACAAAATCAGGCATGGCCAAACTTGGCCCTCTAGCTGTTTTGGGACTACAACTCCCATCATCCCTAGCTAACAGGACCAGTGGTCAGGGATGATGGGAACTGTAGTCCAAAAACAGCTGGAGGGCCAAGTTTGGCCATGCCTGCACTAAATAGTAACAACCTGGTGCCAAAGGCTCCTTAAGCCTTTTGGAGTTCTGGGTTGTACGTGGTATTCCTGCATGTAAAAGGACTGCCTGATGACTTGTTTGGGCAGATCTGCATGTACTGTTTAGATGGGTGCACAAAGCTGGCCTCAATATTAAAGTCAATGTGGAAGCTTTGGATCAGAGCCTAAATGTGGAAATGTAAATTCCTATGTGATTTGGATGGCACATGTTACCACTTTTGCTGGATGTGCCTAACAATCCAAATAAAAAAGCAGTTAACCAAGGTTAAACCAGGCGTAATGGTGAACTCTGGCTTAATACAAGTCAGAATCATTGTGCTGAAACTGGCACTTGGCTTGGGGAGGGGGAGGGAGGAGCTCTTATTCCTAGCTAACTGTGGATTATGAAGCCTGAAAGATCGTCTGAAGAGGGCTGTCAAGTTGTGGAATGAAGTCAGGCGTAATTTTTGAATAACTTGGGAGTAGTCAAGCATGTAATCTGAAAAATAAAAATTATTCTTATATATTGCACTGCTTCCCAGATATGACCTCTAAATATTGGCTAAACCCAGTCCTTTTTCTTGACACAAGTAACTGTTGCTATACCTGTGCTTATTAATGGTCTGGTAAATTGTGATGATACTGCAAGTTTGTTTGCACTGTTTCTGCACAAATGCAGTTTCTGGTACAAAACCTTCCCATCGCCAGCTTTAAATTTAGTTAGAACGTCTGGTCAGTGCAGATTAGAGGTGAATTTCCCCCTTGTTGTTTAGAATTATCGGCAGTTGCAGAAAGATTTTATGGAGGATGATCACGAGCGGCCAGTGTCGGTGACTGCTCTCTCTGTTCAGCTCTTCACTGTGCCTACTCTGGTGAGTAGTGGTTCCTTTTTTAAACTGATAGTTGGCACCCTTTGCCTTTTTTGCCTCCTTCTTTAATAGAATTATGAGCGATTGCAGAATGATTATGTGAAAGATGACCACGACAGAGAGTACTCAATTGCTGACCTTTCGGTACAGATATTCACAGTGCCTTCACTTGTAAGTACTTAAATGATGACTGAAGCTCTCTTTGCCCCAACTCCCACAGATCTAACATTAATAATTTGTTATTGTTTTATACACAGGTAATAGTCTTGCATAGTTTCATGTACAACATACAGATCTCTACCCACAAGGAGATTACAGTCCAAAATAGGCAATGGAGGAAAGAACAGAGGGGAGGGGAAAGAGATTCCCTACCAGTACTTCTGTGATAGTATTAGATCACAAGACTCATTTATGTTAAATTAGTAGCTAGAGTACAATAGTTTCATAGATGAATTCCTGTCCCCAGAGGATCCATGCTTTAAGGAATGGGCAAGACATTAGGTTGGTGCTTTAGTGTACTTTTAATTCATACGAATATTTTCGGTTGAGAACTTCAGTGACAGTTATGGCTGCAACAATTTTTCCTTTTAGTAACGTACTGAGCAATCAGAAATATTAACATAATGAATACATGAAACATGCTTGTGTTGGAGGCATTTGGCAATAATAGGGAATGTGATCTGACATTCTTTCAGACACATGTTAATGTCATTTTCATATTTCAGCTCTGTATCTCAGTCCAGTGAGGAGGTAGAATTGAATGAGGCAAAGTTAGTTGTGCAAAGATCTCTGTATATCTGTAGGGCTCCAGTGCTATGCTTTTGAAATTGGATTAGGGTTACAGTGCCATAGAAATAACATAATTATGGGTGTAGCTATTTAAGGTGACTGCTTGAAAATTTCCAGTGAAGATTATAAAGTGCTGAACATAGTATGAAGAAAATGTACTCCTTTTAATGAGAAAAGTACCAAATTATGGCTGTTAACTGATTCAGATATGTTAGACTGAATAAATATGGGTAATGTTTTGGTGTAAGGTTAAAGCCAACAGTTTATTTTGCCTCAGTTACTGACACATTTTTTTTTTCTCGGAAAAGATCCTGTGTACATCTTGGTTGAGATGTAAATAGATTGTTATATTGTCTATATTGGGTACCTTTTTACAGATCTGATTAAAACCAAGTGATGAAAAGCAGGTTATAGAGATTTAGAACAAAAAAAAAATGCCAGTTAGTACTTTTATGACTTTTGTTTTCATATGAGCGATAGACAAAGCCCTGTCAGTCATTGAAAGTACAATTTCTAGCTATAGACATGGAGTTGAAACTCTTTATTTTATCCTTCAAGGATCAGAGGATTCTCAGGTGATCTCCCACCTAGTAACTGGCTTTCCTGCCCAGACTGCTTTTGCTACAGAAATAGGACTACCTTATATCCACATTAAAAACCATGCACCTGAGCATTCTTCTGTTAGTTGAGTCTCTTATCTTTGTCATTATCAGACATGATTGAAACAAACCTTTAAATATCTATTTTGACATAGGCTCGAATGTTAATAATAGAGGAGAACCTCATGACTACTATCATCTCAACATTTATGGACCACTTAAGACATCGAGATATACAAGGCAGATTTCAGTTTGAACGGTACACTGCGCTACAGGCTTTCAAATTCAGACGAGTCCAAAGCCTGATTCTGGATTTAAAGTGAGTGTTTTATACCTAATCAGACAAATATATTTTTACATGAATAGCCCAAAATCAGATTGAAAACTTATTTCTGCTGTACTTCAGGTACGTGTTGATAAGCAAACCAGTTGATTGGTCTGATGATCTGAGGCAAAAATTTCTAGATGGTTTTGACATCTTCTTGGAGTTACTGAAGTGTATGCAGGTAGGTGATTTCTTCTTCTTAAGGTACTTACATTTATCAAGGAGTAACAAATGAGATGGTATATATAAGCTCATACCAAGAACAAACTTAGTTGGTCTCTAAGGTGCTACTGGAAGGAATTTTTTATTTTTATTTTGTCTTCATATTACTGTTAAAATATTGCTAGGTTTTGGAAATCTATTTTTTACAGTTGCCCCAATTTCAGTAGAGCTAAATATTTCTACAGTTCCCTCTGTAGGCAATCACCATGCAAGATTTGCTGAGTCTCAGCACTGACCCTACCCTGTTGCTTTGATGCTTCTCTTGTAAATGATTTGGCTTTTTCCTATTTCTGAAGGGCATGGATCCAATAACCCGCCAAGTTGGGCAGCATATCGAAATGGAACCAGAGTGGGAAGCAGCATTCACGTTGCAGATGAAATTGACCCATGTCATCTCAATGATGCAGGACTGGTGTGCTTTAGATGTAAGTTGTATCTCCTTCAGATGTGTTCGGATTAATATGAATGAATAAAATAGCTACATTTTCTTAAGGTTCTTGTATATAAATAAACAATAGGGTGTGTATCAGTGAAACCAAACTGCTTTAAAAATTGGGACCTCCAACCTTGTGCACATTTTTCAGGTAATGATTATTACATGTTGCAAAAAGAACTGAGACTTGGATTAGTACTTTATATCTCATGGGGTAGAAGGAAGGGGGAAGAGGGATATAGGTATATAAATGTGAGAAGAATTATCTGTTGCCATCTTGGTTTGAACCATTTTTTCCACGTCCTTAATCTAAAAAGGAGGACTGATCATAACATGCCCATAATTTTGCAGCTTCTCCCGTGAATAAGAAATGATAAAATACTTTGAAAATAGTTGCCTTTTTCTTTTTTAGCTGTTTGACAATGAAAGCTCTCCTAGTTAAATTATATAGTTTAGTAGTGCATGTAGCTGGCAAAGTTTTATTGATGTTTGATTAGCAGCGGGTTGATCAACAATCTTATTTATGGCCCACAATTACTGTTCTGAACCGCAGGCCCAAAGGAGGGCCCATGGGAGTGGTTGGGTGCAGGGGTACCAAAGAAGGATGTAAAAAAAAATCAGGGTTATCTGTTCTAGTGCTTTATTAAAGAAGGTTGTAGACTTTCAGCAAAGCAGCCTGTCAGGTCTCCTAGCCTTTGCAGAAGCGGGATGGACACTGCAGCAAGGAGATGGCTTTTCTGCACCCATTACATTCCTTTGGCCAGGACATTCCATCGCTCCACCTGACAAGATGAGAGCATAGATGGCAAATACCCATATCTTGCAGATAGTTCCCCTTTTTGGGCTCAGAGCCAATCACTTCAAGGATAACATCAAAGCAAGCCAATTAGCTTACATCAAAGCAAGTGAATATAAACGTATATGATCTCATTGCTACAACAACCACCATTTAATTGTGGGGTTATCTTGACTACCAAGATGGTGTCTGCAGAGCTTCTGGAACATTTCGCCTTTGGTTCAACACAATTACTTTTTTTTTTTTTTTAATGCGCTGAGTATTGGTGTAAAGATGAATGTTAATGAAAGCTTTAATTTTAAGATCTATTTAGGACCTTTCTTTTCTCACTCTTTAGACTGAAGATTCTGTGAGTGGCTAATAATAGTTTAAACACTGAATAACTGAACTGTAACAACCAACAGAAATAAACAGAGCAGCTGAAGTATCTCAGAACCAAGCCATACAATTTTCAAAACATAAAAATTGAAATGGCCTGGGGGAATAAAAAAGGGAGCATTCCAAAGTTAGGGTACCACAACTAAAAGGATTCTGTCTCGGGTTGCCACCTTCCTTAGCTCCTGAGGGTGGGGAACATGAAGAAGGGCTTCTGAGGAGGATCTTAATATCAATTGCCCTAGTCCAAAGCCATTTAGGGTGCCTCTTAAATTGGTGGTATGGAAAGGAAAATGGATAAAATACAAGATTCCCTTCTGCAAGCAAAACACCTCTTTCACATGTGGAAAGGCTGTTTTAAACTTAGTGGAAGAGCATTTTATGCATGAAATGAACTGAAATACACAGATGTTTTTCTGCTTGCAACGCATACAACCCCATGTTTGAAATGTAGTTCCATAATCCCTTTGCTTACTATTACACAGCTCCAGATAGCTTTTCATGTAACGTCTCCACAGAATTATTCTGAGTAAACTCATTCCACTCATCATACTTTTTTGTATTCAACCAAATAAGCTGGGGCTAGGTTTTATCTTGGTACATCCTTAACATGTATATTTTAATAATAAATAATGCTGTAACTTTATGTAGAGCCATGCTTTCTTTGAATAAATTCAATCTTTTTTCTAGGAGAAAGTGCTTATTGAAGCATATAAGAAAAGTTTGACCACATTGATGCAATGCCACAGTGGTTTTACTGATGGAGAGCAACCGATTGACCTCAACATGTGTGGACACTCAGTTGAGACTATCAGATACTGTGTTTCTCAGGAAAAAGTTAGCATTCATCTCCCTGTTTCTCGTTTACTTGCAGGTAAGGACTACATATTTGGTTGATTTTGTGCTGGATTGTTTTAAAGCAGTTTATACAAGCTCACACGAAGATTAGATATTTTCCTAAACTTTTCTTTGTTTGCTGACTCCTGTCATCATGATTTCTCCATAGTCATATGAACTCTAGACCCCTGCTTTATTTATTTTTTTATATGCACTACAAGATTATGATATAAACCTGCAATCCGCATGAAACAACTTCATGATTGTGGATATTGCCAAACTCTACTATCACTAATATCTGCACAAGGTTACTTTTCATTTGGTGCATATTATCTTTGGAAATGAACCAGATCGTGACAATTAAGTTAACTTGTATTACCATTGGATTTGTTTGTTTGTTTGTTTGTTTCATTAATTAACAGGACTTGTATACTGCTCAACCATCAAAGCCTCTAACCAGTTTATACAAAATATAAAATATAGATTAAAGGTACTGATAAAACCAGGTGTTAGATATAAACTAACCTAAAAAAACCAATAATATAAATAAAGTATGACGCACAAATACAGTTACATATTAAAAGACATGTCAAATGTACAAATGTCAAAAGTTTTTAGCATAGGGTTGCCATTCCTCCGAAATTTCCCAGACAAACTGGAATTGGAAGCAGTGTCCGGGCGGAAATTGCTGAAATGCCCTGGGAAATCCGGACGTATGGCAACCCATGTCGGAAGTCTAGATTTTGGCGAATTTCCTTAAAAATAGGTCTAAAAACATCGTTTTTGTCCGGATTTCCACTTTTTGAAATATGGCAACCCTATTTTAGCAGGCAGTAAAAACAGAACAGTGAAGTTGCCTGCCAATGGGCAGGAGGCTCCAGAATGTAGGTGCTGCCACACTTGAGATTGATTCCTTTCATGTGTGGAATAAACATTATATGACACATGTAAGAGGCTGTTAAGTTTATGCCCCAACAGGTTCCATTGGTCGCCCAAAGGTGGGCAATCCAAATGGGCTCACTAATAGTAGCCTGACAATGACAAGGGGTTACCCAGCATTAAATATTATTATCTAAAGTATAGCACAAAAACTTCCATTTGAGCAACAGTGCTTTCCCTCTCCCCCTTTTGGCTCTGTGGGGCTTGCGGGACCCTCCAGAACAACTTGTGGTAGGAAGATGGTAGGGTGACCACTCCAGAGCATGATTTTGAATTCCTAGATGTCAGATTTTGAAACTGCATTTCCTAGTAAATCTCTAGTTCTTTTCAGCTTTGTTTGACAACCTCAATAGATCCCAGAGTGGCAGAAAATACCTTTTCTGTCTTTTGTCAATATAGGTTTGCATGTGCTTCTGAGCAAAAGTGAAGTGGCATACAAATTTCCAGAACAGCTTCCAATGGTGAGTAATATTTAGATAAATGTATCTCATAAGGTGCAGATTTTAAAAATAAATAAAATTGCTCTGAGTACAAAAAAGAAGTGTTGCTGGTAATGGTGAAGAAATGGAGCAGTGTTTGAGAAAAGATGCTTTAGCTGTTGGTGAAATACTTACTTCCAGAACCACAACTGCCAGAATGCCTTTGGAGTAGCCTAGCATTCAGTGCACTGGTGGAGGGTTATATGGAGATCAGAATTGTTATTTGGGAGACTGGAGTGATCTACAGCAAACGGTAGGTAAGGCCTGGTGAAACGAAATAGTGTTAAAGCATGTTTTGTTGCCTTAAATCTGTTTAAGATCCCAAGGATACAGTGAATATACGGTGCTGAGTTCTGCCTCTGTAGCAGTTTATAGGGTAGTATCAGTGAGTGATAACCCTCCAGAGACCTGGAGGGGATGACTATGACTGTGTTTGCACATAACACAAAACTAGGGGTAGTCAACATGGTTCTTTCCCAGTGTTGCTGAATTCCTCTTCCTGTCAACTCTCATCATTGGCCATATTAGCTGTTGTAGATGGAAGTTGTAGTCGAACAGCATGTGGAGGTCCACAGGTGCTACATGCCTGAGCTGGTATAAGCTCAAGCAAGGCTTGTACTCTCACACTCCCACTTCCATTTGCATGACTGGGAGGATAAATTCTGCAGCGTTCAGTTTCTTCTAAGCTCTGCTTGTGATTGTGTGTGACCCAGAGATTGCAGTTCGTAACAAACTTTGAATTTGGCTTGTTGGGAAAATAATTTGTCACAATCTCTGGTTCACTTGAAATGACAAGTCATCCCTCCATTGGGGGGGGGGAGGTTGCACTAGATGAGCCTTGGGGTCCCTTCCAACTCTTCAATTCTATGATTCTAAGATTAGGGAGAAATGAAGGTAAATGCTGCAAATGGTGCCTTCCTGCCCACTAGTTTTGTACAAACTGGTTCACAACACCTGCAGTTTTTTTTCAAGAGGTAGAATGGGCTTTCTTTCCATTTATAAATATATTTCAGGGCCCTCACCAAACATGATGAATGTCTAAAGTTTTTTCTCTTGTGTTATGTTCACTTAATGCAGAGTGAACTTAGTCCACCTATGCTAATAGAACACCCCCTGAGATGTCTCGTTCTGTGTGCTCAAGTGCATGCTGGGATGTGGAGGCGGAATGGGTTCTCACTTGTTAACCAAGTAAGTATTGAACATTTATTTGCCCGTCTTTCTGTATATATCTGAGAGTCACGGGGCAATCTGAGATACTATTGCATAAGGAGTTAATTGTCCTAGATCAATAGCTCACAGCATAGCTGTGTGTTATGCTTCCTAGAGAGAGAAAGACATGGTGGGGGGGGGGACCTGTGTGCTCCCTTTTTTTCTGGGTCTTCAAATATTTCTGTCCTCGTATGGTTGCTAAACATGTTTACCAAGAAGCAAGTCAAGTTGAACTCTGATTTCTTGTTCTACCCTGTATGTACATTGAACAAGAAAGGTAAATTTCTATGTTCCTGTAAACTGTCATGCAAGATCTGTTTATGTATATAAACATTGTAAATAGATATAATCATTTTTCATCCAAATGGATTTTTTAAAAAAATAGTAGGAAAATACTAAGCTGCAGGCAACTTATGCTAGACCCAGAAGTTCCTGATCAATGAGTTGGGAATGCAGCAAGCATTAGTTTTTCATTATATTAATTTTTATTCTCAGACTAGGTCAGAAGTACACGTTCCTGTCAATTTAGATTAGCAGATTAAGAATCCACCATTTAACAATGCAGATCTGCATGTAATGCCAAACCATGAATTAGGACTACATGCGCAAGCTAGAATGAGTCAAAGTGAAGTCTCAGGCTTGTGCATTCCTCCTTGGGTGTTGGAGAGAAGGACTTTTGCCGTGCTTACTTTCAGTTTTCACAAACCCTGTGTTGTCATTATGTACAAACCAGAGACAATGGCTTAAAACAAGCTAGCTTCAACAATGGGTTATGAAAGTGGCTTGTAGAAAGTAGCGAGAGTTTGCTTTAAATCATGGCTTGTATGTAATTACGAGACGAGATTTACGAAAATCGGAAGTAAACCCAGCAGAAGTTCTTCTCCCAGCTGTGTGGCAGAAGGAGAGGGGAGGTTGGGGTGAGCATGAAAGGCTTTTTTCAGGTTCATTCTGGTTATACAGATCTCTTTCTGATCTGTATCTTGTATTTCATATGAATTATCTATTCAATTATGAAAAACTTATCTTTGCTCCTCCTCAGATATACTACTATCATAATGTGAAATGCAGACGAGAGATGTTTGACAAAGATATAGTAATGCTTCAGGTAACATTAATGTCATTTTGATGTATGTGTGCTCTTTCCTACTGCCTGAATATGGTTGTTTAAAGGACCCTGAGATGTCACTACTGTGATTGCTTTCTTTAGAAAGGTGGTTTCTTAAGCTGCTTTCTCACATTTTCATATTTGTTTTGAGATGTTTAGAAAATAATTCATTATTTAGGTTCTGTTTATGTGGCTGAAGGATCCCCAGTATTGTAGTGTTTTATGCCTAGATGCATATTTTGCTTCTCTACTTGATTTCAAACTCAGCATGTCCTGAACCTGAGGCTTGATGCTTCAGTAAAAATCCTCACATACTTGTATGTAAGAGGTGTATGGATTTCTGCGACTTGTCCTCCTACATCTAAAATCCATGTGTTTACTTTGGAGAAGTCTCTCATTGTTTTTTCAGTTAAGGAAGCTGTCATGTTTGGCTTATGAACATGTTGTATATTTGAAAAGGCATCTGTCAGTGTTGCTACTTATTCTTAAAATGGACAAAAATTAAAAGGGCTGTTTTGTTAAGTCCTGTGTTGCTTCCTAGGCAAAGTCTAATGAAGATTTGTGTTCATAAATTAAGAAATATTTCCAGCATTGCATAGTTTGTCACACTATAGTATCCATGTTTCCAAAACAAGCATGGAAAGCTTATTTTTAAAAGGTGGAAACATGTCTTATTTTCACCTAGTCAGTATAATAAATACATTTAAAATTTCTTTAGACAGGTGCATCCATGATGGATCCAAATCACTTCCTGATGATAATGCTGAGTCGCTTTGAACTTTATCAGATATTTAGTACTCCGGATTATGGCAAAAGATTCAGTTCTGAAAATTCCAATAAGGTAAGCTATGAGCTGTTGAAAGTTATGTATTATTTTTTTAAAAAATGCTGCTAATGGATTACTGTACATTGGACTTACTTTATCATATGAAATCTATTGCATATTTGTAAAAGTTTTCCTCATACAATGGCTGCATTCACACGTAATGCTAGTGGACGCTTGGGTTGCGAATGCGAACCGTGCAGGAGGCGCGTTCGCAACCCATGCCACTGCGTCTGTGCATGACGCAAATTGGCACTTATGTGCAAAGCGCTGAAACCTTAAAGTAACCCGTTCTGGTACTTCCGGGTTCGGCATGTTCGTATCCTGAAAACGCGCAACCCGCAGCGAATGGAACCCGAGGTATGACTGTACTGTGGTTTGTTAAACAAACCACCAGTTCTGCCATAGACAAGCCAACTAGCTGTGGCTGGTTTCTCCAAAGCTTGGTTTGTTTTCCATCTCTTCTTGCCTCATGCCTCTATAGCTTGACACATGTCTGGAGTGGTATAACCGAGCGAAGTTTGGTTAAGCAAGACAGTTTTCTTCAGACATAGAGTCAAACCATAATTCGTATGGCTTTGCTTCATGCTTACCAGAAAATGAACCATGGTTAGTCTGCTGGGCTGGGTTTGGATGTTCAGACGAACTATACTTTGCCTATACAATCACGGCTGAATGTTCTGTGTAAACCAGGCCACTGAATATATTTTTCCTTTTCTTTCAGGATGTGGTTCAACAAAATAATACACTTATTGAAGAAATGTTGTACCTAATTATAATTATTGTTGGTAAGTTTGAAGTCTATTTCAGTTTATGTGTTATGGATTGGATGGGTTTGGAAACCAGGAGTGTGCACTGACCACAAAATTATGGTTTGGATCCTAATTCAGCACTTCAGAAATCAGTTTGCCTTGACCTGAAGCAATTTGTAGCTGACCAATTCAGCTAAGTTCCACCTCAGACCTGCTCCATTCATCTGCTATTCACTAGTGGGAAATGAAAAAATGGCTTTCACTTCTTTCTTTTTGACAGAACTAGGTGAAATTTACAGGCACCCTCCAGAGAATATGATACCCACAGAATTATAGAAAATATATGAAAATGTTTTAACTGTTAGTGGGTGGAATTGAATGGAATTTGTAGGCACGTCACCCATTTAGAAGGCAAATATTGTGCCAAACTTCATAAGCTCAGCTGAATAAGTTTTCTTGCAGGGGTAGCCATTACAGTTTTAGGGTGTGCAAAAAACCCCACACCCCTAACGTGACCTTCCCTAGTGGTTTGTGGGCAATTGCTCTAAAAATTGGAGACCCAAGGTAAGTTTCCTTAGGTAAGATGAATGTCAAATTGGAGACAACTAGGTCCAAGGACTTCTGTGCTAGGCATCTTTTTAAAATTTGATTTGGCAATGGGAAGAACTAAAAGGGATTTGCTTTCTGGGTAAATAATTCCTTCTGATTACAACCCTGACCTGTCAGTCGCAATGGAGCACTCCCTTGGTGTTCTTCACCACTCTGGTGTTTGCTCTCTCATCAGCCCACCCTGTCAGTATGGTAAGCTTAGATATATTGCTTTTGCTTTCAAGCAAGCCCTTGTCTGCAGCATTTTTCAATGTCTGGATCTCCATGGCACACCAGCCATGCTTTCTTTTCTTCTGTGCATAATCTGCATAGTGGCTTAATGTGTCTTTATCCAGCCAGGCAGAAAACATAACATATGAATGGTTAATAAAAGGAATTGATCCCTGTTTGCTGTAATTATGGATATATTTTGCAGGAGAGAGATTTATCCCTGGTGTTGGACAAGTCACTGCTACAGATGAAATCAAGAGGGAGATCATTCATCAACTGAGCATCAGACCCATGGCACACAGTGAATTAGTAAAAGCATTGCCTGAAGATGTGAGAATCACTAAAAAAATACGTTCAATGCAGTGGATGAAAGAACTTTTGGAATTGTGATTGGCTTCTGTGGAGATGGGAGGAGAGGTTCAGTTTTCATGGCAGGCGTAGAGAAAACTGTTCTTATGGGACACAATGTCTTTCCAGCCTATAGGCTTTTGTGTTGTTCTTTGGCTCTTTCCTACAATTTAATGCTGCCTAGAAATCTGTCAATACCGTGTGTTAAACTTTCTTAGCAACTTGAAGTCATTTTGCTGCTGTTGGGAGTGCAGACATGGTGAGAGAGCTTGCAGCACCATGAGGGGGAAATGGATGTTTGGTGAGGGGTGTGTGCAGAAACATGGATAGAGCTAGTCATCAAATTGTTTTGTATCTGCATTGCTGCATCCTAACAGGGATATATATATAGCGGTGAGCTCTGACCGCTGTGGAAGGTCAAACAACAGGAAAGTGGGCAATCAGAGCAGAAATTGTGGTATCCTACCACATTTGCAAGTTAGGGTAGAGAGCATGATCCTGAGATAGAACCAAAGTATCCTTTCAGATTGGTAAATTTTGATGGTGATTATAGATATACCAGTGTTCTAGGGGAAATATTTGGGAAGTAGTTGCTAGTCATTGGCCTGTCCAGTGATTTTCTGTTCCTTTTTTAAATTATTCAGGAGAACAAGGAGACTGGGATGGAAAGTGTGATCGAAGCAGTTGCCTGTTTCAAGTAATGTCCTTTCTGCAATCGTATTTCTAAATGTGTAAAATAACAACAAAGCATAGCCTTCTTGTCCCGTCCCCCCCAATTTCTTCATAATGAGTTACCAGGATGGGTTACACAATTTAAAGATACATCATCATGCAACAGATTGCTCAAGGCTATTCTTAACTCCATTCATAAGACAGTAAATGCTTTGAATGAACTGTTCTCAACATACATAATCACGGGCAAATCTGACGTGTATAGGAACCTGTTAACAGACTTCATCAAAATTCTTATTTTCTGTGGGAACACTGTTTGCCAAAAGTAGTTGTTGACAAACAAACCCTTCTTTTCTAATGTGTATACAAATTTGTGAAAAAAGGGTGACATCCAACATAGCCACAGATACTATCTGCTCCCACCTCAGGGTTTCTCCTTCTGGCAGGTTGGGGTTTCCCTTGAACATATTTTGGGGGTGAATGAGGGCTGGAGAAGGGAGAGGAGAAACCAACTGCAGAAGCAGATTTTAATTATACAAGCAAGTCGGCATCACTGGATTTTGCTTAAAAAAATATTACATACAAAAAAGAACTTCAAAAGGGTGTGCCACGTTCGCCTTTTGCAGGAAAAAATAAAAATAAAAGCTAACCAATTAATTATGTTCTAAACTTTTGTGGATTAAAATCCATGTCATCAGATGCAATATTCTTCTGATGAAGTGGACCTCTAATCCTCAAAGGTTTTTGCCATAATAAGTTTGTTCATTTTTAAGATGCTACAGGACTCTTTGTTATATAGAAGGAAATCAAGGAAGGAAGGACTCCTGTAAAGGGAAGCAATAGCTGTCTCTCTTCCTGCCTGCACACCCACCAGAAAGAAACCGTATATCAATCCATTAAGAGAGTACTACTGGTGCTTCTAGTGCAGTAGTTAAAAGGATAAAACAAGGCCTGAATAGGCTAGTATCCCTCATTCTTGAGTTTTCAAAGGGCTTGCAATTTAAAATACATGGAACCTTTTTAGAAGCAATGTTCAGTTATTAAGGTGTGAATTCTAAGTGTTCTGTTTGTGTTTTAGGAAACCAGGACTAACAGGCAGAGGATTGTATGAGCTGAAACCAGAATGTGCTAAATACTTCAATTTATATTTCTATCATTTTTCAAGGGCAGAGCAATCCAAGGTAACAATGAAATATAAATATCGGTAAATTGTAACATTCTCTGCCTGAGCTTTTCAACTAGCTGTATTGCCCTCTTTCTCATTCAGTTCCTCCTAGCGTGCCAAGAATGTCTGCCTCTACCTAACTCCTTAATGAAATCACATGTGCAACTCTTACTTTCCCTAAACCCAGAGTGATCTTTCTTTGTCCTTCACAAAAGCTATAATATTGGGTTGCATTCTAGTGTTGCACTGGTCAACCTGAACTCAAGATGCTAACGCTCTATCCTAACTGTGCTGTGCACTAAAATTCTGCAGAGACTTCTCTGCTGTTAAGTACAGCCTCAGGTCCTTTCATTTTGCATTAAATTCCAAAAGATAAGTTTACAGCAATAAATCAAACTTTATGAAATTCCTAACTTGTAACACTGACTGGAAGGTCTCGTTTTCAGAACTAGAGATCTTCCGTCAAAGGTTTGAATAGGTTGCTCAAATCAATATCCAGAATTAAGCTTCGTTTCCCGCTTAAGTCTCTGGCCTCAAGCCTTTGAAGGTTCCTCATTTGTCTACCCATTACTTGTCATCAGCACACAACAGTTCCTTTGCCTATGTGATGCTTGTGCCCAGGCCTCCTTTGTTTTTCTTATTGCCCCTTCCATCCCATTTCCTTCAGACTTCTGCATTTAACTGAAAAAGGGAATTGAAAATATAAAGGTGCGGGTTGGAAAACTTAGCACATACAAGCACTTTTGGATTCCTGTTGATCCATCTGATATGACCAAATAATCAGATACTGTTTGATCTGCCAGTGGCTTGGCATTGGGTTTTGGCTGAACCACATTTCTGTTAGCAGGAAAACCTTGAAAGTAATACTGGGAAATATCAAAAGATAAAGCTTCTTGCATTGCCTATCACTACTTCTTGGAATCCATGCCAGGCAACAAAATGTAAAAACCCAGATGTAAACTGAGGCCTCCTACAAAAATAAACAAAACTGCTAACAAATCAGTCTTTTATAACAATGAAGCCTGAGTCAGAGCTGTAGGATTATTGTAGCACTCAATGTAATGCAGAAAAATAGAGGAGGGAAGTAAATGGCAATGTCTGTTAATTTTGCAGAAATTGTTGCCTTCAGCATTTGGAAAATTAAAAATATACATATTTCTTTTTTTATAAGGCGGAGGAAGCCCAAAGGAAAATAAGGCGACAAAACCGGGAAGATACAGGTACCTGTCTTGCTATTGTATGAAAGTATTTTCAGTTGTCTCTGCTTTTTAAGATGTCATCAAAAATCAAGCTGGCACTGAGCTTGATTCAAGATATAAGAAATTTGCAACAATGTGTAAGGTAAAGGTAAAGGGACCCCTGACCATTAGGTCCAGTCGTGGCCGACTCTGGGATTGCGGCGCTCATCTCATGTTAATAGCCGAGGGAGCCAGTGTACAGCTTCCGGGTCATGTGGCCAGCATGACTAAGCCACTTCTGGCGAACCAGAGCAGTACACGGAAACGCCATTTACCTTCCTACCGGAGTGATACCTATTTATCTACTTGCACTTTGACGTGCTTTCGAACTGCTAGGTGGGCATGAGCTGGGACCAAGCAACGGGAGCTCACCTGGGGATTTGAACCGCCGACCTTCTGATCAGCAAGCCCTAGGCTCTGTGGTTTAACCCACAATGTGGATTAAATGTGTACATTCTTGCAAAAAAAAAAAGTTAGAAATTTTCTTCCTGCTTGTAATGGGTTATAGAAAATGAAGGCTATGGAAAGACTGACTTTGAGATTTGCAACAACAAATACTGCACATCAGAATGGTGTGGCTGCTCCTTCATACTTGGATCCTTTGCTGTCCAGAATTGTTTTGATAGTTGAAATCCCATGAAGTTCCTGTGTTAGTTCCACCAGCTCTTATAAGAAGTGGAGAGGTGACATGAAAACATTGCATATGATCTGAAGGAGCGTCTCCACCCCCATCGTTCTGCCCGGACACTGAGGTCTAGTGCCAAGGGCCTTCTGGCGGTTCCCTCGCTACGAGAAGCCAAGTTACAGGGAACTAGGCAGAGGGCCTTCTCGGTAGTGGCACCCGCCCTGTGGAACGCCCTCCCACCAGATGTCAAAGAGAAAAACAACTACGAGACTTTTAGAAAACACCTGAATGCAGCCCTGTTTAGGGAAGCTTTTAATATTTAATATATTATTGCATTTAATATTCTGTTGGAAGCCACCCAGAGTGGCTGGGGAAACCCAGCCAGATGGGCAGGGTATAAATTATTATTATTATTATTATTATTATTATTATTATTATTATTATTATTATCATCATCATCATCTGTGCCACATGATTTCATTCATCGGCAGTTCCTAGGAACAGCATAGGATCCAGATATGGGGGCCCAACAAAACTGCTTTGATTCTCTAAGATCAGGAAATAGGCTGCAGTCATACCCACTTACCTGAGAGTAAACCCCACTAAACTCAGTGAGTAGATGTGCTTGAAAGAACAAAATCTCCCGATTTTTTTTTGTCATCTTGAAGGTTCCATGACATATTCTTAAATATTTGATATACATTTCAAAGTTTGCTGCAGCAGGGCTACACAATATTTCATTAATTTATTTCTGTTTCAGCTCTCCCACCTCCTGTTCTACCTCCATTCTGCCCTCTGTTTGAAAGCCTGATCAATATTCTGCAGTGTGACGTCATGTTGTGCATTATGAGGACGATACTGCAATGGGCAGTAGAGCATAATGGTTATGCCTGGTCGGAGTCCATGCTTCAAAGGGTGTGTTTCAGCTTTAAACTCCAGCTGTTGTTAATTCACTTATAAATATTAGCAAATCTTATAGAAAGCTTTTCCTAGAAATATAAACTCTAAGCATGTTATTTTTTTGCTTAGGTTCTGCACTTGACTGGAATGGCCTTGCAAGAAGAAAAACAACACATTGAGAATGCTGATGAAGATAATGTAATAACATTTACTTTCAGTCAGAAGATCTCAAGTAGGTTGATAGTTGTATATGCATTGCAAACTTTGATTTTTCCCATAGTACCTCCATTTATGCTCTGCTAAAATAATTGCATCTGAAAAGCTATTTATTAAACATGATACTGGAACTAACTTTAATGCTGCAGTTATTTAAGAAAATGCAAACTTTCACTAGTACAAAAGTGAACAAGAATAGTATGTCTGTTTTTTCATGTGTTGTGACAGAAGCATTGGCTGTGTTTGTATGCAACAATAAGCCAGACTTTCTCGCTTATCATGGTTTTCTGTACATGAACAGTGGGCTCCTGTGGACTGCCCAATTGCTTCATTTGTCCCCTGATGTGAGCAAAGTAAACAAACCAGGGTTTTCCATTTCACCCAAACTGGGATCTAATGCTGTTCCTTAACAAGCCACCAGACAACCTTGAATCATGGTTTGTTGGCCTGCTGATAGTAGTTTTCTAGGGAGCAACAAACCATTATTTCCTCTGGCATAATGGAAAGCCAAGGTTTCCGGGTTTGTTTATCTTGCTCTTACAGGAAGGAATTGAAGCAGGAATGATCAGGCCACAGGCACCAGCAAGCCACTCATTGACAGCAAACCACAATATTATGCAAATAGGGCCCTTATGTTTATTAGCATCCTTAATTGCCCTTCTGCCAGTTTGACATCAAAGGCAGTTTACAGGTACCAGACCTGTAAAACTAAAACACAAGAATAAAATTATACAAAGCACAGCATCTTATTGTATACAGTGGTACCTTGGTTTACAAACTTAATCCGTTCCGGGAGTCCGTTCTTAAACCAAAACCGTTCTTAAACCGAGGTGCGCTTTCCCTAATGCAGCCTCCCACTGCCGGTGCTCTTCCACTGTTCTGATTCCGTTCTTAGACCAAGGTAAAGTTCTCAAACCAAGACACTATTTCCGGTTTTGCGGAGTTTGTAAACCAAATCGTTCTTAAACTGGACTGTTCTTAAACCGAGGTTGTACTGTATATGAATTCCTATTTCCTTTTGGGTAAAATTTAGTGTAAGGTGAGCAGAAAATCTGTTTCGGAGGGATCCCTATCCTTCCAGAGCAAATTTTGAAGGCACATGGGGGGTGAGGGAAGCTGAAGTCCCATTGTGTAAAAGGAAATCCATTCTGCTAACAGATGGACAAATTTGGATACACCCCTTTGTCTTTATGCCCAAGGGGTGCTTTACACACTGTTGTTTTTTAATAAGGAAACCTATTTTTTGTATGCTTGTGATAAATATAGCACAATATTTGACTCAGGCATGTAAATCAGAGAACAGATTGTGGCTCCCTGTGTAAAATGTACATTTGCCTCTGTGTAATGTTTGAAATGGTCTTCAGTTCCTCTGCTCTAATAATAATTAAACTATTGATACATTTTGCAATTCGGGGGGGGGGGGGAGGAAGCTTGAATGAAGGAGAAATGCACCACTTTCCTGGGATAGGATTTAAAAATAACATGTATCCTGTAAGTAAATATAGTTCCGCTATACTGAATTTAAGCTAACACAATGGAATCAAACAAATAGAGCAAACGTGTATAGTAAGTTGTTGCTGTTTCCTCTTACCCTTGTTTGAAACAGGGCCTGGTGATACACCCCACAATTCCCCAAGTATATTAGCAATGCTAGAAACTTTGCAAAATGCACCGCATCTGGAAGTCCACAAGGATATGATCAGATGGATACTAAAGGTAAATTGTGCTCCATTTTTTATACATCTTTATGGGTAATAGAGGAATGTTACAATATTTAAATAGCAAATAATATAAACTTCCTTGTTCCAGACTTTTAATGCTGTTAAGAAGCTCAGAGAGAGATCTTCTGCAAGTCCTGTATCGGAGACAGAGGGAAATATTATGGAAGAGGTAAAAATAAAACTTATTGAGTACGTAACCTAGTAGTGACCATTCATTATATACATCTATATGTTAATGGGCAGATTTAGGGGAATTTGTAGTGGGGGGAGGAGTTTATGTTACCCATGTTGATGGGGAACCTGTGCCCTAAGGGCCTAATCGGCAGTAGTAGTCAGTGGGGCAGCTGTTGCCTAGCAGGAGGGAAAGAGGGAGGGAAAGGTCAGCTTGGTGTATATGCACCAGTGGAGCCATTCTGATGCCCCCGGTGCATTAGCACCACACCAACCTTGCCACTGCCTTGCCCCTACAACTCCTGATAAGCAGAAGCAACACAAACAACAGGGTCAGATGAAGACCACCACCCTAGCAACTGTAACTGCTAGTCAGGCCTGGCACAGAGATATATTTGGCTCATGAGGCCATTTCTCATAAACCACATCCACGTATCCCACAGCTGGCATAATATTTGATGTCGGGGTGGGGCAAGTACAGAAAATTTGGGTTTTTTACGTCAAGACACTCGTAAATTGTGCAATCCATGCATAAATGAAGATCAGTTAAAATCAGCTGTGTTTGTTAATGTAACAACTTTGTAGAGCACACGAGATAAAGAAAAGGCTGAGAGAAAGAGAAAAGCTGAGATTGCCAGGCTGCGAAGAGAGAAGATCATGGCACAGATGTCTGAGATGCAGCGACACTTCATTGACGAGAACAAAGAGCTCTTCCAGCAGACTTTGGATGAACTTGAAACTTCTACCTCCAGAGTGCATGATAATAGGTAAGATGAAAGTGACAAGCAGTGTCTCTCCCTTTGTAATAGACACTTCACTTTGTCATTGTGCAACGGCATTTTCACTCAAGCCTGTGTTTATAATTTCTTAAGCCTGGATCCTAAGAGTGTCATGTGCAAACAGAAGAGTTTCCAATTCAGTGGAGGATGCTGCTGGAAGAAGGACAGGAGAGGAGGGAGCCCTTAAACATTCACAATGACTTCTACCAAAATAATATGGGATGCGCTTGTGTCTGCTTTGTGCTTTGAATTCTGGCACATCTAAACACTTTCAAGAGTGCTGCTTTTAACTGTGACGCTATGGAGAGCTCCTTAGATTAATTTTTTTAATTAAAAAAATAGGACTCTTCTTAAAGTTTTCTTAAGGCATATGCTGCATCATATCCAAATTAAAATGTTTGCATTGGCAGCGGCATAAGATGAACTGAACTTTTGCCTTAGTTTAGAAAACATTCCAGTGAAATACTTACTAATATCATTTGATTCTAGTCCTTCAGTTTCAGATACCAAGCTTACAGCTTTGGGTCCTGAGCAAACTAAAGTGACTCCACAGAGGCAAGTTGTTACCTGTATCTTATGCCAAGAAGAACAGGAGGTTAAGGTGGATAACAGAGCAATGGTGCTGGCAGCATTTGTTCAAAGATCGACAGTCTTGTCTAAAAACAGAAGTAAAGTGATTCCAGATCCTGGTAAGTAGAGGCAATATTGTGATACCGAATATCCATCTTTGTCGTTGTGTGTGATTTCGGTAGGTCTCCTAGATTTGAATAATAACTAGGAAGATTCTATTATTCTGTTCATCGTATGTGTTTATATAGTTTTAATTCTGTTAATGTTTAATTGTTTTTAATGGATTTCCCCCCTATGTTTTTGGTGATTATTGCTTTTATCTGTAAGCCACCTTGAGCCACATCAGGGCAAAAGGCAGGGTGTAAATAAATATATCATCATCATCAAATATTTAAAATCACCCTGGTTCTAGTTTAATACATAGGCCTTGGGCCACCAGGATTTTCCCAGTGGCTGAGTAGTGCATGTATATTAGTCATGAGCTACATGGGAAGTAATTTTTTTTTTTTTTAAAAAAATTGATTTAAGATGTTAATTCCTTAATAATTTAAAAGTATTTTAAAAATCGATGTGAATAAAATTTGCAGTTTTTCCTTCTAATGTTTTTTTCTTAAAATGCCTTTACATGCAGAAAAATATGATCCACTGTTCATGCACCCAGACCTGTCATGTGGAACATACACTGGTAGCTGTGGACACATTATGCATGCCCACTGCTGGCAAAGGTAACTTCCATTTTAAACATTTAAGAGATGTCAATTTAGCACACAGTTTTCCTCTGTGGTCTGATGCACTTGGCTAAGTGTTAATGTACAGCCACTCAAGTACCGATAATTCATGATGTCCCTGCCTGAGAAGTTGACCCCCCTTTTGATCATCTTCCAGAGCCCATGGCTGCATGTTACAGGCCTCTTAATGTTTTAGCTCTACATATAGTGCATATCTGCAGACTTATCAGAAGGTCAGGTGAAAATTAGGGTCCCTTTGGGCAGCAGACTGCCTACCTGTTAATGGGGCAGAGAAAAATTTTGAGACAGTGGTTTTATTTTGTAGCAGATCTCGATAACAGGAACGAAGCTTGGGAGCAAGAATTGGATGAAGGGAAGAAAAGGAAAGTGACTGACCAATCCTAGAGCAAATAAAAGCATTTTACCTATAACCACATCTACACCAGAAGAATGTTTAATTTTTCTTCTTACAAAAAGTTTCTGTAGTAAATTCCGTTTTGTCTCTTTCTATTTATTTTAACATTTTGAAGACAAATGTAAAGTATGGCTGAGAGAACACTCCATCTTTTTTTTAAAAAATGCTTCAACTTCACTGTTCATTAGCCCGAAATAAATTGAGCTGCTGCAGTATTGCCTAAGAAAAATTAAATTGAGTAAAGAACATTTGCACTCCGTGCCTCACTATTTCCTTTATTCCTCTAACCTTGGTGAAAGGAAACTCATGTGTTTTATCATTATTCTTCCCAAGTATGCATGCACTCCCCAAGCATATACTAATGTTAGGTTATGTATGCCCAGTTGTTTTTGACTTTGCTCATTGAGCTTATTTCTAAAGACGTGCCCAAATGGAAAGGTTTCGTCGCAGTGAATTCCCATTTTGAGACATGCTTCCTGCTGGTGATACTATTCTTGTATTGAAGTGTCCCATATTTGAGAGGTTCTGTATGCTGCATTTGGCTGGCCGGTACTGCAAACCTTTTAACAAGGACTTGACACGCTGGAGAAGATTTCTTTTGTGTTGATGATGGCAGCAAAGTAGCGTTCAGTGGCATCTTGTGGAATTCATTTTGCAAAGCTTTAACTCATGCTGCTCTCCAAAGGTATTTTGACGCCGTACAAGCAAAAGAGCAAAGGCGACAACAGAGATTGCGTGTGCACACAAGTTACGATGTAGAAAATGGTGAATTCCTTTGTCCCCTTTGTGAATGTTTAAGCAACACGGTCATCCCTCTACTTCCTCCCCCAAGGAGTTTATTTAACAGGTCAGTTACCTTTTCTTAGCTACTCCGTTGATTTGATTAAAAAACAACAACTAGTACTTCTTTCCTGAAGGATGGTGGGACCACCCAGAACTGATTTTGACAATCGGTCCCAAGAGCTGCAGGAAGGGGGGGGGGGCCTTAATAGAGGCAAAAATCACCTCTGTTAGTAGATGCCGCTTGTTTGTTCAAAAGATCTGGTGCAAGGGTCACAAATTGGATGCAACTGTGGAGAGTGTCTGATAGATGCTGGGTGTGTGCTGTGTTCTCTTTATTGTTGGGAAAACATCAGATATTCTTAATTTGACATCACAACTTATTAAAGATTTTTGTGTGGCTATGAAATGCTTAGTAGTCTTGAAATCATTCAGGGTGTCTTAACAGTCCTAGGCCAATCCTGGCAGTCCTACTCTCCTTTGAGGAGTATAGTTACAAGGGAATTTGCAGATAGGTATAGAAATGTATGTGTATAAATGTATACGCATATGTATACACAGGTATAAAGATAATATGTAAACAGCAAAGCCAAAGAGGGTATCATTTGGTGTTGATGCCTGCTTTTTATTGTTTTTGTCTATGTTATAGTAGCCTTGTATTTTTAACTTAATACCTTTTGGGCTGTGTTACATTTTAACATGTGTAATGGGAGAAAACAGACTCTATTGATTGCAGACTAGATGGGTAGACTGAAGCCTGCTGACAAATTCCAGTTCAAGAGTTTTATGATGAAGTGCTGCTGCAGTTGTCAGAACTATTAAGCCATGAAGTTGTATCAGTGGTGCCAGCAGAATACTATTTTATTTTAAAAGCATTTTATCTTGAATGTTTAAAAATGTTGTACATTAAGGGCAACATTAATGCTTTATGTTATCACAGATTATTGGGATATCTCTTAACATACGTAGACCTAATGTATCACTTGTGCTCTGTTGTAAAAGTTGTGCATGCTTTGTTTTGGTTTGCCCTAGCAAAAGCTGCAAAAGATTGGCAAAGCAAAGTCGCACGTGGCAAAACCTTAGCGCTGATAGGTAAACATCAGTAATCATATGCTTAATAGGTCAGAGAGCTGCATTAAAAGATTTGCTGTGCCAGAGTAGAATCCGTCACACTCGAACCTCTAATCCTCATGACATAGTTGTTTTTCTTCTGTTGAATGCTGGCTTCTGCATTATATGGCCACAGGAAATGACAAATACTTTTGGAGAAATTGAGACTAAGTCTCCTGAGGAAACAGCTCTTAACATAATCCATTTGATTTCTGATAGTAATCCATTGTGTTTGCTGCCTCCAAGTCTGAGATACAACATGTTTAACAACTAGTAGTGGTGGTTCAGAGAAAAAAAATGGATTGGATTCAGACCTGCTGTGACTTGGATCTAGCAGATACACCCACTGGAGAAAGGAGAGGAGCATTTTATTTTATTTTTGCTATTCCCTTTCCTGCACCACCTTCCATCTTGTTCCATAGGATGGGACACATCTGCAGGAAGCATGGGGGTCTTCAGGGCGAAGGGGGAATTGGCAAAAATCAACCTCTCTCTCCTTTCTGCCCATGGAAGCATCCATTTAGCAGAGTTCTGCTCCATGCAACTATAGATCCAACCCAAGATATTTATAAATGCTAGTATTAATTTATACTGGTATATTTTATACTGGTATATGAAAGGCTGGAGTATCTTTGGTCATTTCACAGAATCACAGAATCATAGTTGGAAGGGACCCAAAGGGTCTTCTAGTCAAACCCTCTCCAATGCAGGAATGCCAACTAAAGCATCCATGGCTGATGGCCAGCCAACCTCCCAAGGAAGGAAAGTCCACAACCTCCTGAGGGAGTCTGTTGCACTGCCATACAGTTCTTACCATCGGAAAGTTCTTCCTGATGTTTAGTCAGAATCTCATTTCTTGTAACTTGAATCCTCCATTGGTTCGGGTCCTACCCTCCAGAGCAGGAGAAAATAAGCTTGCTCAGTCTCCTCTTCTCCAGGCTAAAAACATACCCAATTCCATCAACTGTTCCTCATAATGCTTGGTTTAAGACCATTGATTTCCTACCACTGGTTGCATTGCTGGGTCTTAGCATTCTGTCTCTTGTTCACCCTGTAGCAGAGTTATGCAAGAGCACGATAGAAAAACAATTCAGGAAAATGGCTTTGGGAGGGAATGGAATGGAAGTGCATTGCCTCTCTCTTCCTGTCGCAGAGTTCTTGAATTAGTGAGGAAATCACCCGTGGGAATGCCCTGCTCATATAGGAATACTGCACAAGGCCTGTATTCCTGATGTCGGACTTGGGGGACTGTTGTATCGTTTATGTAAAAATATGACTTGAAAACACATATGTATATGTTTGTTCTTGACAGGTTAGATTTTTCAAGTCAACAAAATCTTGCTCAGTGGATAAGAACAGTATCTCAGCAAATCAAAGCTTTGTGTATGCTTCGAGATCAGGAAAGTGCTAGTAAGTGAATTCTGCTTACATTATCACAGTTCTCAGGAAAAGGTGATGAAAAATAGTGTTTGCTGTTCAGGTTCAGGGGATTTTTCCTTTGGGGTATCTAACTGGCAATGAGACTGTTCTGATGGTCTCTCTGTTGGCAAGAGTGCTTTTTTCTACAGTTTGTAGATTGCAGACATCATGAACAATAGTATTAACATGCCAGAAAAATAATGTATCATTCGCTTACCTTTCAGGTAAACCCTCTTGTAGTAGCTCAGAAAAAATGGATGAACTGCAACTACCTGAAGGGTTTAGACCAGAGTTCCAACCAAAGTATGTATCTGTTTATTAATAATGAACTTCAAATTGTCCTGCTACCAATTTAAATACAGTTTGTTCAGCATTAGCAGGCAAAGGGCATGTAAGAACTCTCTTATAAGCTACAAGACAAAATATACACATTTTGGCATTTTTAATTATAAAATGCATGTTGTGTTCATAACATTTACAGAAGCCAAATGGATAATATGTGAGTTTCTTGACTTGTCTTTTATTTCAGGATGAACAACTGTGGTTAAAAAAAAGCAAAACATCCAGACACTTGTGTGATATCCAGTCTTAGTCATACTCAGAGTAAATTATATTATTTTCAGTGGGTATATTCTGTGTATGACTGACATGGGATATCACCCAATGTTGTGTGTATGCAGAAGGAGACTCAGTTCAAAATCCTGATACTTAGATTTGCAATAAATCTAAATATTGATTTAAGTTCAGGCCAAAAATAGTGTGCAGTGGAGAGTGATAAAAGCACTCTGGAATACTTTGCAAAGGTTTTCAGGTAGTTACAAACCTAGGTCCAACAACTGAGGATAAGTTACCATTAAGGATGGTTAGTTTTACTCTGCATAAATGAATAAAATTGCCATCTAACAACAACAACAAAAATTAGCAAAAAGAGCATAGTCAAGATTATAAAGTAATTGTCCTCATCCCTTTCGGCACAACAGTATTACCAAATCAATGGACTTTTGCAGTATTTATTCACAGAAGTGAATACAGTGAGCAAGAGGTGTTCTGAAAAATACGGTTTAAAACTTTCCTAAACTATGAGATCCAAATAAACAAGGATGGCAGATAATCTAAAGGGCACATTAGCTGGGACAGAGACTGTGTCTAGGGCATGCTTGGCCTTTTAGACTAGGAATGTATTCCAGCCAATGTGTAGCTTCCCAAATTCATGCTTTAAACCTGTAGTTAATAGTATGTGTTCTTCACTTATTTAAGGAATCCGTATTCTGAAAGCATTAAGGAAATGCTGAAAACATTTGGCACTGCAACATACAAAGTGGGCCTGAAGGTTCACCCCAATGAAGACGATCTACGTGTACCTATAATGTGCTGGGGCAGTTGTGCATATACAATACAAACAATAGGTAACAAATTTACTATTCACTAAAATGTCGGCGCTCAGGGGAGCAAGATCCATTTAGGTGTTCTGCTACTCTCACTTAACTTATTATTTTTGCCCTCCACAGAACGGATTTTAGCAGATGAAGAGAAACCATTATTTGGACACCTATCTTGCAGACAGGTACGATGCCCCGACCAGCTAAAACTGAAGCACTGAGGGATATGTAGAGATAGTGAAATGAAAACTTTAACTCTTATTTTGGGTCCCCTATAGTTTTAGAAAAATAGCCATCTATTACAAAATAGCCACCTATTATAGATTATTAATATGTGTCACCTCCACAATTTCAGCAAAGCAAGGAAATTCCCAAAGGGCTTAATTTTCAATAAACTGAGGTTTGCTTTTGTTTGCTCGTTTGTTTGCCATACTTGCTTGCAACTGTGGTTATGTCCTCTTCCAGGATGACTGCCTTACTTCGTTGACTAGATTTGCAGCTGCACACTGGGCAGTTTCTTCACTCTCGGCAGTACAGGGTCACTTTGGCAGGCTTTTATCATGTAAGTTCAAGATCACTTCTCAATTTCAGAATTATGACAGAGCGACCGAACTTGAAGAAAAACTTGTGCGTTCTTAAATAACATTTTGGATCCATAGTTATGTCATGAAATTCTACTCAATATTGATCCAGTGTATAGTTAGCAGAGTAAAAACTTAAAACTCATTGCAAGAGCCCCCAAAAATAGACCAGAAGCAATTATATTTCATCCAGCAGGGCTTTACTGCTACTGAAGGCAAATGAGCTTAATGGTCACAAATCCAATACATTCAGGATTGGCACTGTCCATAAGAAGTCCAGTTGAAGCAGACTTAACATATACTTACAATAACTTATAAGAAGTCTAAAGCTTAACACTATATACAGAGCGCCACACCAGAAGGAAGAGAGATGGAAAAAGAAAGTGAAGCCCAGGCTCCTTCTGGCCTTACTTTTATAGTCAGCATGACCTTGACAGAAGAGACAACAGAACCAGTTTAAGCCAGCTGTACTCAGCTTCTCTGAAGGAATAACCAAACATCATGAACCTTCTGCTTGTTTCTTTCACACACAGAAGCTTCCAGAACCCTCTTGAATTAATTAGAATAGGAAAGATCTCTACACATCAGATCAATACTTTCTGCACTAAGAAATGCAAACTGACAAGTTAGGCTTCCCCTCAATCAGCATGTTGCTGATTTAAATTGCATCAGTCCACCTAGCCAAGGACAGTGTCTAACCCACCTGGCTGACAGTCTTCCAAGTGGAGGTGCTAAGTGTCTTCCTGAGACAAAGCACTGTTGTCCATAGCTGAGTGTTTCTTCGTGGTAACTGTGGTCCATATTTTGAAAGTTTCATCCACCGAAGGTAATACTGGGGACTTGAGCAATAGCCATTGATTTCTGAGTGTGACTTAGTTGTATTATCACCCACTAAATCTACTTCAAACTCAGCAGTACTATACTCTGAAGCTCAGGTGCCATCAGATAGGTTAGCAAACAGTCTACAGTTTCAGAAATTAAATGTCGACTAATAAAATTCTGACATCAGTAACCATTTTGTATTTTAAATATCCAGCGCTGGTGCCTAATGAAAAAAGTGGGAATCTTGCTTGCATTCTTGATATCGACATGTTTCATTTATTGGTAAGTACCTTTATAAATTCCGCCAGTACTGCAATCCCATATGCCATATATCATTAGCTTAACTTTTGGAAATAAAGTCTGGTGCACTGGAAATATGTCTAGCAAAATATTTTTATGAAATATACCGGTAGCAGAAAAGAAAGGTTAGAGGTCAGAGTCTTGCAACAGGAAGTAAATACTTGATTTATGAGTGACATTTCCTTTGGTGTACTGAAGTAGTGGGTCAGTAATCTGAAGAAGTGTGCATGCACACGAAAGCTCATACAAAGAACAAACTTAGTTGGTCTCTAAGGTGCTACTGGAAGGAATTTTTTTATTTTATTTTGTTTTGACTATGGCAGACCAGCATGGCTACCTACCTGTAACTGGGTCAGTAGTTAACATTCAAAGTCAGCCCTGTTTGTTGCTTTATGTAAGGATGCTGAAAAGATGGCTTTGCAGGATTGGGCTAAGCAGACGTAAATGGGGAATGGATGAGAAAATTCAGTCGTTCTGTCTCTTATACATTTTCCCCTTGTCTACAGGTGTGCTTGGTGCTCTCTTTCCCTGCTGTACACAGTCAGGATTTTTCAGGAGTTAGTCTTGGTACTGGAGATATTCATATCTTCCACCTTGTTACTATGGCACATATTGTACAAATAATGCTTACCTCATCCACAGGTAATGTGTTCTGTTTAAAGTTATGCTGATTTGTGCATGAAGGGAAACTAGAGAAGGGAAGAGAAATAATTATGGCTTCTTGGGCAAAATAGTGGTTAACCGTGATGCAGGTGTATATTGTGATAGTTGCAGTCATGCTTTATAAAACGAAAAGCATTGCTCCAGTGCAACTCTTTGTTAATGCTACTATGTTCTTGGTATAGATTTAGCAAGTTTTCAAATTGCACAAAGTTCTCTGGTGAGGCATCCACAACTGTGGTCACTACAATTAGGTTTAGACTTACTTTGTTCACTTTTCAGAAGAAAATGGCATGGACCAAGAAAATCCTACTGGTGAAGAAGAAGCAGTTCTTGCTTTGCATAAATGTCTTGGCCGGTATGCAGGAAGGTAAAATCATAATTTTTGGTGCAGCCTTTCCATACATTGTTCTACTTCACTTGCCTTCTCCAAGCTTAATATATGTGGAAGCTCATTTCTTACTCTCCAGAGGTGGAGCCACATGGAGAAAACTCTCTGCTGACTATTTCAGATAAGCTCTGATGAGCAGGCAGTCTTTCAGGTGTTCTGGTTTAGGGCTTGAAAGAGCCCAATGTGGCGCTCGAACCCACAACCCTGAGATTAAGAGTCTCATATTCTACCAAATGAGCTCAGGGCTAGCTCAGTGGCATGATACTGCTTTACATGTATAATATAGATGGGGCCTTAGTTACTGTGGGGTTATTAAAGATGTGGGGGTAGCCCTGGGACTGAATAGGTAATAGTGTTTTGACTTCGAATCTACTTTAAAAAAAACAATGAAGTCAAAAGATTTGGGGTGGAATCCAATTGGTGCCCTTGCACTCTTTTCACCCAGTGAAAGCTCTCACTAATGGAAGATAAAGGAATATTATTATTATTATGCTGATTTTCTTGTATCGTCTTGACCCCACAGGACCCCTAAAACAGCTCTACAGAATTTGGAGACATTCCTGAACAGGGCCCTCCTCTCCCATTAGCAAAGGCATCCGCTGGATAAATAGTCATTCTGTGAGCACAAGGGCACCAGTTGGATCACACCCTTTATTTTCCTGCCTGGGCATTTAATTGATGAAATGCAAAATCAATTAAACGTTTGTGGCATTTTGTGTAACTTTTAAGATTGATTTCACAAAAAAATCTATATCTGTTTTTATTCTTAGTGCCTTCAAAGAAATGTCCTCTGGATGGCATCTATGGAGAAGTATAAAAGCTGGGATCATGCCTTTTCTGAGGTGCTCTGCTATGTTCTTCCACTATTTAAATGGTGTTCCAGTACCACCAGAATTGCAAGGTATTTAATCAGTTAGCCACATTGAAGCAATAATGTGAATGACTGGTGAAGTGTAATTTTAAACTCTACAGAATGAATTGCAGCTTTGTATATTCAATAATAAAACTAATTTGTCTTGGAAATGGAAGTGAGGTGTAATGTGATTTTATAGAAAGTGCAGTAGTGGGTAATTAAATTTTGGATAGCTTACGCTTGTAAACAAAATATGCATTAAATAAGGAACAAAAATGAAAAGCAATAACCTTGCAGAATTACCATACCAGGTGTAAAGAGCTAAATATAAACTAAAGTGTTCCAAATCCAGAGAACATTAATTGTGCTTAAGTCCCATTAAAATAAATAGCTTGTCATGACTAATTTTATATCCCATTAATTTCAAGGGCACTTCAGTTGAGCTTTGCAAATGGGCCGATTAGTTTTCCCTTGGTCGTTGCTATATTTCGCTAATTCAGTTAATCTTATTGGAAATATGGGTTCTTTCACCTGCTAATAATAATAATAATAATAATAATAATAATAATAATAATAATAATAATAATAATTTATTACTACTACTACTACTACTTATACCCCGCCCATCTGGCTGGGTTTCCCCAGCCACTCTGGGCGGCTTCCAACAGAACATTAAAATACAATCTATTAAACATTAAAAGCCTCCCTAAACAGGGCTGCCTTCAGATGTCTTCTAAAAGTCTGGTAGCTGTTTTTCTCTTTGACATCTGGTGGGAGGGCATTCCACAGGGTGGGTGCCACTACCAAGAAGGCCCTCTGAATGGTTCCCTGTAACTTGGCTTCTCGCAGTGAGGGAACCGCCAGAAGGCCCTCGGCACTGGACCTCAGTGTCCGGGCTGAATGATGGGGGTGGAGACACTCCTTCAGGTATACTGGACTGAGGCCATTTAGGGCTTTAAAGGTCAGCACCAACACTTTGAATTGTGCTTGGAAACGTACTGGGAGCCAATGTAGGTCTTTCAAGACCGGTGTTATGTTGTCTCGGCGGCTGCTCCCAGTCACCAGTCTAGGTGCCGCATTCTGGATCAGTTGTAGTTTCCGGGTCACCTTCAAAGATAGCCCCACATAGAGCGCATTGCAGTAATCCAAGCAAGAGATAACTAGAGCATGCACGACTCTGGCACTCTTACAGTGTGATACATATCCTCTAACAACAATCTCCTTGCACATTCTACATAGGACAGACAGGTCAGCTTCTGCACAGAGACTCTACGCAAACCATTGGAGGGAATTTTCAACATCACAGAATACCGTTATTTTTTGGTCCATAAGACACACCGGAACATAAGACGCACCTATTTTTTAAAGGGGGGAAACAAGAAAAAAAAATATTCTGCCTCAAACCTGGTGGCGGCAGAGGAGGAGGAGAAAGCAGCTTTTGAGCTGCACGTTCCTCCTCCGCAGCCGCCGCCACCAGCGGCAAAGGGGCGGGGGGGAGGAACGTTCTTCATTCCTCCCCCGCCCCTTTGCCGCTGACTTTAAAGCCAGCTGGGGAGAAGGGGAGGACGCTATGGTCTGTCCCTTCTCCCCAGCTGGCTTTAAGCAAGCGGGGTGGGGGGAGAACTGCTAGCACCATGCACAGTGTCAGGGCGGCTCTCCCCTTCCGGGCCGCTAGGTCCCGGCCCCCGCCTTTCGCCGTGTTCAGCGAGAGGCAGGGGGCAGCGGAGGAGATGCTGCTGGTTTCTCCCTGCTGCCTCCGTTTGCAAAAATAGCCTGCTTTTGCGAACGGAGGCGGCAGGGAGAAACGAGCAGCATCTCCTCCGCTGCCCCCCGCCGCCTCTCGCCGCTTGCGTGACAGGGAGCCTTCGCTCCATAAGATGCACCAACATTTTTCTTACTTTTTAGGAGGGGAAAAGTGCGTCTTATGGAGCAAAAAATACGGTAGTCTGTAACCAACCTTAAGGTGATCACGCTGAAAAAGGGGAACTTCAAAAGGAAACTGCAGTATGAAACCGCTGAATCACAACAATGTATATAACTGTAACTCAGGATGTCATTTAATGCATCTCTTTGAGGTTTTTTCCCCCAAGCAGTATATAAATTTGATGAAATAAATAAAAGCATCTAGCGAAGCAAACTGTAGTCCATGAAAGCTTATTCCCTCTTAAATGTTATTCTATTGTGGAACCTTAAAGACTGCAAAATGGCTACTTCTCCGGAAATTATACACATGCATACATGTGTGTTTGGGGAGTTCTTTACAGATGATTGATTCATCTAACCATCATCATAATATATATTTCTTTTTTCTCTCTCCCGTTACAGTCAGCGGGGCAAACCAGTTTGAACATTTATGTAGCTATCTCTCTTTGCCAAACAACCTCGTTTGCCTTTTTCAAGAAAACAGCAAAATTACAGATACGCTAGTTGAAAGGTAGGAACAATATTTATTATTTCAATTTAAATAAATATACAGTGGAAAAACACTTTTTTTGGGGTGGGTAGAGCGTTTATATCAGATGACAGAGAGAACTAGCAGTGTGTGCATTTGGAGACAACCTGATAGTTAAACAGTATAAATCACTGTGCCAGCCGACACATGCTTATTTAAAATAGTGCAGTGCAGCAATTGCACCCATGCAGTACACACTTGCATTGTTCTGTGCTGTTACAGGCAAATATGAGTATTTTGCATCACACAGGTATAAGGATTGGTACTACCTCATTGCATTGGGGTATAGTTCCCAAATGCAAGATCCTGGAGTGGAAATAGCTATCATTCTAATGGTGGCATACAGCTGTTGCAAGCTTTTGTGATGGGATTGCAATAGACAGCCTATACCACAGTAGATGCCCATTTGCAAATGGAAATTCTGGATGCAGGATATGGAATCATGCACTTCTCAGTTGGCTCCTACAAGAATGAACCCTAACCTTCCCCCCCCTCTCCCCTTTCCATTAATAGCTGGTGTAATAATGATGAAGTAAAAAGATACCTGCAAGGTCAGAGACAAGCCATAAGGTAAGTAAGAGAAAACCAGCAGGAGGGAAAGATTCAGGGGCGTGTAAGACACGCTGCTCACCCCTGTTTTATCTGTGAATGGGGCAGACTTGCAAACGATGGCCTTTAGTTGGAGTTTGTTCATAGGCTGTGTGGATACCCTATCCTCCCCCTGCCCTGCTTCATACGTTGTAGGTCCAGTTAGCCTAAATTAGCTGTTTTCTTAAAAGGGAGTGTATAAATCCATGATGGAGTTTCTAGTGCTAGAATAAGGGGGTTGCATACAGTGATGCTGTCCTTGCAAGAACACTACCAATGTGGGAACATGGTCAGAAAAGTTCATCAGCTGAATGAGCAGACAAGTATCAATCTTATTGCTGCTTCCCTCTTCCTCATAGTTACCATACCTTCCTATTGCTCTTTTCTACTGCCTACCTCTCCCTAGCCTGCATGCCTCTGTTTGCTATCTCATCTACATCTTTCCAGTGTTTTTGTTGCCTGTCCTGATGCAGGTACTGACAGATTGAAATTGAAGCCCAATTGAAATAAGGCCAGGTCATTCATTTCTGCCAAGCATGTTTGAATGTGGGCAGCCACCACCTTCTCAAGCCCCTTGCCCAGGAAGGAGATATTTGTGAGTGGGCAGTAGTTGTTGCATACCCTTGGGTCTAGGGAAGGTAGTCTTCAGGCATAGCTGTATCACTGCCTCCTTCAGAGCAGCAGGAACTGCCCCCTCCCACATTAAAGCATTTACCACCCACTAGACACAAGGGTCACCCAAGCTGATCTCATTAAGCTTGTAGTTAAAGGTCTTTCTATAATAAAAAAATGTCAATATTACATTATACCTCAACAGTGAATCCAAATGTACAGTAATAGATCAAACTGTTTACATACCACAGCCAAGTTTGAAATGTATTAATGTGTATTATTGGTTCGTTTCATTTTAGCTACCCGCGAGAATCTAACAAATTAATAGACCTTCCCGATGATTACAGTAGCCTCATCAATCAAGCTTCTAACTTTTCGTAAGTCTTATGCAATTCCTTATGACCACCTTGATTTTTATTGAAATAATTCTGAAACCGGGCTGCAGCTCAGCGACAGGGTATATAACCTTTGCAGTCCTTGGCATCTTCAGTTGAAGGGGATCTTAAAGTTTGGGAAAAGTTGAAAGTTTTATTAAAACTTTCATGAAGGCTTTGTTCAGCTCCTCACTTTCTGTATCCTTAAAAATACTAAACACATTTTTAAAGTTTTTAAACTTTCAAAATATAGGCTTGGGCCCAAATGTGCACTCCATGTGCACAAATGGGGTTTGTCGATTTGGTGTGAAAGAGGTGTCAAATAGTGCTTTATCTTCTGCTCTTGCCCAGGATTTATGTGAGCTGCATTGCTGCTTAGTTTCTCCCCTCTCCATGAGCAGAAAGGCATTTCTGCTCACAAAAGGCATCACCCTGTGCCCCAACTCCAGTCTCTTCCCATTCTCCCTCCCTGCTGCATCCTGTCCTGTTTCAGAGGCTCTTCCATACTCAAGGATCAGCTTTTGGGGGGGAGGGGGGGAGAGTGATGACAGCAGGAGTGAAGTTCCACTCACCCTTCTTTGGATCCAAGACATAAACTAAATGGAGTATATTATAATAGTTGCAGTGAAACTTACCTAGGTAGATACAATAGCATTGTATTAAATATAAATGTCACATCTTTTTGTTTCTTACAAAGGTGTCCAAAGTCAGGTGGTGATAAAAGTCGAGCACCAACGTTGTGCCTTGTATGTGGGACCATGTTGTGTTCTCAGAGCTACTGTTGTCAAACAGAGTTGGAAGGAGAAGATGTAGGAGCCTGTACTGCACATACGTTTATCTGTGGCTCTGGAGTAGGAATTTTTCTCAGGTAAGAGGGTGGTTGCACTTGAATAGTTCCAAAGGAAAGTCACACCTCTCCCACAGGAAGAGGAGACTAAGTTGTAGGATTTGTTCTTAATAATAATATATTATATCCCACCCATCTGCCTGGGTTTCCCCAGCCACTCTGGGCGGCTCCCAACAGAATATTATAATTAATAATACTAAAAGCAAAGAAATATCAAACATTAAAAACTTCCCTAAACAGGGCTGCCTTCAGATGTCTTCTAAAAGTCAGATAGTTGTTTATTTCCTTGACATCTGGTGGGAGGGCGTTCCACAGGGTAGGTGCCACTACCAAGAAGGCCTTCTGCCTGGTTCCCTGTAACTTGGCTTCTTGTGCCCTCAGCACTGGACCTCAGTGTCCAGGCAGAACGATGGGGGTGGAGATGCTCCTTCAGGTATACTCAGCCAAGGCCGTTTAGGGCTTTAAAGGTCAACACCAACACTTTGAATTGTGCTTGGAAACGTACTGGGAGCCAATGTAGGTCTTTCAGGACTGGTGTTGTAATAAATAATAATAATAATACCAAATTTTTATTTGTATCCTGCCCTCCCCGGCCGAGGCCGGGCTCAGAGTGGCTAACACCATCAAAACAACACAATATGCATAAAAACAGACATCAGTTAATTAAAATACATCTTAAAATTAATTCAGACTAGTTAAAATCTGGGCAGGTGGCAATTATCAGGTTGGAATTGAGAGTGGTTGATACTTGCCCAGGCCAACTGTTTCCACTGATCATACAAGACCTGTGAGCAGGTTGGGGGCCTCCTTTGGGCTTGTTTTATACAAAGGAAAGTAAATCAAACTGAGTCCTGCCCAAAGGCCTGGCGGAACAGCTCCGTCTTGCAGGCCCTTTGGAAAGATGTCAAATCCCGCAGGGTCCTGGTCTCTTGTGGGAGAGCGGTCCACCAGGCCGGGGCCACGGCCGAAAAGGCCCTGGCTCTAGTCGAAGCCAGTCTAATTTCCCTGGGGCCCGGGATCTTCAAAGTGTTGTTGTTAGCAGTTACATGGTCTTGGCAGCCACTCCCAGTCACCAGTCTAGCTGCTGCATTCTGGATTAGTTGCAGTTTCTGTGTCACCTTCAAAGGTAGCCCCACGTAGAGCACATTGCAGTAGTCCAAGTGGGAGATAACCAGAGCATGCACCACTCTGGCGAAACAGTCCGCAGGCAGGTAGGATCTCAGCTGGTGTACCAGATGGAGCTGGTAGGCAGCTGCCCTGGACACAGAATTGACCTGCGCCTTCACTCTGCACTCATCTCACGCAGCTGCTCATTGAGGAGGCACAGGCTGTAGTTCTGTGAAAATGCCTCCATTCTTCTGATTGTGATGAACTTTAACCTCTAATTGCTGGTGGGATTATTGATTTAAGAGAATACGGAATTACATTAACCAGGACGTCATCTTTTTTGTGATCTTTTCAGAGTACGGGAGTGTCAAGTGCTATTCTTAGCTGGAAAAACAAAGGGCTGCTTCTATGCTCCTCCTTACCTTGATGACTATGGAGAAACGGATCAGGGACTCAGGTAGCTTTCCATATTCTGTGTTGTATTTGTTTTGTTTGTTTGCAAAAACAAAAACAAACAACCTATGTTGCCAGAACTAAGGAAAAACACCGTGACGGTGAACCGCATGACACCATCAATAAAGTTATATTAATTTTCAAAGTTAATCGCAGTTCTGTGAAATAGACCCATTTCACAAAAATGGACTTCCATGAGGCCATTTAAATTGTTACTAGTTAATACAGATGGCCACTGTTGCCATGGCTTCTAGATGTCAGGTGCATATGGAAATATAATTTCTAGAGTTGAATCCGGTAGTGGGAAGTCACTGCAAGTTTTGAACAAAAAGTTAAGCATCCAGTCAGTGAATCCTGTTGCAGGATGCCCTTCAAAATGAAGCCTGAGGGCACTGCTTAATGTGCAGATGTTGTTAATATCATGTGGGAGCATCATGGAAACCCTACGCTGGCTAAACTCTACAGCAAGGGTAGCCAACATGGTGCCCTCCAGATGTTGTTAGACTACAGTTCCCATTATCCATGCTCATTGGCCATACTGGCTGGGGCTGGTGCAAGCTTCAGTCTACCTGTGCTCTATTATTATTATTATTATTATTATTATTATTATTATTATATGTACCAGAACCTTTTGTCTTATGGTGCCAGCCTCATGGAAACTGGGCAGGTCTTATTTGGTGTGTGGCCCGCAAAATGTGTAGTTTTGGGAATAACAAAAGTCTGGGGAAGCATAGATTTCACCAAGGATTAAGTACCAGTTGCATATGGGAAGGTAATTAGAATCAGGAAAAAAGCATCAATCTCTGCCTGCCTCATCTAGTTAGGATAAAGAAGACATTCTATATACCACATCTCGAGTATTCAGACTGCTTCGCGTACATTGTCTAATTCAGGTGTGGACAGACTTCTGGCTTGTGGGATCTACTTTGGGGTTTGTTTGTTTTTTGAAACTCCAAGATCCACCAGCCAGAGCCAAGTGCTAAAGACATACACTTAAATATTTCTGGGCCCTTCTGATCACTCAGAGACCTGCCTTTTGCTGACCCCTGAACTAAGTAATCTTTACGAACAGCCTTGTAAGGTCGAGCAATACTTCAGATGGTCATGGGCATATGAGGGAATAGACGATACCCCCCAAGGTGTCAGTGAGGTGATGTTTAATGGATGTGGATATGATGAGGGATGCCTGGCTGGTGACTTGCACTTCTGGCCTCTTAGTGACATCAACTTTCAGCATGTGTCCAGGCCATTGGGAGGAGGTGAGCTTTACTGAGCTTTGCTGTTATGAGCCTTTTTCTCCGATAGCTTTTAGTCACCTGCTTCCATAAAGTGCTGCTGCTGGTGGTTTTCATTGTTCTTTTTTAAAAAAAAATACGTTTATTTTTATTGGATTTATTGTTTGCCTAATTGTTTCAGCCCTGAGACCAGGGCATGCTTATAAACGCTGCAAACAAATGGTTTTATTTGTTTATTTTTACATGCAAGATAGCATTTGGAACTTGGGATATTTCATGTTCTTATAGTTGCTTTTTCGTGGACTTTTCTATCCTAGACGAGGGAATCCTCTACATCTGTGCAGAGAGCGATTTAAAAAGATCCAAAAACTCTGGCAGCAACACAGCATTACGGAGGAAATAGGACACGCACAAGAAGCAAATCAAACGTTAGTAGGCATCGACTGGCAACATTTATAACTAATTTCTTTCTGAAGACTGGAACTTCATGATCATCCTTTTATAATCCTGCAAAATTTGTCAGTCGGAAGGAGGATTAGGAAACAAAGGATTGAAGTAATAAAGAGAAGAGTCTAGTTCTTTTATTGACTTTTCCATGTTTGTATATTTCCTGGTTTCCATAACCATGTAAACTTTAGCAGATTTGATCAGTAGTATTATTTGCACTGCTTCTTTCATACACAACCTGTTGATTTCTATAACTTGGGCTACTGAATTTAACATTTCTAGTACAAAGGTAGCCATCTCCTTGGAGTATGAAATGTTTTTGGATAAGAGGAGGAAATCTCTGCTGAAATGGCAACTTAGCACAATGTTGAAGTGGTGAGTTCACCCTTTTGTAGTAAATCTGAGCCATTTTGCATTTTAGTACTTAAAACTTGTATTGGAATGAAATAGGGGTGCAAAAAAATGTAGCAATGGGTTTATCTATAGGAATGCAGAAGAAAACTCATTGTATCTAAAACGACTTTGTAATCTGAAGCCTTGCAGGGCTATTTTGCCTTTGTCTTTCTTCTTATTAAAAGAGAACACTTTAATAAGGAAAACTAATTTAAAGATCTTTTTTTGAAATATTGCACTCTTTAGAATTATTGTGTGGATTGTGATATTGACATAGGAGGCAAAAACAGAACACTGTTGTCCATGCTGTGATTGATAACCTTCTGTGTTTAGAAGGTTGACATTCTGCTTAGTTGATTTGAGATATTGAGTAACATCACCCATCAGAGAAGTCATGCGAAAATTAATTTGGTGTCAGATTGAAGAGGGAGTGAATAAGATTGTTTATTTCATTTCATTTACATTTGTTGATTACCAGCCTTCCAAGGTTCAGGATCCATTCCTCTTTTTAAAGTTCCAAGATAAAAAGATAAAAGGCAAAGTGAGAACCGAGGACACTCCCCCTACTACCACATTAATTTCCTTTAATTTGCACCGCCATCTACATCCATTTGAACTTGGCTGGCATTCTGTAAAGAAGTTTGTCTATAGTATATTTTGTAAGTATATTGAAATAACTGCACAGATTTTGCACATGGGTGCCTGAAGGCAGTGAATTTTCTAAATATACCTTGGGGCCTCCATTAAAACCATATAAGATAACATTATACTTTTCTTTAGAGGTTTCATGCTCTCTGTCCCTTCCAAATAGCATCCTTTTAAAATAAATAGCTATAATCTGTAATCTTAGTTAGTTCTGATAACTCTTGGGATTTCTCCTGGCTTTCATCTTCAGTTCAGAGATGCCATCTCATGAACAGCCAGTATACTTGCAATTAGTCTAAGTTTGGGTTTTTTTCAGTGATCTAATACATCAAGTAGTGTTTACAGCAGTCTTCTATAGGTTCAGAATAGTTGCAGTGAATACGTAAGACACAAATTCAAAGCTATACCAGTTTGGCTTCCTTTTCTTAGGGAGAATAACTTTTGACAGGACAGACTTGTCCATCTGATCAGTCTTCCTAGATGTGTTCCTGAGCCTCTCCTTCTTTGCTGAGTGTTGTGTAACTAGCAAGAAAATATTCAGTCTTCATTTTCCCTTTGATTAGGTTGTGGGTAAAGCTATTTGCTGTGCATGTTACACTTAATGTACTAGTTCTGCTCTAATACTGTTTCTTTGAGATTTTGGGAAAAAAAACTTGCTTTAAGAGGCATTTAGTAACAATACATTTAGTTTCTCAGTCTCCCCTGCTCCCCTTTTATGGGTGCATAAAACAGAAAAATAGGATCTGCTGCCATTTAACTGACAAGTTTCTATGTAAAGTAAATATTGAGAGAATAAGGACTTTTCCCCTCAGGTACTCAAGATGGCAGTCAAATGGGTTGGTGGAATTATGACTATATGACATAGGAAAGTGTATAAATTTATCCTGGTTTTTTGTAGGATTGCTCATTCTTCAACAACCCATTTTCTTCTCTGACTTTTTTTCCTTTTGCATGTATTTATGTTCATTGTAGAAATGTTTATATAACAAGCTTTCAGTATCAGGGAATTAATACCTGTAATAACTTTCGTATCTGTGGACAACTTGTAAAAATTCAAATGTATCATATGTATAAAAAGTATAAAAAATAAATGCTTTAGGTGTTGACATTCAATTGATGTGTAAACCTGTTGATTTGTTGTTGTTTTTTAAGGGGAAAAGTGTGCCGAATGTTTTGTGTTACTAGCTTTTGTGTTTTTAAGAGTAATAGCCTGGATCAACATCTCTGTCTGCATTCAAACATCTGAGTTCAAGCATCTTGTCAGCCTTTTAGCAAATTAGTATTACACAGCAAAGCACAGAAGATTTCATTTTCACATTGCAAAAGTAAAGGTTTAGAGCAGGGATGAGGAACCTGTGGTTGTCCTAGACACTGTTTGGCTACCAGCAGCCCTAATTGGCCATGCTGACTGGCCAGTTGGGAGTTAAGAGTCCAACAACATCTAACCAGGTACAGCTTCCTCCTTTCTCCAGGTCAAATGCAGTGGTGGCCATTAGCAATTACCACATGCTGGACTGAGACGCATTGCTTAAGGGCACACTTTGCCCTGGCTTCCAGAATTTGTCCTCAACCGAAGTATTCATCCAAGTGCACACTACTGCCAGAGCCTCGTGTGTTTCCCTGAAAGGGATGGTCACAACTTTCCCCTCCCTAGTTTACAGAGACATTAGATCCATTTTTACTAACTTCACATGATGGTTCATGATTCCATGAAAATAAGTAAGGGGGGTGGGAAGTCTTGGTGATTGCACATAAAGTATTTATTTATTGTTAAATTTATATCCTGCCCTTTCCCTCAAAGGAGCGCAGAATTTCATTCCACAATTCATTTTTAAGTAGTTCTTGTGGGATGTGTACCTTCAGTTTGCTACATGTAAGGCAGAGGTTTTCAACTTTTTTCAGTCCATGGTTCCCTTGACCAACTACATTTCTTTCTGCAGCACCACTGTGAGGCTCTGGAGTCCAGTTATGTCACCCCTTGCCTGCAGAGCTGGCAGCCCCTTGCCCCTTTTCGAACACCTTCCCTTGGGGAATGTTCCCTCAGCCTCCTCTCGCCTCTCCTTGAGAGTTCTCTGGGCATCCGCAGCTGCAGGCCCTGGTCTCTGAGTGCCCCCCACCGCCTCCCCCAAGAGAGGTGCCTCCTCACACTGCCCCACAGGGGCCTGGGAAGAGGATGCCCCCAGCCTTAGGGGCCCAATGGAAGCTGGCCAAAGGTGAATGTGAGGCCAGCACCTTACCTTGGGAGCCAGCAGTGGCAACAGCAGGCACTGTCAGGCCTGCATGGCGGGAAGGCTCCACCTTCAGCGCCAGGCACTCAGCTCCCAGACCGGCCTTGCACACAGCAAGCACAAGAAAGGCCAGCACAGTGCCTGCCTGCCTGGCCTCCCACTTGTCTGTCCATTCCCAACAGCAAGTGCTGGTGGACTGGCTGGCTGGGCTCCCCACTTGCTTGCTTACTCCAGGGCTGCCTCAGCTCCTGGCAACCAGCACCCCCTGGCCAGCCCCAGAGGCACCATTCACCTGCGGAGCTTGTAACCAGGGCTGCTGCAACAAACAGCTATATGCAAGCCTTTGGGAGTCAGAGATGCAAAAGGGCATCAGAGGAGGGAGGGAAGGAAAGAGGGACAGAGCCCAGTGTTGCCCGCAGCACCCCTGACCATCAGTCAAGGCCAGAAGAGCCTACAAGTCATGTTGGGTTAGTGCTGTTCGAGCTTCACCCCACATTCTTTGTTTTCTGACTCCTTTTTTATTGGGGTTTAGTCCACCTGAATGTGTGGTCACTCAGCCCATTGTTTTAAGTACATCTTGCTTATCACGCTGGGAAGGGGGTGGGGTTAGGAAAAGAAGCAAAAACAAAACCCCACTGGCGAGAGCCAGTGTGGTGTAGTGGTTAAGAGCGGCAGACTCGTAATCTGGGGAACCGGGTTCGCGTCTCCGCTCCTCCACATGCAGCTGCTGGGTGACCTTGGGCTAGTCACACTTCTTTGAAGTCTCTCAGCCCCACTCACCTCACAGAGTGTTTGTTGTGGGGGAGGAAGGGAAAGGAGAATGTTAGCCGCTTTGAGACTCCTTCGGGTAGTGAAAAGCGGGATATCAAATCCAAACTCTTCTTCTTCTTCTTCCTGCTGACACCCTTTAGGTAGAGAAGGGGAGGTTTTTCCACTTTAGAAATGGAAGCTATCTTCTTCCTAGTGAGGGACCTGATTTCCCACTTTTTAAGGCACTGAAGAGGTTTGCAGCAGCATGAGAAAGCCTCCACACAATGCAGGACTACCGGTACTTCACGGGAGAAGTGAAGACTCCTTTCCCAAGATTATTAAAGGGTCTGGAAACCAAGTCTTATGAGGAAAGCTTGAAGGAGCTGGGTATGTTTAGCCTCCTTGCAAGCAGCGTTAAAAAATTAGTCATGACTTAGTTCCCAGTTCAACAGGGCAAGTGCACCTGAATGTGTGGTGACTCAGCCCATTGTTTTAAGTACATCTTGCTTATCACGCTGGGAAGGGGGTGGGGTTAGGAAAAGAAGCGAAAACAAAACCCCACAAGGTACGAAAAAGAGAATTTTATCCGAAGTCCTTCATGCTGGCAGTTCAGATGTATAGAAGTTCATTATTTATTTATTTTTGGGTCATCTCCTTAAAACAGGACTTGTTTAAACAAAACATTGAACTTCTATATATCTGCTTCTGTATATCTGAATTTCCCTGATGGAAGACTGTTGTTTTCCACAAAAATAAATTATTCTCTTTCCCCTACTCCATGCTCTTCACTCCTTTCCCCTCCCGTCTTATCACACACAGTTATTTTTATTCTTGAAAATGCAAACTCTAAAACCAACAAATAACAGTACAGTCAAAACTGGAAGGGTAACCTTGAGTTTGGACTTGAAAATAGATCTCTGCATTGCCTAACCTGTCGCCTTGCTGGAAACGAACTTATCCAGGCATTTATCTCTCAGTGGGGAGCTGTTAGCATGTGACATTGTTCTATTTCTCTGGCCTTATCTCTTAATCAATTAACCTCTAATGCTCTTCTTTTTAAAGAGCATTTTAAAAATACCACATCACCTTCTAAATTTATTTAGCTGAGGTCGGTGTTAGCTTTAACATAAGCAAAGTTAGCAATATTTTCCCTCCTTTTTCTGAAATGCTTTATAAAAAAATTCTACTTGCATCATTGTAAACTCTGCCAGTTACCAGTTGAGTGGAGGTTATCCTTAGCCTGAGGAGCCTGATATAGCTGTCTCCTGCTCCTGATAAGCGGCACATGCTCACAGAAGCCATCATTGTCCAGAATTACGTGTGCAGGATAGAGGAGTGCATGATGGTTAATCTTATAAAATGTATTAAGGTTACTTAGAAACGATTAGCTTTGAAGCAGCTGTGTGTATACTTTCCTCCCTCTTAGGATGTTTCACCAAGTGTTCTGTGTCTTGGAGGAACAGGGGGATTTTAAAGTAACACTCAAATTTCTAAACTTGAGCAGAAAAGATGGGCTGTTGTTAACACAGAACTCCCTTGTAAATTCAGTTGGGTGTATTAGGCATTTCTAGAACAAGGATAGTAACTGCACACCAGCCCAACAGCCCTGCGTTGCTCCCAAGGTGCCTACATGAGAGCCACATGTCTGATTGAACATTTTTGTCAATGGATTTTGGATATTTTTCACTCAAATGAGCCAGCAACCTTGAGATGATTCTGCTGTAAATCAGTTATACAATGCACTTTATTAGGCTGAGGATTAATGATTGCACACCTTCAGGGAAGCCCAGATCTTGAATCAGTGTCTGAGGCAGTAATGGGCTGGATGGGGAACCAACAAATTGAAACTCAATCCAAATAAAGCAGATGTGCCGAGGGAGGATGGTTCCTGGGTTCAGCTGTTAGTGAAATGGCCTGTTCTGAACAGAACTGCACTTTCCTTAAAGGAGGAGAGGTGCACTTTGGTGATGAATATGGTTCCAGTAGTATCCCCCAAAGTCCCAACTCGGCAGCCAGCAGCAGCTATGCTTAGCATTGGTTGATGCACTAGCTTTCCTGGATAGGGGTAAAGGTAAAGGTAAAGGTAAAGGTAAAGGTAAAGGTAAAGGTAAAGGTAAAGGGACCCCTGACCATTAGGTCCAGTTGCAGACGACTCTGGGGTTATGGCACCCATCTCACTTTACTGGCCAAGGGAGCTGGTGTACAGGTTTGAGGTCATGTGGCCAGCATGACTAAGCCGCTTCTGGCAAACCAGTGCAGCGCACGGAAACGCCGTTTACCTTCCCACTGGAACGGTACCTATTTATCTACTTGCACTTTGACCTACTTTCAAATGCTAGATTGGCAGGAGCTGGGACTGAGCCACGGGAGCTCAACCCATTGCGGGGATTCGAACCACTGAACTTCTGATCAGCAAGCCCTAGGCTCTGTGGTTTAACCCACAGCACCACCCGCATCCCTTGGATAGGGTTAGCCTGGCCATAGTTTTTCATGTTCTAATGCACTCGACATGGAAGTCGTTTTTAAAGCAGTACAAAATACAGTGGTTCAAGTCTTATGGGAGCAACAGGAAACTCACATATTACTCCCATTTTAAAACAGCTGTACTGGTTACCGATTGTCTTCCCATTCCTGCTTAAGGTGGTTATGCTGACATTAAATTTTTTGAACTCTCTGGGACCAAAATACCTTGTCGCATACCAACCGGACCAATATTTAAGATCAGCCAATGAAGCCCATGTGGTAGTCCTGACAAGAGAGGAGATCAGCAAAATTGAGACCATTTGGGCAGCTCCAAGACACTGGAACAATCTCTTTGCTGAGTTGCTCCTTGCCTTAACATTATCCTTTATTTTAGAAGGAAGGTGAACAAGTACCTCTTTCGCCAACAAAGAGGTGAAGTCGGTCCAAAGTTAGTTTTGTAGTGTACACCTGTAGTTTTGTTTTTGTTGCTATTTTAGTTCATGTTTTGCTTGTTTTGTATTGACGTTGAAACTAGTTATAGAATATATAGTGATTTGTTGTTCATTGCCCTGTGATTTTTTTTTTTTTGCTGAAGGGTGGTATAGAAATATAGGACGGAATCCAATGCAGCGCTCAGGGGAAGGTTTCCGCTCCTGTGCATGAGAACATTCTCTCCACTATTCCTTCTGCAAGTCCCCTAAATTGGTTCTAGGGGTTCCCCCACTCTTCTGGGGCAGATTTGGGGAATGGAGGGGCATGTGTGAGGGGAGTACAGATGGGACAGTCCCACTGACCAAGTGGAAATCCTTGCACTGATGGAACTCATTAGTAGAATACTGTACCTCCCAAATGTTCAGTCCCATCTTCCTTCCATCAAGGAACACCAAGCAGTATAGCAGAACTCCCATTCAGGCAACAACCAAACTCAGAGGTGCTTAGTTATTAGTTAGCTACCTCCAGAAAGGTTATTGCATCATGAGCTTCCAGCCCAGCATTCCCCAACCTGGTGCCCTCTAGCTGACAGTAGATTACAATCTCCATAATTTCTGACTGGTTCTGGCAATGCTGGTTCTGGCTAATGCAAATTATCATCCAAACCATCTGGAGGGTACCAAATTGGTGAAGGCTGATCATAAATTTGCCAATCCTCCCCCAGCCCCAGTTGCCATTCTGTCAAGTGTGCACTCGCGGGGAAGCATGTTTTGTCACGACTTAATATGTCCAATGGCCCTTAGAGTCTTAAGCTGAAAAAAAGTGGAGCAAATGTTTTCTTTCTAGAGCGTTGGGCAGTTAATTACAGCAAAAAAACTATTTACAAGCCAACAAAATTCACATAATACCTTAAAATATATATAAAGTATACACTCTTAAAATATATATAATTTTAATATCTACATTCACATTTGCAAAAATAGCACCTACAAACATATGTTAAATGGCATTTACAATATCACAGAACCTCTTTTTTGATAGGATAAATATATATTACAAATGAATACAAAACAGTCATGTCAAAAGACCCACATGAACTGGAATACCTTATCTTGCATGATAGTGCATTTTTTGATTGGTTTCTCAATCACCAATTCCTTCCTTCCTACTTAATGAGTAACCTTCACCACTAGGTTGTATTGCTGCCAAAGGGGTATAGCAGCCAAGTCAGTTGGGTGTCAGTTCCAATTTTTTGCTTGTTCTATAGGAATCTGCTCAACCTAGTGGTGAAGATTATCCACCTTCAGCAAAAGAAGAAAAATTATTTCAAGAACGGATCCCTCCCATTTCTGTAAAAACAACAAAAATGTCTATGTCTCCTGTGTCCTTACTAGGAATGGGTGAATCTTTCAGTGTTGGTTTCTCCCACTATCTTATTATCACAGTCTCTTATTATTCCAATCTTAAGTTTGGTTCTCCACATTTCCACATCTGTTTGAAAATCATTTCTTAAAAAAAATAATCCTCATGAATATTCACACACAATTTAAGTGCAAATTTTGTGTGCAATTTTGATGAATATATACATTCTTGCAGTGCATTTTTCTGTAACATGCATTTTTGTAAGTTATTTTCACGAATACTGTTTGTCTATTTTCATGCACAATTCCCCCTAAAACATGCATTTTTAAACACATTTCTTGGCTGGAGAACTTCACTGCAAAATGCAGATAAGTGCAAACTTTATAAAATGGTTGTGTTTCTGCTTGTGTATTTTTTTTTCAGAACGTATGAATTAGGTAGGTTCACTTTTAAATGTGACTTGAAATGAAATCGTTCCCCATCGCTAGTCCTTAAACAAAAACTGATTCTATAACCTAATATAATACAATATAATGAGGTAACTCTTGAGATTAGCTGTGAAATGTGGTGATTTTGTAAGTGAACCCATATATTCTGATATCACAGTAAATAATGTTTTAAATAAAAAAACAAACCACAAAATATAGGGATATAACCCAACTCTGTATGAAGTGATGGCTGCAGTCAAATACTTATTAGGTGCAATACAATAAACTCTTTGGAACTTTTCATGACTACAACTCATATGTCAGATACAGAGCATAGCACACTAAAATCTCCCCAGAGAGTATTTTGAAATTTTCATACTTAAACTCTTTTCCAGCTGCCTGTTCTTTGAAAAATGTATCATGTTGACCTAACCGGCACCGTTATACAGTAGATCTATATACAACAGATTTTGAACACTTTAGTTACTGTATTCCCTAATCTTCAATTGTTTTGTTGCTTACTGGTTCTGCTGTCCATATTTCACTGTTTCAAAAATTGCGTTTCAAAAGCTGAAGCGCAGAATTATTTTAAGAGGTTCATACTAAGGTTCATGATAATGTTCTAAAGATTTGTCTGCAAATATCAAGAATGGATTTGGAAAATGGGAATACACTGCATTTAACTAACTTCTTCATTTGGAAAAAGAGTAAAAACTGTACATGCAACCTTGCTGATGATGAACCTGTGTGCGACAATGGCATACCTACTAAAACCACACACACACACACATACACACGCGCACACAAGCCAATTTGCATAGAATTTCATGAAGGTTACCATTGAACCCTTCCTTTTGTCCTCTTCTGGAACCTAAGCAGTCATCAAACCCTTAATCATCGCCAAGTTCTTCTTCTTCTTCTTGGTACCTGCTGCTAAAAACCATGGCTGTACTCCCGTCATGACTTAAGGATACTACTGTAACCTACTCCTTGTTGTCATTTCCCCCTTGCTGTATCTCTTCTGCATTATTCCTTTACATTGGTGCTCCTTTCTCTGTGATCACATCACTCCTGTGCTTCAGTCTCTACCCTGGCATCCTTTTTCACTTCATAACAGCTTCAGTCTCATGGTCCTTATTTCAGAGGTCTCCCCTTCTGCAGCTTGTGGCCATACCTAGCAGAGATCACCTTCTGTTATGGCCCCTTGCACTCACTCTTGTCAAGTGTCCATGCACACAGAAGATCCCCATTGGTCCTCAACATGTCCAGTTAAAAGGAGCACAGATAACAAAAGCTCGGAAAGGCCTTCAAGAGCTGTCGCCAGGGAAAATGCACAGCACCAACCTAGATGGACCGTTGGTCTGACTTGGGCTAAGGCAGCTTCATATGCTATCTATGCATTCTTCTTCAAGTCCCTCCTGGGCTTCTCTTTTTCCAGAACGACCTTCCTTGAACTACCTTACCCCACTTTTTTATTACCACAAGTCCACACACATGTACACTACTCAAAATCTCTTCTCAATCACCCATCCCTTTCTTCTGTCACTTACTGAAGATGGTCAAGTCTTTTGGACAAAGTACCAGGTCCAAACCGCGTTTGTTCACAGCACCTAGGAATCTGCTGAAGCTAGCTAACTGCTTTTTGCTTTCACTCAGGAAAGGCTTGCCTGGCAAATACATGCATGTATGTACAAATAATTAAAGAAAAATGGAAACTTCATACAGAACAAAGATAAAAATCTCTTTACGCAGCAAGCTCTTCCCCATGCTTCATTCAGGCTTCTAAAACTTTAAAAGTATTTGCTATCTCATCACCACTTTTAGAATAACAGTAAAAGTAATATACAGTCATGCAGAATGATGCGTTTGGATTCAAAGTGCACTGAGCCAACAAGGTCATTGGGCCAATGATGTCTTCTGTAAGCTGCAGAAAATCCAACTTTTTCTGCATTCCATCCAATTTGTTGAACAAAAATGTTGAACTTGCTTCGATTATTAGTTGGTGCTTATTAATAGGAGGGGGAAAGGCTCACACCCAAGTGCTGATTTGCGGCAATATTTTTCCTTTGACAACCAAACCGCTACAAGTTGGTTGCCATGATTACTTCTCAGGAAACAGCACAATTCTCATGTCTAATTTATTGCAGTTGGTGTGCATGTTAAAACAAATTGAGCCTAAAATCCTCAAGTAGTTGAAATACAGAAATACCTACCAAACGAATGAATGACATATTGGTATCACAGCACCTGAGCCATCGCTGGCAGCTTGGGCTATAGCTTATCTGCTGTTCAAACCAGTGTGATCTTATTTTTATCAAATGACAAATTGGTGTTCAGTGCACAGAAATCCAGTACAATTTTACTCTCTGTGTTTGCGCATCACGTGAACATGGCATAAGGTAGTCCTTTCAGTAACAACTTCAAACAACACCTGCGTTTATCCAAAAAATTAGAGGCTATTATTATGAACTCATGCCATTCTCTATGTCTTTCCATTACTTGGACAACTGAATATTTTTTTGCTCTAGCAAGAACATCCAGAGCAGTGCTTTGACTACCAGAAAAGTATACTGATTCCCCCCCCCCCAAAATATATTTGTAAACTTAAGTACAAAATAATTAGCTTTAAACTTCCCCATTTGGTTTCTGCTGATGGGACATGAAACACAATATAGTGTCAATCACTTATTCACACCGAATTTCTTATGAAATATCACTTGCATCAAAAATAGAATTACCCTAGAAAGTATCTGCTTTAAACTTCACGTTATAGCATTTCCCAGAGAAGTGGTTTTGGCTGTCTACTGTAAGGATGCTTGTATTATCCCAAAGTGCCTTATACTGTTCTCTCCATATGTAAAAAGTGTGTGTTTTGTGCATGCATATATATATAGAGAGAGATATATAGCTGCGACAGCTTGTATCTTTTTAAAAACTGAATATTCACAAATCTCAGTCTTCGGTAACAGTCTTTTCAGCCAATAAACTCAACTGACGGTTGAGACAGCTTGGGTTTTCGCGCCGTCGCCTTCTGTCCCTTCTGCGCCTGCATCCACCTGATTCAACTTACCAATATTTTTCAAATTTTCCAGGGTGGATTTGAAAGTGTCTTTCAGGCTCTTCTCCAGCACCCAGCCTTCGCTCTCACATTCTGGATCTTCTGGATTGGCAATGCTCTCCAGGGAAGTATGCAGCAGCCGCAACCCTATCATCACCAACATCTGGTTGGGAAACAGAATTTAAATGCCTATATTCAAAGAATGCGTAAATCCCTCCATATCCAAGTATGTCAAAGTGATACACAAAAAGCCATTCAGGCAACGAAACAGTATAAAATGTGCCTTTAAAAACCTGGAAATCAGGAGAACAGCTGAAATCTGGGAAGTCTTGTCTAAATAAAAAGGTTTTCAAATTGGGGTTTAAGCTGGTGTAAGTAGAGTTTGGATTTGATATCCCGCTTTATCACTACCCGAAGGAGTCTCAAAGCGGCTAACATTCTCCTTTCCCTTCCTCCCCCACAACAAACACTCTGTGAGGTGAGTGGGGCTGAGAGACTTCAGAGAAGTGTGACTAGCCCAAGGTCACCCAGCAGCTGCATGTGGAGGAGAGGAGACGCGAACCCGGTTCCCCAGATAACGAGTCTACCGCTCTTAACCACTACACCACACTGGCTCTCACACAGTAAAATGGAGGGGATTCTAGGACCACAGTGGGGGCAGGGTGGGGAAATGGAAGAAGGGCCTTCTGGCAGTTCCCTCACTGCGAGAAGTGAGGTTACAGGGAACCAGGCAGAGGGCCTTCTTGGTAGTGGCGCCCACCCCGTGGAACGTTCTCCCATGAGATGTCAAGGAAATAAACCACCATCTGACTTTCAGAAGACATCTGAAGGCCGCCCTGTTTAGGGAAGCTTTTAATGTTTGATGTTTTGTTGCTTCTTAAAAATTATTATTAATATTCTTTTGGGAGCCACCCAGAGTGGCTGGGGAAACCCAGCCAGATGGGCAGGGTATAAATAATAAGTTGTTGTTGTTGTTGTTGTTGTTGTTGTTGTTGTTGTTGTTGTTGTTACATATTCCAAATCTCTTTCAACTCAGTCACATAACCTGGCAGCCCAGCAGCAGGGTAAGTCAAACAAATTGTTTCCCCTCTGGAGTAGGCCTTCTCCTGAATGGATATTGAAACAGGGGTAAGCTTATGCAAGTTTAACTTAAGCTGGTGTAAATTCTGCAAGTTTTCTATATTTAGGATTACTCTGGACCCGTGACCATTCCAGATGTTATTGGACTCCAACTCCCATCAGCCCCAGTGAGACCCAACAACATCTGGAGATCCACAGTTTCCCCATCCCTGATCTGAACCCTGGATCCAAAGAACCACAGGTTGAACAGAGCAATCCTAAGTAGAGGAAGTTGGCAGAACTTACGCTGGCAAGTTCAATTGGCACGTTCCCCATCAATGCTTTAGATCCTGGAAAAAGCGTGGCATATCTGGTGCTTGAATTGTTCAACCATATGCAGGGAAGAAACATGTTTTTGCCTTCAATAACTTCCAAGTCCTGCAGCGATAATTTTACTCTAGTAGATGTTTGTGGTTATAAACTTCCTCCGAACTAGCAGAGGAGATCTCAACAGTGATTTTCAGGTACGTTGAAAGCTTTTTGAGGGCAGGGTGGTGGTTAGTCTAGATAGCAGGGCCGGACCAAGACATTTTGGCAGCTGAGGTGGACCCGGAAATGGCACCCCACGCCCCACCAGAAAAGAAGGGTTGAGGGGAGATCTACAGCATGCAGAAGAGGGGAACAAAGATTGACGTTGGGATCAGCTGCTCCTGTGGATCATGCTGCCTGAGGCGGTTGCCCCACCTTGCCTCATAGGTGGGCCAGTCCTGCTAGATATCACATGAGAAGTCTTCTATAGCCCTTGCATTGTAAAATCTCAAAATGCAAGTGGTAGAAGTTCAGTGAAAATGTTATACTTCTGCCATCAACAAGAACTCGACATTTTATAATCAAGTGTCTGGTTATCTGTTCAAGGACAGGAGTGGGGGACCTGCAGGCTTTCAGATGTTGTAGCATTATAACTCCCCTCAAGGGATGATGGGAGTTGGAGTTCCTCATCTAGAATACCCCCACTCTTCTCTCAGACCAACTACAGTAGATTGTAAAATATAAGCATTCACATTAAGCTATGCGGCAGATTACTATTATTTATTGAAGATTAGAATGTAATAGATGCGCGTTAGAGTTACCAGGTGGGGTGGGGGCAGTTCTATGGTTGGACTTGACCAATACAAAGCAAAATGCAAACATGAAACATTTAAAATGGCCACTCGCAGTCCAGAGTGGCCATTTTAAGAACACAGCCGGATTTGCTTGCGAGCCTGAGAGAAACCAGGTCCCTCTTGCACGTCCAGGCTGGCCTGCTTGTGTCTCCTGCAATTATATCACCTGGATGCAAAGCCCTCAACTTTGAAGTTCAAAAATAAGAAGTGGAACCTGAGAGAATGATGCCACTCAGTAAGAGGAGTGCTTCTTGTAGTTCTATTTCGACTTCTCGTGCAGTTTCTGTGTGTGTCTAGAGTGGGAAAAGAATGAAGAGCACTTTCTTCTTCTTCCCAATTCCAGTGCCTTCCCCTGCTCTGTTATACAGCTGCCTGCCAGCCATGAATACGAGCATTTTACAGTGGTGAGGTGAATGGATGAATGAGAAATAAAGTTAAGGAGAGTGTTCATTTCTCTTTTTATGCTAATAGCACGGTGTGGCGCTGTCAGGGGTGGGGGGAGGTTAACCTCACAGCACTCATCCAAACCTAATCCCCTGCTGCAAGATATTTACTATATCCTGCCAAGGACTTAAGCAGGCCAGTGTCCTTTCTCCTAGGGCCAACCCTGGCGTCAGGCAGAGCTGGATGGGTGGCGTAGGGGGAGGAGAGGCAGACCACTGATGGTTCTTTCTGAGTCCTGAACTGTTCCCCTCTGTCACTGTTGGCATCAATCCTCTGTAAATCCTGGAAGCTCACAGTTCCAGTCAGGGCACTTTGAGTGTTTTGGTGTTGGGTTTGTTTTTTTTTAAATGTCACTTAATGTGCATACCTAGAGACCTAGGTATATAGAAACCTCTGCCTTATTTTCGAATGCCCTCATTTCTGTTCCAAACTGATAGGCACTCTGTCACCCAAGTTGACCATCAGAGAGGAGGATGGCTGCTTCAGAACAATAGTGTCTGGGCAGTTAAGAGAGTTCTGAAAAGGCTTATTCTGTTAGACCTTGGTTTCCCAAACTTGGTTATCCAGCCATATATATTTTTTTGGATTACAGTTCCCTTCATCCATGACTACTGGTCCGGCTAGCTGGGGATGATGGTTCTTGTAGTCCAAAAACAGCTGGAGACCCAAGTTTGGGAAACCCTGCATTAATACGAAACTGACACTAAAGAAGTAAACTAACCTGAAATAAATTAACAGAGTGAGGAAATAATGTTGATTTTGGTTCTGCTTTATGTCAGGCAGGGTATGGCCCTTGACCCCAATCTGAGAATATGGTCTCAAGGCTTCTAACTGCCCCGCCCCCCTCACCCTGAGAAGAGATCTGCAATGTTCCTAGCATCTGAATCTAGCCTGTATGTGTATGTTAACTCCTCCTGCCATACCACAGTCTTATCACAAATGTACCTACTGGTGGCAACACCATGCTCCCCCAGTCTGGGATGCCCTCCTGCCATGGTGGGCTGTGACTTGAAGGGCCAGCCCACAGTGGAGTGCCTCTGTCATCTTCCACGCTGCCCACTCAGACGTAAAAGACTTGATCATGCCTGTTGTGTGTTTAGCTGTGGCAGGGATGGGGAACCTTTTTTGTGGCTGAGGGCCACATCCACTTCTGGGCATGCCAGAGTGGGTGGAGCCAGAGGCAAAAATGGGCAAAGCAATGAATGTGATTTCCCCCCCCCCCTTTGTACAGCAGACTAGCTATCCTGAATTAAAGCAAGCAAGTGTCATTATCTGAGGTCAAGGGCACACTCCGGTCAGGAGAAACACCATTGAGGGTTTTAAAAGCAACAACCCTGCAGTGACCACCATCAAACCACCCTTTAGCACCATCTAGCCTGATGAGCTCCATTCTTAAGGAAATCAGCCCTGAGTGCTCACTGGAAGGACAGATCCTGAAGCTGAGGCTCCAAGACTTTGGCCACCTCATGAGAAGAGAAGATTCCCTGGAAAAGACCCTGGTGTTGGGAAAGATTGAGGGCACAAGGAGAAGGGGATGACAGAAGACGAGATGGTTGGACAGTTTTCTCAAAGCTACCAACATGTGTCTGACCAAACTGCGGGAGGCAGTGGAAGACAGGAGTGCCTGGCGTGCTCTGGTCCATGGGGTCACGAAGAGTCGGACATGACTAAACGACTACAACAACAACAACAAGCCTGGTGAGAATCTCTGGATTAACTTGAAAGCTTTTGCACTATTTTCTGACCTTTTCATATTGCCCAAATATGGATTTTGAATCTTTTCTTATGGGTTATTGCAGCTCATTTATTGCAGCCAGTGTGGTGTAGTGGTTAAGAGTGGTATACTCGTAATCTGGGGAACTGGGTTCGTGTCTCCGCTCCTCCACATGCAGCTGCTGGGTGACCTTGGGCTAGTCACACTTCTTTGAAGTCTCTCAGCCCCACTCACCTCACAGAGTGCTTGTTGTGGGGGAGGAAGGGAAAGGAGAATGTTAGCCGCTTTGAGACTCCTTTGGGGATATCAAATCCAAACTCTTCTTCTTCTTCTTTCTGTGTTTTTCCTTGACTGCCCTTGAAATGGGTTTAAAGCAGCCTTTGCAAACCTGGTACACTCAAGATATTTTGGACTACAACCTCCATAAGCCCAGGACAACACATCCAGGGTAGGGCTGATGGGAGTTGTAGTCCAAAATATCTAGAGGTCATCAGGTTAGCAGTGGTTGGCTTAAAGGGTTTCCTTTTTTTTCCCTGATCTAGCCCAGACAGGAAACTCTCCTTCCCTTAAATGAATCCACAAGATCTGTCGTCCTGCCTTCTCTACCAACGAGGAGGAGCTTCCTGGAAGACCACTGCCTGGTTGATGCAGCTAAATATAGAAATTTAAGCTAAGAACATTGTCCTTTTTTATTTACATCATAAAAGTTGAAGAAAGTTAAAAGTGAAGGCAAAGAGTGTGGGCATAGCCAGGATTTATGTTGTGGGAGCAAAGATTGGGGGCAGGGCAAAACTGAGCTATCTGGGACGTGATTGGTCAGTTAAGTATTTTTATTTACTTACAGTGGTTGGAGGGCATGGAATTATCCAACACCCCCCCCCAAAGCTGTCTGAAGGCAATTCTGGGAATATTTTATTTTTTAAGGGAAGTTTATTTTTAAAAAAATGTTTTCATATATGTTGGAAGCCGCTTGGAGGGGCTGGGGAAACCCAGTAGGATGTGTGGGGTATAAATAGTAAATTTATCATTATGGAATGGGACGTCCCTATTTTCATCAGAGAAATGTTGGAGGGTTTGTGTACTGCGCCATTTCATTGTGGGTCCCCACTTGATAACCATCACCCATTCTTGTTCTTCACTGCGGTTCTATGCAAGACACCGAAATTACTATGCCAATGTATTACCTCAAAGAGCCAGACAAAGAGGACGATGACTCCCATGGAGCTCATCATGTTGCTGTAGTATTTAAGCAGAGCCTCCCTGCAGCCGCGGTTCCATAGATTGAGCTCTTCGGTTTGAAAGTCATAGCTGTAGTGAGCTGAGTTGTTAGAGACCTGGTACTGGATGCAAGGTCGTGGCGAACTTGGGTTGCAGCAGCTGAAGGGGACGCCATCCACCAAGTACCTGCCGTCCACGTTGCTTTTAATGCGACTGTAAACAGGCAAAGCACAGCAAGTTACAAATATAAAGGCAATTGGATCCAAATGCATTCCTACTGCTATTTGGCACACTGTTTCTCGGCCACAGAATGCCGCATCCAAACTCAGGTTGTGCCTCCTGCATGCAACTTTTCCCCCAGAGACCACATCATGTTTTTGGTATTGAAATGCCAGCCCATATATTCCCTCCCTCATTGAAATCTAGATTTACAATTTCTGGGCAAAATCTGCTAAGTTAAACTCTTGTTTCCAAAGGCCTATATATGCTCTTTGAGCTGGAAGCATCCTTAGACAGGCTTAGACTATTGCAATCATTGGGTCAAGTTGGTCATTCTTAACTAATAATGCTTGTTGATTTCCATGTGTTCAAACCTGGACCCAACCCTGCATGATCATCCTGTTTTCCCTTCCAAAATAATATCCACATCTCACAGCTCTTCATTACCTGAAATCAGTAGTGATGCCTGGAGTGGGATGGAACTGCAATGTTGGCCTCCCAACACTGGTGTCACTGCTGCTTAATTGGATGGGACTGGGGTGGAGAGGGCTGTGTAGCTTCACCACTAGTGGAACATGGCTGGCAGCAGTGGTCCTGGCGGCGCAACCACACACCCCTGATCTCTTCGCCCTCCTGCCCTAACCTTGCTAAGCTAAGCAGCAATGATGCTACGTGAGGGGGGAAGTGGTTCCACCATATGACCTGCTCTTGCTCAGAATATTACTCTGTTCCTTCAGATGATCAATCGAGAACAGCCCATTGCTTCCCACCCACTCACCAATTAGGGAGAAATGCCACTCAAATTCCACAACACTTAATCAGCTAATTTGATAATTTAATAACTGGCCAGAAGAATACTCCAATTTACTATCATCTGTGTAAGCACTCATATTCTGTGGGTATGTGTGTGTGTGTGTGTGTGTGTGTGTGTGTAATACCTGGGAAGCGCCATCTCAGAAGAGGCAGTCTCCCTTCTTTCATACATGGGAGG